>NC_090021.1:161478627-161851127 GCF_037176765.1 Anolis sagrei
CTCAGTGAGCCCTTCCCCAATGATGGCGCAGGCCGGCTGGACGTGGTAGGTAGTGGACGGGCTCAGCTCTGGCAAGGCCAGCTGCTTCTCGATCTCGGTCACTGGCAGCGACTTGGGCAGGTCCTGCTTATTGGCAATGACCAGCAAGGGGGTGCCTTGGTTCTCGGCGAACTTGGTGACCTTGTGGAGCTCGGTCTTGGCCTCCTCCAGCCGGTCCACGTCCACCGAGTCCACCACGTAGATGATGCCGTCGGTGCAGCGGCTGTAGGACTTCCAGAGGGGCCGCAGCTTCTCCTGCCCGCCCACGTCCCAGAAGTGGCAGGAGATGCCCTTGGCTGTGCCGTTACTCAGCTTGATCTTCTCCGTGTTGAAGCCGATGGTGGGCACCGTGTTGACAAACTCGTTGAACTTGAGCCGGTAGAGCACGGTGGTCTTGCCAGCCGAGTCCAAGCCCAGCATGACGATGTGCAGCGACTGGAAGGCTGAGATGTTGGAGGAGATGTTGCCCATGGTGTTGGTCCAAAGGGAGGCAGAGATCTCCGGATTGATCGCCTTGGCTTGGATCCACCTCCGCCTGGAGAAAGATCCTGAGCCAGCAGCCTTTCCTTCCTCGCCTCTGGGCCCGATTTCACACCACCCCCAGCTCAAAGGCCAGCCCTCCTCGATGCACGCCAGGCGGGCAGGAATGAGCCGGATCTCCCGCAAGAAGGCAAGCTGGCCCCGATGGAGACTGAGCTGGGCGACCTGAAGTGCTGGGAAGAGCCGCAGAACAAAGCCAGGGATCCGCGGGCCGGTCCTGCGAGAAAGAGCCTCGCTTGGACCATGGGGGAGGCGCAGGGGGGCTCATCAGGGCTCGCCTGGGCTGATGCTCACCGGGATCGCCCCCATGGCTCTGCGCGGGGGCGGCGACGGCGGCAGCGGAGACCTCTCTCTCTCTCTCTGTGTTGTCCCCCTTCCTTGGGGGCTTCTCTTGCCGCCCCAGCCTCGCCTGCGTGGGCCTCCGCCGCCTCCGCCCGGCTTGCTCAGCCTCCAGCGGCGCGACTGCAGTTCAATCCATCAAAAGGCGAGCCCTCCCCTCCGGAGCAGCGGCGCCGCGCGGCAGATTCACACGCCCCGCCGAGGGAGGGGCCGCCCAGGAGGAGCAGGAGGAGGAGGAGGAGGAGGAGGGAAAGAAAGCACCCTTCGGGGATCCTTCGCTCCTCTCTCGCTTGGCCCAGCCCTCCCTCCCGGCTTCCCTTTGTCGGGAAAAGAGGGAAATGAATGGGAGGGAGGCGCCCCACTCGTTTCCGCGAAGGGGAGATGTCTCCCTGCTTCCCCGGAAGGCTGTGGGGTCTGAGAGCACCCTTTCTAAAAGACCTGCTGGAGGTGTGTGTGTGTGTAGGGGGGGGCTCGCACAGACTGCCAGTGTTCAGAACTCCATTTCCCAGAAGCCTCAGCCAGGTTGCCCGAGAAGCAGGCATTCTGGGAAATGAAGTCCACCACACCTGGAAGACCCAAGCTTGGGAGCCACCTCCAATCAATCCTGTGGCTTTCCAAACTGTATTGTTGTCAGGACATATTCGGGTCCTTCTCCCCACCCCCACCCCTACACTGCTGTATTAAAGGCTGATTGTCTGCTTTGAACTGGATTGCATGAGTCTACACCTCCGTAGAATCCTGTTCAAGGCAGATAATCTGGATTTTATATGGCAGCAGGCATGTAGCCAGGGGGGGGGGGCCTCGGGGGGCTTCAGCCCCCCCCCCCCCGAAATTCTCATGGTGGTTCGCGAAAAGGCCTTACTGGTGCATTATTTAAACTGTTATGTTTATTCATATCATGATTTGATCACCATTCTCAATATATCCCATATGCATGGGGGTATTGGGGTAAGGATACAAAAGGTTTGCTAGGCTAGACCCTCTTTCACTCAGACTCAGCCCCCCCCCCGAAACTCAGCCCCCCCCGAAACCCCCCTGAAATTTTTTTAGCCCCCCCCCCCCCCCCCCCGAAACGAAATCCTGGCTACGGGCCTGTATGGCAGAGTTTTCTAAGATCTATAGAGACACTCTCTGGAATACCTCAACAAGTGAGAGTTCAAAAGTGGCAGGCTCAAACCCAGAACCTCAATCAATGGCTATTTATTTATTTATCATGTCAAGGGCAACCAGACAATTGTATTATATTTCTAACAGAACAAAACAAACAGACACAAAACAAAATTTGCAAGCTTGGTAGTTAATTAAATGTCCTTTGACCAGTATCTAGCCACTTGGAGTGCCTCTGGTCAGGCCCGTAGCCAGGATTTTGATTGGGCGGGGGGCTGAGTGTGAGTGAAAGAGGGTCTACCCTAGCAAACCTTTCGTATCGTTACCCCAATACCCCCATGCATATGAGATATATTGAGCATGGTGATCAGATCATGATATAAATAAACATAACAGTTTAAATAATGTACCAGTAAGGCCTTTTCACAGACCACCATGAGAATTGGGGGGGGGGGGTGAAGCCCCCTCGAGCCCCCCCCCCCCCCCCCCCCACTGGCTACATGCCTGCCTCTGGTGTTGCCACAAGAAGGTCCTCCATTGTGCACGTGGCCAGGCTCAGGTTGCATTGCGCAGGTGGTTTGCAGTTTGCTCTTCTCCACACTGGCATGTCGTAGATTCCACTTTGTAGCCCCATTTCTTGAGGTTGGCTCTGCATCTCGTGGTGCCAGAGCGCAGTCTGTTCAGCGCCTTCCAAGTCTTCTGTGTGCCCAGGGGGGAGTTCCTTCAATACTCTTGGGTGTAGTTGATCTGGCCCTGGGGACTTGAACTCATTTAGAGTGGCCAGGTATTCCTGGAAGAAGCCTGCTTTGTGCCCCTGGGCAAGTCACAGTCACTGGGCCTCAGAAAAAAAGGGAAGGCAAACCCTGAACATATTGTAGTGAGTGAAAAAGTGGCAGGTTGCCCTTCTGTTTCATGGTCCAGATGAGAAAGGCTTATTGCAAAGGGGGTGAGATTTCTCCTACAGTCTTATATATCCTTGTTGCCTGGGAAACTGCATAAGGTCCTATCTTTATGAAAGCAGAGGTTCGGAAGACTACTGGTCCAAAAAGCTTCCGCCAGATTGCAAAATGTGTCTGTTAGAGCTGTAAGAGCTGCACTGTGTGAACGTTTATTCCAGGCACAATTCAAAGTACCCTGTAGGACTCAGGTCCAGGTTATATTCTCCCATATTAACCTACTTTGAGATATAGGGAGGCCGCTTTCTATTACACTATGTAACTAAATTTGAAAAAAAATCTCTTCCTGGTTTGAAAATGTTATTTCCTGTTTAGTTGTTCAGCGTTTACTTGTTGTTATACTCCAGAAGCCTTGTTTTTGTGGCTGCCACAAACTATATTGAATTGGTTGAGACTCTCACAGATATTCATTGAAAAGCTACAGCAAAATATGCTGCAGTTTAATTAACATTTTCCATGTTTATATGACAGAACCAATTAGAAAATGACATTTATAACCCAGGAAGAAAAAAATCATGTTACATAGTGTAATGCAGTGTGCTGGGTTTTTATTTACTGTTTTTAATGGGTTTTGTTTTAACTGGATTTAATTTTAGCTTGATAGTTTAATTAACCATTTTAACTGTGGTAGGGCAAGATATATAGAATTTCACAAAATCTAAGATGCTGTTGAATGTAAAGTGCACCCTGTTTCTGAAGCTTCAATTTTAAGGTGGGAAAAACAATTTTCTTGGAAGATTTCATAAGGTTTCCTCTGCATGCACAATACCTTTTTTGTTTCAGTATGGCTTTGTGGTACAGTCTTTCGTGTGGGGTGAAGGATGCTATTTTACTAATTCTATGGGCCTGTTAGGGAGGCAGTGGAAGCAGGAAATGGCACTTAGCTCAGGGCGCTTCCAGACAGCACCAAAATCCATGCAAAGCAGATTTTCAAAAATGGATTTCCGTCACAACCCCCACCCCTGCCAGAAAAACAGGCATTTGGGGTGGGGTGGGGTGGGGTGGGGGTGTCTACATGCCTTCTCGATTAAAATTGGGATGGCATGTATCCACCACAAAATCTCTCAATTTACTTCTAAAATTAAGTTTAACATATATAGGCAGAGGGGTTGAGGAGGAAAATCCCCCCCCCACCCCGTCTCCTGGTGCATAATTTCCTTGCAGCCTCCTGCCGCAAGGAGGAAAGTTATGGTGGTGAGGTACATTTTACTTAAATTTGAAGGGTAAATTTGGGGCTTGGGGGGAGTGGATGGGCACCATCTTGGACCTTTGGGATGAAAATGGGGACCCACCTCTGGGTAGTCCCAGGACTACCCAGAAGTGACCCATTTAAGGTAGAATCAGGAGTCAAACAGGGATGTGTTATTGCCCCAACCTTATTCTCCATCTTCATCGCTATGATACTTCACCTTGTTGACGGGAAGCTTCGCACCGGAGTGGAAATCATCTATCGGACAGATGGCAAGCTATTCAACCTCAGCAGACTGAAAGCCAAAACCAAGGTTACAACAACATCTGTTATAGAACTCCAGTATGCTGATGACAACGTCGTCTGTGCGCATTCAGAAGAAGATCTACAAGCCACTATAAACACTATTGCAGAAGCATACGAGAAACTCGGCCTGTCATTGAACATTGAAAAAACCAAGGTACTGCTCCAGCAGACACCAGCCAACCGCTCTCCAATGCCAGTGATACAGCTTAATGGTGTAACCTTAGAAAATGTTGATCATTTCCGCTACCTTGGCAACCACCTCTCCACCAAAGTCAACATCGACGCCGAAATAAAACACCTTCTCAGCTCTGCGAGCGCAGCATTTTTCCGAATGAAACAGAAAGTGTTTGAGGACCGGGGCATCCGTAGGGATACCAAGGTGCTTGTTTATAGAGCTATTGTCATCCCAACCCCGCTATATGCCTGTGAGACGTGGACTGACTACAGTCATCACATGCAACTCCTGGAACAATTCCATATGCGCTGCCTCCGGAAAATCCTGCAAATCTCTTGGGAAGACAGGCGGACAAACGTCAGTGTGCTGGAAGAAGCAAAGACCACCAGCACTGAAGCGATGGTCCTCTGCCATCAACTCCACTGGACCGGCCACGTTGTCCGGATGCCCGACCACCGTCTCCCAAAGCAGTTGCTCTTCTCCGAACGGAAAACGGAATGTCGGTGGACAGGAAAAGAGATTTAAAGATGGGCTCAAAGCCAACCTTAAAAACTCCGGCATAGACACTGAGAACTGGGAAGCCCTGGCCCTTGAGCGCTCCAGCTGGAGGTCAGCTGTGACCAGCAGTGCTGCAGAATTTGAAGAGGCACGAATGGAGCGCGAAAGGGAGAAGTGTGCCAAGAGGAAGGCGCGTCAAGCCAACCCCAACTGAGACCGCCTTCCACCTGGAAACCAATGCCCTCACTGCGGAAGAAGATGCAGAGCAAGAATAGGGCTCCACAGCCACATACGGACCCACAAGAATACTGGAAGACAATCCTTCTCGGAAAACGAGGGATTGCCTAAGTAAGTAAGTAAGTGATTCCCCATAGGCCAGGTATCCCATTAGACCCAGGCCTTTCGGGAAGGCCTGGATCTATTGGGATATCCAATTAATTTGGAATAACTTGGTTATTTGGTTTATTCTGGTTTAATTTGGTTTATTCTGATGTCATTAGGATGCCTCCAGTAAAAAATGAGACAGGTCCCAGGGTATGGGCCTGTCGGGATGGACCCTCCACCAGACAATAAACAGCTGCCTAGCTAAGGTTGAGGACAAAATGGTGGAGGATAGCAGAGCTATTTTGAGCCAAGGCCCTTCCCTCTCCTCTTCCTCTCTTGTAGGAGTTTTTAAAAAAGAAAATGAAAAATCTAAGGCGCCACTGAATCTAAGACGCATCACATTTCTGAAGCCCATTAAATTAGAGGAATGTGAAACACGGTGAAATATGGGGCATTTTCCATTCTTGCAATGCTAGAAATTCAGCCACTGAAAGCAAATTTGATTTTGGAGTGTGTGTGTGTGTGGGGGGGGGGGGGGGGTGGTTACCCTCATTTTGCCTTATTCTCATTTGCTAATCTTGCACAGTGCTTTTGCTCCAACTAGTCACACTCAGGGGCCAAGTGTTTCAACAAAAGCTAATGGCTAGCTTGCTGAAGGATTGGCAGCCTTTTAAGGTAAGTGGAATTCTTTATCCTTGGAGGTGAAACCTGATACATCTCAAACTAATTCTCCTAGACTGCAGTCTCTATTTTAGGACTTTGGTTTCACTACATAATCTTGTGGCTTCAACAGCTAGCCATGATTTTTTTGACTTTTCTGCTCCCTCTTCATTTCAAATTCTGTAATGATGAGCCTGATGAAACTCATGGAAATCTTGGAAGTTCGCTGATTTTAAAACCATGTTTTCATCATCCAGCTATGATTTGAGCTAATGTTGTTTTGATTTGTCTTTTAAAAAATTGGTCAGAGACCTCATGGCTGTGTCTTTTCCCCCTCCAGATGACTATAGTGAGACAATTAACCTCTTCCATTCTAGGTCCACCTTATATACTGGATTGGAATTGATACTACACGTGCCAAAGAAATATTATATAGGTGATCTCTTTTGAAACAAAGTTCAAATACTTTGTGCATAGGTTTTCCATGGTTGTTAATGTGATGGGTGTTTGATGCTTTGTTGGAAAAGCCTTGGAGTTCTGATATTGTCCACATGACCTCAATTTGGGCATTTCTATATACCACAAGGAGCCCCCAGTAGCACAGTGGGTTAAACCTCAGAGCCAGCAGAACTGAAGACCGACAGGTCACAGGTTCGAATCCGGGAGAGTGTGGATGAGCTTCCTCTGTCAGCTCCAGCTCCCCATGTGAGGACTTGAGAGAAGCCTCCCACAAGGATGGTAAAACATCAAAACATCCGGGCATCCGCTGGGCAATGTCCTTGCAGACAAACAATTTTCTCACACCAGAAGCGGTTTGCAGTTTATTATTATTATTATTATTATTATTGTTGTTGTTGTTGTTGTTGTTATCTTTGTTTATACCCCGCTAACATCTCCCGAAGGACTCAGTTCGGCTTACAAGAGGCCAAGGCCAACACATCAATAAAACAACAGTATAACAAATACAACAATAAACTCATAAAGAAAAAAAATAACATTAAAACAATAGCAATAAACATTAGACAATAACACCACGACACATTTAAAACTAAGGCTGGGCCAAATGTAATGGATAAAAATTTAAAAAATGCTGGACATGACAGGTGAAATGGATAGGTTTTTTGGAGATACGTGCAGTGTGCAGACTTAAATCTCTAGTAAAGTGCATTTGGGACATGATGATAGGAGTTTCCTATTCAGGGATGGCACACTGGAACAGCCAGGTCTTCAGGCTCTTCCTAAAGACTGCCAACGTTGGGGCTTGTCTGATGTCCTTAGGGAGAGAGTTCCAGAGTCGGGGGGCCACCACAGAGAAGGCCCTGTCCCTCATCCCCACCAAACGTGCTTGCGACGCAGGTGGGATCGTGAGCAGGGCCTCTCCAGATGATCGGAGAGATTGTGTTGGTTCATATACAGAGATGCGGTCACGCAGGTAGGCAGGTCCCAAACCGTTTAGGGCTTTGTAGGTAAGCACCTGCACCTTGAATTGGGACCGGAAGATGAACGGCAGCCAATGGAGCTCCTTAAACAGGAGGGTTGACCTCTCTCTGTAAGGAGCACCAGTTAACAACCTGGCCGCCGCCCGCTGGACTAGTTGGAATTTCCGGGCCGTTTTCAAGGGCAGGCCCATGTAGAGCGCATTACAGTAGTCCAATCTGGAGGTGACCAAGGCATGGACCACCCTGGCCAGATCAGCCTTCACGAGGTACGGTAGCAAGTCACTCCTGACACAGATGGATGGATGGATATATATGTATATATATATATATGCGCCACAAAACCATCCCTCACCTTTGAATGGATCTCTCCAGGGCCAATGTCAATGACTGGACTCTAATCAGCACATTCTTTATTTGATTATTTAGAGTATTTACACCCTGCTCTAGAGCCACAAAGGACCTGAGAGCAGCTTACAAGTTGTTAGTGACGCAGTTCCCTGCTGTGAGATTCAGGGACCCAAAATGGCCTGGAGCATTTACCTTGCTTATCTTACTTTATTCCAATTAGTCTGTCATGAGCCAATATGATACAGTAGAAAAGGGAGCTCTTGTTATTTTAGGATGTCATACAACAGGAGAAATCCTGTGAGGTTTATGAGGAAAAAAGAACTGTTAACTGGTTATACGGTGTTTCATGAGCCATAGAAAGTACAATGTCACCCACTGAGTGGTTAGATATTATGACTGCAGAAAGGTGAAATGCGCCATTCTGGATTCAGCAACCTATTGCAAAAGAGAGATTTCAATGAGCACAGTTGTGCACCCCACTGCTGCTTCCCTGCAACTGCACACATATGTAGTAAAAATGCTAATAGTCATTGCCAATAGTCAACAGGGATTTCGTAATACAAGGGCAGACTAATCTAATCTTTTTTTCCAATAAAATTATAAGCTGGGTAGATGCAAGGAACGCTGTGGATGTAGCGTATCTGGATTTCAGTAAGGCCTTTGACAAGGTCCTCCATGACATTCTGGTAAACAAACTAGACAAACGTGGGCTAGTGTGCTGGTACATCTGTACCAGGAGCTCCAACTTTATTTTCTTTCTATTAAGTGCATGCAGGGATTCTGCAAAAAGGTGGCTTCCTTTGGTTTGCAGTCATAGGGCAAGCCACTTGTCTATCATTGTTAAGTTTGGATCCGCCCCTTCTCCCAGGGAAATGGGAAGGGAAGAGGGGGACATTTTAGTTAGTCTTAGTGAGGAAAGCTAAGTTAGTGGACATAAACAAGCTTTACCTGCAGAAAAGCTTCATTTCTCAAGACCATCCAGGAAAATTGAAGTCCAGGAAATTCCAGGGAAATTCCGGAGGGAAAACAGCTTTACAGACCCAGAGAACTCCAGCTGGAGAATCTGCAAGCCTTTACTGGTAGGTCTGCTCAAGACGCAGTTTGAATCCAGTAGTAGGACCCACATCAGTAAGGATTATAGTCAGCCTGGAAGAGGTTAAAAAAGGGTTTTCCTCTAAAGTAAAGGAATGGTTAATGAAGACAGTTGCCTGTCCCTCGTGGACAAGATTAAGGAAGCCAACAGTTAATTCAAAGCCTTGAAGCATTTGTTTGATCCATTGAAGATTTGAGAAATATCTGTTGGATTTGTTCAATAATAAAGGACTTTGTTACATCATTAAATACTCTAAAGACTATCTCTACAGGAAAATCCTTAAAAGCCTCTTTCGAGGCGCCCCTGGCACGTTCTAATTCAAAAGTCAATTATTACAGGCCCAGCGCGTGACAGAACAGCTAGGCACAACTACAGCTAGGTGGATCTGTAATTGGTTAAGCAGATGAACCCAGAGGGTGATTCTCACCAATGCTCCCTCTTCATCCTGTACAGAAGTGAAGAGAGGAGTGCTGCAGGGTTCTGTCCTGGGCCCAGTCATGTTCAACATCTTTATTAATGACTTGGACAAAGGGCTAGAAGGCCTGATCATCAAGTTTGCAGACGACACCAAATTGGGAGAGATAGCCAATTCTCCAGAGGACAGGAGCAGAATTCAAAACGATCTTAACAGATTAGAGAGATGGGCCAAAAATAACAAAATAAAGTTCAATGAGGACAAATGCAAGATACTCCACTTAGGCACAAAAAATGAAATGCAAAGATACAGACTGGGGGACGCCTGGCTCGACAAGATCTTGGAGTCCCTGTGGACAAGTAAAACATGAGCCAACAATGTGATGTGGCAGCAAAAATCCAATGGGATTTTGGTATGCATCAATAGGAGCACTGTGTCTAGATCCAGGGAAGTAATGCTCTATTCCGCTTTGGTTAGACCACACCTGGAATATTGTGTCCAATTCTGGGCACCACAATTCAAGAGAGATATTGACAAGCTGGAATGTGTCCAGAGGAGGGCGACTAAAATAATCAAAGGTCTGGAGAACAAGCCCTATGAAGAGCGGCTTAAAGAGCTGGGCATGTATAGCCTGAAGAAGAGAAGGCTGAGAGGAGACATGATAGCCATGTATAACTATGTGAGAGGAAGTCATAGGGAGGAGGGAGCAAGCTTGTTTTCTGCTTCCCTGGAGACTAGGACGTGGAACAATGGCTTCAAACTACAGGAAAGGAGATTCCACCTGAACATGAGGAAGAACTTCCTGACTGTGAGAGCTGTTCAGCAGTGGAACTCTCTGTCCCAGATTGTGGTGAAGGCTCCTTCTTTGGAGGCTTTGAAGCAGAGGCTGGATGGCCATCTGTCAGGGGTGCTTTGAATACGATTTTCCTGCTTCTTGGCAGGGTGGGGTTGGACTGGATGAGGTCTCTTCCAACTCTATGATTCTATGATTCTATGCCTGTCATTTCCCATTTTGTAGTGAAGTCAGTTTATCTAATTATACCCATGCAAGCCAAAAAACACAATTCAATGTTTACAAATCACATCAGGCCTGATTAGTACTTAGTACTAATTTCAGATGCGGTAGTCTCTATTTCAGAGGAAACAACAGGTAAAACCACCTCTTGAGTATTCCTTGCCTAAGGAAACCCTATGAAATTTGTAGGGATGCCATTACTAGATATATTTAAGTTAAATTTGTAAATTTTCTAGAAGGGCTGCCTGTTTGTTTTGGATGTGTCCTGTGCTTGAAAGACATTTTTATTTTGTTGCACAAAATTTACTTTAAACCTAGTTCTGTTATCAGTGCCACAGAAGGGGACCCATTAAACAACAGGAAAATACCCACTTCACTTCAAACTCTTATATATTTAGATAATGCTACCTGTACTAATAAAAATGTACGTCCCTAACAGGCCCGTAGCCAGGATTTCATTTCGGGGGGGGGGGGCTGATTTTTTCCCAGGGGGGAGTTTCGGGGGGGGGGGGGCTGAGTCTGAGTGAAAGAGGGTCTAGCCTAGCAAACCTTTTGTATCATTACCCCAATACCCCCATGCATATGGGATATATTGAGTATGGTGATCAGATCATGATATGAATAAACATAACAGTTTAAATAATGCACCAGTAAGGCCTTTTCGCGAACCACCATGAGAATTTGGGGGGGGGGGGGGCTGAAGCTCCTCAAACCCCCCCCCCCCCCCCCCGGCTACATGCCTGGTCCCTAATGAATGCCTGAAGTGTCAAGGGTAATTAAATACTGCACAGAATTTGAAAAATATGAATCCTATTTCTACATATTCCAAAGCTTCATTCATTTAATTTTGACATAGTAGTCTTCTGTTAAAATACAGGAGCAGTTAAAACAATCAAAAGCTCATGGTGAAATCCAATGGTGATTTTAATAATAATAATAATAATAATAATAATAATAATAATAATAATAACAATAATACCTTTATTTATATCCCACCACCATCTCCCCAAAGGGGAGGTGGCGTGCTTTTGTGAACATCTCAGTGCAAACATATAAAATACAACAAGTAAATGTGAGTTCAACATTTCAGCATCCAAAGATATCATGGTAACTTGGAACATTATATATATATATTAGCAGGTGACTACAAGTATAATTTGCATTATAATATCTACTAATCTGTCATGTTTTCAAATAATGTTTGACATATTATGTTGCTGTTTTCACTATAAACAACCTACTGAAGTAGATCATGGTTATCATCTTTACTAGCTTAAGTATCCAGTGATGCCTGGGTTATGTTTTGCTATTTATAAGAAATAGTGAATAGTACCTTTTGTTTTTATGAATACACCCATTAGAAAATGCATAAGGACGTCGGTACACTACAACTCCCAAAATCGTTACTCCATTCCCCCAAACCCCACTAGTTTTCAAAGCTGGTTGTGTTGGGTATGTTTGCCAAGTTTGATTGAGACCCATTGTTGGTTGGATCCAGAGTGCTCTCTGGATGTGGATGAATGAGAATTTCCAACCTCCAAGGTCAATTTGCTCCAAACCACAGCAGCAGTTAAAGTTGCTCAGGTTGGCTATGTGTACCAACTTTGGTTGAGATCCACCATTGGTTGAGTCCAGAGTTCTCTCTGGATGTGGGTGAGATATAACTCCCAGCATCCAAGGTCAATTCCTTCCAAACCCTGCCAGTACTAAAAATTGGTCATGGGAGGGTCTGTTCCTAGTTGGGTCAAGTTGCATTGTTGGCAGAAGTCACAGTGCTCTGGATGTGGGGTGGACTATAACTCCCAAAATTAAGGTGTCAATCCCTCCCCTTGTAACCACTCAAATATTTTCTGTTGCTTATTGGAATGGGGGGGGGGGGCTGATTTTTCCCAGGGGGGAGTTTCGGGGGGGAGGGGGGCTGAGTCTGAGTGAAAGAAGGTCCAGCCTAGCAAACCTTTTGTATCATTACCCCAATACCCCCATGCATATGGGATATATTGAGTATGGTGATCAGATCATGATATGAATAAACATAACAGTTGAAATAATGCACCAGTAAGGCCTTTTCGCGAACCACCATGAGAATTTGACTGTGTGCCCAGGTTGGTCCAGATCCATCGTCAGTGGGTGCCACAGGGCTTTCTAAAAGTGGGAACCATCTTGGAAATTGCAAACATTTAGAAAGTACATACATACATACAAACGCACATACATACAAATTTTCACTTTTATTTTATTTTGTACATGAATCTGAGGTAAAGAGTTATTGTTGAATGCATGGTATAGTAAATGCATGGATGAATCATAGTCCACTTAGTCTTTATTCTAACTGACCACATCACAGCTATTTTAAAATATATCATGGTACAGCTATAATCTTGTGGAGAAGTGACTGTAGCCTCCAGTTAAAGGCTAAGCCCATCATTCCCAATCCACAACTGTCTATTTGGAAAAATTGGGACCGATGGGATAGAATTAGATGTCTTCAAGTGAAAACTCTGGCCTGTATGTATCTTTACCATGCAAAGTACCTTTTCATTCTAGTGTGTGTGTGTGTGTGTATTAAAAATATGGTATTATTATTTTTAAAAGCTAGCTGTCAATGGCATGAATTGGTCGATTTTGGGATGTTTCCAAAAAAAGCTCTCTTAACCTAAGAGCAGTTTTGCAATTAATAGTAATTCTTTCAAATGAATCAGTAAATATATTAACAAATGCATTTTTTTTAAAAAAATAATAAGGGCAGAAGGAGGACAAAGCTCAGGACTACCAGCATTTGATTCAATAATAGCAATGGAATTCTCAAGCTGGGAAGGAGAATTGCTATATCTTTGCTGAAGAAATATTCATTGGACTCCACTTTCTTTGAAAACTATCAGCTAATTTCTAATTATCTTTTTAAAAGTTAGATTTTAGAGCAAGCGGTGGCAACACAACTCCAGATTTTCTTGGATGAAACAAACTGCCTGGATCCATTCCAATATGGGTTTAGACCTGGCTATGGGGTGGGAAACCTGTACTGGGAGCAAGATAAGACAAACATGTCCATGTTGATCCTACTGGGATCTTTGGTTGATATGGGATTTGGGAGCATTGTTTTGCCATGGTTTCAGCCTTTCTTGGCTGAATGTTCTCAGAGAGTGTATTATGCGGATTCCTGTTCAGACTTTTGGCCACCAGCCTATGAAGTTGTACAGGGTTAAGCACTGTCTCCCAAGCTTTTTAATATGTACATGAAGCTATTGAGAGAAGTCACCAGAGTTTTGAATGAGTGTCTTCAGTATGCTAATGCTCCCCTTCTCTGTGCCTCTTCTATACCAATGAGGAAGTGCTAAATAATCTGTATGCACTGAAGGACTGGGTGCAGATGAATAAACTGAGGAAAACCAACCTTGGGTTGGAATCACAACTGGTTCTATATGGGGTTGTGCTTCCTCTGAAATATTAGGTTTATGCCTAGGGGTAATGTTGGCCCCAGCACTACTCCTGGAAAGCCAAGTTGTGGATGTTATCAGAGGAACCTTTGCCTAGCTTTAGCTGATGCATCAGTTGCACTCTTTCCTGAAGAAAGCAAACCTGGCCATAATGATTCATGCTTTAGTTACCTACAGTAATAGTACTATAATGCACTTTATGAGGGTTGTCTTTGAAAAAGAGTTTAGAAGCTCCAGCTAGTACAGAATCAGCAATCAGATGTATGTCTGGCATACATTTTAGAAACCACAAAACACCATAGAATCACAGATCATCCAGTACAACTCCCTGCCATGCAGGAAAAGCACAAAAAAATATTCCAGTCTTATAAGAACTGTGTTGGCTTCCAATTTATTTCTGAGCTCAATCCAAAATTTTGACCTTATGATTATTGTTGTTTGCCTTCATGTGATTTCCGAATTATAGCAATCCTAAGGAAAACATTTCATTGGGGGCGGGGATTCTTAGCAAGATTTGTTTGGATGTTGTTGTTCATTCGTTCTGTCAATTCTGACTCTTCGTGACCTCATGGACCAGCTCCTGCCAGAGCTCCCTGTCAGCCCTCAACACCCCCAGCTCCTTCAAGGTCAATCCAGTCACTTCAAAGATACCATCCATCTTGCCCTTGGTTGGCCCCTCTTCCCTTTTCCTTCCATTTTCCCCAGCATCATTGTCTTCTCTAAGCTTTCCTGTCTTCTCATGATGTGGCCAAAATACTTCATCTTTGCCTCTAATATCCTTCCCTCCAATGAGCAGTCGGGCTTTATTTCCTGAAGTATGGACTGGTTGGATCTTCTCACAGTCCAAGGCACTCTCAGAGCTTTCCTCCAACACAACAGTTCAAAAGCATCTATCTTCCTTCGCTCAGCCTTTGCTGTGGTCCAGCTCTCACATCCTTAGGTGACTATGGGGAATACTATTGCTTTAACTATGCGGATCTTCGTTGCCAGTGTGATATCTCTACTCTTCACTATTTTATCAAGATTGGTCATTTCTCTCCTCCCAAGAAGTAAGCGTCTTCTGATTTCCTGGCTGCAGTCTGCGTCTGTAGTAATCTTTGCACCTAGAAATACAAAGTCTGTCATAACCTCCACATTTTCTCCCTCTATTTTCCAGTTGTCAATCAGTCTGGTTACCACAATCTTGGTTTTTTTGATGTTTCACTACAACCCAGCTTTTGCACTCTCTTCTCTCACCTTGATTAGAAGGCTCGTCGGCTCCTCCTTGCTTTCGGCCATCAAAGTGGTGTCATCTGCATATCTAAGGTTGTTAATGTTTCTTCCAGCAATTTTCACCCTAGCCTTGCATTCATCAAGCCCCGCTTCTGCATACAAGTTGAATAGGTTGGGTGAGAGGATACAACCCTGCTGCATGCCTTTCCCAATCTTGAACCAGTCTGTTGTTCCATTTTGTTTGGATAGAGTTTGCCTTTTCTTTCTTCTGAGGCTGAGGGAAGAGTATGACTTGCTGAAGGTCACCCAATGGGTTTCCATAGCTGAGCAGAAATCTGAACCTGAGCCTCCCAACATTTAAAATCCTTAGAGGAGGTCTATCTGAGTGTCAGCATGTATACACAACAGGGCTTTCTCTGCAGTTGCATCCTGATTGTGGAACTTCTTAACAAAAGTTGGGCTGGCTCCTTCTCTTTTGAGCTTCTGAAAGCCAAAACACTGCTGTTTCACATGGCATTCAGTGTTTAAAATTGCTCTAATTGTTTTTCCCTTCTGCATATGCCGACTTTTTTTCAAATATAAGATTTTTGCAGTTCTAAAAAATGGTGGCATTTAAAACCAAACAGCATAGGGAAGATAAGATATTTTGAGACTGTTTTCAAATAGCCTGTTAAGATGCTTTGAAAATGTTCTTTGTTTGTACTGTTTTTATTTGTTTATCATCTTAGGAGCCCTTATGGGCTGAGGGTTAATATATGGGGGTTAATACCTTAAATAAATAAGCCAGCAGGCCGAACTACAATTCCCATAATGTCTGACATTGGCCATGCTGACTGTGCTTTGTGGGAGCTTTCATCAAAAATATCTGGGGAGTCTGGTTTTTGACAGGGTCACACTCGCAGGCTGCACAGGCATTTCTGCAAGGCATGCCAATGGGCAGAAACAGGCCCAATAATACTCTTCCCCTTCTACATGTGCAGATTTTGCTCAAATTTAAAATTTTTGCAGTCCTAAGAAATGATAGCATGTAAATCCAAACAGCATAGGGAAGATACGATTAAAAAAAAAAACCTTACAGAGAGAACTGAACATAACCTCAAGGTTAATAAGATCTTCCTATTTGTCAGTCATTACTCTATGCATTTAGGACCTTGCTCTGGTAGAATTCAAAATAGCTGCAAATAAAATCATTGATGCATGGCATGCACATGTGGTTTTGCCAGTGCAAAAACAATGTGAAGTGTGTGTGTGAGAGAGAGAAAGAGAAAGAGAGAGAGAGCAGAAGACAGGAGGATTATTTCTAAAGACTTTATCACTCCAACCTGCAATGGTTGCATAGCTGTAGACGAGGGGTCACCAAACCAAGGCCTGTGGGCCAGATGCATCCCTCCATGGTAATTTCCCTGCCCCCACCCTAAACTTTAGACTTAGGGTTTCCCTAGGCTGGAAAGCACACAACAACAGCAATCCTAATTAGCTTGACTATTTAATCAGCTAAAAGCAGGCCCACACTTCCCATTTAAATACAGGTAAGTTTATGTTGGTTAAAATTGTTCTTCAATTTAAATATTATATTCAAATATTTAAATTTATGTTATATTGTATGTTGTTGTTTGTTGGCGGCCTTGGCCATTGTAAGCCGCATCGAGTCCTTCGGGATATTTTGCGGGGTATAAATAAAGTTAATAATAATAATAATAATATTGCATTGTTCTTTCATATATTTTTTGCACTACAAATTATATGTGCTGTGTGCATAGGAATTCATTCTTCTTCTTTTTTCAAAATGTAGTCCGGCCCCTCAACAGTCTGAGGGATTGTGAACCAGCCCTTGGTTTAAAAAGTTTGTGGACTCCTGGTGTAGACCATGGATATCAAGTTGAGCACTTTCAATATTGCACATTTCATCACTAGTGAAATTGTATGATTCCCCAATTAGTGGTCCAACTTATATCTGTAATACCACCTTTCTACACTACTTCCTAACCAACATATATTAAAATTCATATATTTAATTATTGTTTCATTATTTAGCAAAATTGTGCAATTCTGTGATTAAAAATCAGCAAAGATATATTGAAAATAAATGCAAAGCAGTCACCTGGCACATCGAGAGGAAGAGAGGTGACAGAAGGAGAATCCCACCCCCTGATATTGAGCTAGTGCCAGTATGCTCACACAGATGTGGAAGGCACCACGTCTGTGCCTTCCACGTGGAAGCAGGTAATGGGGACACAGCAAGATGGTAGTGGTATAAGTCTGGACAGGGGATCAAGCCTATTGGGACCCAATCCAGCTCTCCAGATTGCTACAAAGCTGTGGATACTCTGGAGTTTCTTACAAACTCTGGAAAATCTCCTAGGGCCCTTCCACAGAACCCTATATCCCAGAAAATCAGGGCAGAAATATCGCCTTTGAACTGGGTTATCTGAGTCCACACTCAGATAATGTGGGATTTTCTGCCTTGATATTCTGGGATATAGGGCTGTGTGGAAGGGGCCTCCGATAACCCAGTTCAGAGCAGATTATGTGGGGTTTTCCGCCTTGATATTCTGGGATATAGGGCTGTGTGGAAGGGCTGTCAAAAGCAGGATAAAGTTGGGTTAAGGGCAGAAAACCTAGGATACCAGAAGCCACTATGCATGTGGAAGCAGACAACGATAGATTTGAGTTGAGTCTACAGTTTTGTTTTTGTTATGTAGACAAGCCCAAAATCTACTTCCTCAGATGTTTGTGTGTATATGTGTCTTCAGGTTGCCTGTTGGCATATGATGACCCCATCAATTTCATAGGGATTTCTTAGGCAATAAACATTGACAGGTGATTTTGCTAGTTCTACCCTGCTAGTTCTAACCTACAGCATCTGGTAGTAGTTGTTGGCCTCCCATCCAAGTACTAATCAGGGCTGACCCTGCCTAGCTTCCAAGATTGGACAGAATCTGGCACCTTTTGAGTATTTAGGGTCTTCACTGGACAGCTGTATACATTTACAAAGTGAAAAGATGTGGCATGTTGAGCCTAGGCTGAGATGAAAATTACACCAGAGTGCCATCTACCGAGTCTCAGGTGGAAACAGCAACATTTCCCTTTTTTTTTTTCTACAAAAAGGTTTATCTTAACTTGTCCTATATCCACTCACCCCTGCTTTGCAGCTTATCCTGAACAGAGAACAGAAAAGATGGGTGGTTGGATTTTCTGAGAATGCAATCACAATCTGAAAGAAGATTAGAACGGAGGAATCCATTAGCATTTTATAGTGTCAACACACCTGCTGCAAAACAATTTAGCAACTGAAAAGGCATTAAGGAACATTGCACCAAACCTTTTCCCAGTTGCGGTTTTAGAAACTATTGTTCACCTTGTTAGTAAAACAATTCATGCTGTCACTCAGAAGAATATCAATCCTCACTGATCTGCAATGAATAAATATTTGCAATGTGGGACTTCATCAGTGATAGAGATCTAAAGCAATAACATGGATTGAAAAATAAAATTAAAAAATTGTAGAGCAGGAAAAAAAGCTCCAGGTTAGCATTAAGGCAGAAATGTTGTCTGTAGATGATGAAAAGGATTGTGGCGCAGCTGGCTGAGTGTCAGCTGCTGGGTTTCCAACCAATTGTGTGTAGCCTGTTGTCGACCTTTGCAACCAGAAAGACAGTTGCATCTGTCAAGTAGGAAAATTAGGTACCACCTTAAAGTATGGGGAGGCTAAATTAACTGATTTATGAGGCCATAAAGAAGACTCCAGCAAAGCATTCCAGCGGGGAAGCATGCGGGGAATGTGGAAGTGCTTCATCAGCGTCGCAGATGGACGAGGAAAGCGACAGCTCCCCTTGCGGCCAGAAAAAAGCTAAATAGCCTCTGTGTATGTCTGTATATGTTTGAATGTCAAAAATTGGCATTGAATGTTTGCCATATATGTGTACACTGCAAACAGCCCTGAGTCCCCTGCAGGGTGAGAAGGGCGGAATATAAAAGCTGTAAATAAAATAAATAAATAAACAAACAAACATAAAAGAAACTATTTTACAGGTAAGGCAAATGTAAGGAACCCTGGAACGTGTAGCAGTAAATGCTACTACTACTTCTGTTGCTGTGTAAAATATATAGGCACTATAGGGGCATAATACTAAAAAGTTCCTCCTTACAGGCTAACAATTTATCATATTGAGTGCAAAGTTGTTCTTAATTACAGGTGGATAAATATTGTCACGTTTATTGTAGTGGTTTTAGTGTTGAACTCTGGGAAACTGGATTTTGAATCCTGGCTCAGCTATGGAAGCCCATCAGGAGATTTTGGGAAAATCCTGTCAAATTGAAATCAACTGCAAGACACATAATAGCACAAAAACCTGAAATACACATAATATCACAATATTTTGATATCTGAGAGACAGTTTGATGCTACTTTGACTACCCTGGCTTCATCCTTTGGAAATCTGGATGTTTTTTTAAAATCTCACAACCTCTGAGGATGCCTGCCGTAAATTCAGGTGAAACGTCAGGAGGGAATACTTCTAGAACATGGCCATACAGCCTGAAAAACCTACAACAACCCACTTTTAATCTTTATTTTTAGTGAACATTTTGTGTACAAGTAGTAATAGTACATTGGATGTTATAGTTTTTATGTAGTTAACAGAAGGAGTCTAACAATTAACAGGGAAAGGAAACAAACATCAATAAACAAAGGAAAAGAGTAACAGTAAAGATTGGCTTTTCTTCATCCTTGCCACACCTTCCCACTCTCCTTTTTCTTATTCAAAATAAGGATCCAGAGTTATGGGTTGTGGAATGGGAACTGGAGGTGTTGTAGCCACACTTCGAATTGCCAGTCCAGAATTGTCGCAAGCCCTGAAATTTCCAAGCCGATACCTGAAGCGCAGGCTCATTTGACAATTTAATGCTGTTCCAAACAGGTATTGAAGCAAATTGTTTTTATTTATTTATTTATTTACGACATTTATATGCCACCTTTCTCACCAAAAGAGACTCAGAGTGGCTTACGAGGTATATATTACATACAATATATTATATTATTAGCATAGTACAATATCAGCATTAAACATTGCTATATTGCACCATACCACTATATCGTAATATTATTAGTAATATTACATGTAATATAAATATATAATAATAATAATAATAATAATAATATATTATTATTATTATTATTATTATTATTATTATTATTATATTGCATTACATTTTTACATAATTTTGCTGCGTAGATGATTACATAGGAAATCCTGGTGCCAGTTTGATACTCTGATGGAGATTACACAACCACAGAGCACTAACGCACATTGAAGGACTTTTTCATGCATTTTCATGGGCATTTGTTGTCTAGCAGCAAGCTTTGAAATGCATTAAATGGTCATTGTAGCTGGGGCCCCAGAGATAGTCCCAGTGACTAAGTGTTATCATTTACATAACAAATTATTGCCACCCAAATCTGTCACTTAAAAACTTTTGCTACACAAATACACCTATCCACACATGACAATTTTTCTGCTTGGAAATTAAGAGAGAAATCCTAGCTCAGGGGACTGCTTCCAGAGCAAGGTGTCATGGGGTGATGTTTCCTTCTCATTTCCGTAGTGAGAAAGAATAAAGAACATTAATCTGGCATATTTGCTTCAAGCCAGAAGGTGGACACAGAGCGGAGCAAAAGGTGATTCCTGGTATTGCAGTGACTGGGAGGGAAGGAAGAAGGTCATGTGGCGGTGGCAAATCAATGAATCCTTGCAAATTGTAGAAAGCTTCTGGTCTACTATGAATCAACTAAACTATGAATCAACTAAAGGTTGGCACATAGCTATTTCTTCTTTCCCAGAAGTAGGTCCACAAAAACTGGAGAACTGTCTGCAAAACATCACACTCAGTCTGGTTCTGAAATCTGGCAACCTTACTGTAGTTGCTATAAGTTTTTAGACTGTATGGTCATGTTCCAGAAGCATTCTCTCCTGATGTTTTGTCTGCATTTATGGCAGGCATCCTCAGAGGTTGTGAGGTCTGTTGGAAACTAGGAAAATGGGGTTATCTCTGGAATGTCCAGGGTGAGAGAAAGAACTCTTGTCTGTTGGAGCTAGGTGTGAATGTTTCAATTGGCCACTATAACGATCCCATACCACCGTACTACTAGATTATAAAAATCACACTGCTACTTCATTAGAATTATAATGACCACACAGCAGCCTACCAAATTATAACGATGACACCACACCATCAAAAATATAGAGGGAGAATAGTTGTTGGACCAAGTGTCTATTTAACAATTAGGAACTGGGAACCACTGGAACTGAGAGACTTAAAAATGATTCTTTCAAAGGTTTCCACTGCCACCATATTACTAAAGAACAGGCTGAGTTACTATTGAGAGGTTGTTCAGTAACACACTTTGTGTTACTCTAGTTTTCTTAGAGGCTGGTAAAAAGCTGACTTGAATAACATTTTTACCATAAAAGTATTCACACTGAGGCTGGTATAAGTTGGTAAAAATAACAAGAACTTTTTTTGAACAGACTTGGATATTTCAGGTACAAGTGCAGATTGGAAGAGAGCCAATGTGGTTCCAATCTTCAAGAAGGGGAAAAAAAGGATGACCCAAACAATTACCGTCCGGTCAGCCTCACATCGATACCAGGCAAGATTCTGGAAAAGATAGTTAAGGAAGTGGTCTGCAATCACTTAGAAACAAATGCGGTCATTGCTAATAGTCAACATGGATTTATCAAAAACAAGTCATGCCAGACTAATCTGATCTCTTTTTTCGATAGAGTTACAAGCTGGATAGATGCAGGGATTGCCGTGGATGTGGCGTACCTGGATTTCAGTAAGGCCTTCGACAAGGTCCCCCATGACCTTCTGGCAAACAAACTAGTCCAATGTGGGCTAGGCAAAACTACGGTGAGGTGGATCTGTAATTGGTTAAATGGACGAACCCAGAGGGTGCTCACCAATGCTTCCTCTTCATCTTGGAAAGAAGTGACAAGTGGAGTGCCACAGGGTTCCGTCCTGGGCCCGGTCCTGTTCAACATCTTTATTAATGACTTAGATGAAGGGTTAGAAGGCATGATCATCAAGTTTGCAGACGACACCAAATTGGGAGGGATAACCAATAGTCCAGAGGACAGGAGCAGAATTCAAAACGATCTTGACAGATTAGAGAGATGGGCCAAAACTAACAAAATGAAGTTCAACAGTGACAAATGCAAGATACTCCACTTTGGCAGGAAAAACAAAATACAAAGATACAAAATGGGGGACGCCTGGCTCGAGAGCAGTACGTGTGAAAAAGATCTTGGAGTCCTCGTGGACAACAAGTTAAACATGAGCCAACAATGTGATGTGGCGGCAAAAAAAGCCAATGGGATTTTGGCCTGCATCAACAGGAGCATAGTGTCTAGATCTAGAGAAGTAATGCTACCCCTCAATTCTGCTTTGGTTAGACCACACCTGGAATATTGTGTCCAATTCTGGGCACCACAATTCAAGAGAGATATTGACAAGCTGGAATGTGTCCAGAGGAGAGCGACTAAAATGATAAAAGGTCTGGAGAACAAGCCCTATGAGGAGCGGCTTAAGGAGCTGGGCATGTTTAGCCTGAAGAAGAGAAGGCTGAGAGGAGATATGATAGCCATGTATAAATATGTGAGAGGAAGCCACAGGGAAGAGGGAGCAAGCTTGTTTTTTGCGTCCTTGGAGACTAGGACGCGGAACAATGGCTTCAAACTACAAGAGAGGAGATTCCATCTGAATATGAGGAAGAACTTCCTGACTGTGAGAGCCGTTCAGCAGCGGAACTATGACTACAACTATTGAGAAGTATTAATGCATCTAACAGCAACCCCACAAAATGTATAGATGTATAGGAGGACAGTAATGGCTGTTCCGGTACTGGAGATTCATCTTTTCGTGAGTCTATAGCCCAATAGCTTGCTTTTGGGAAGCAAATAAAAACATTTTTCTTTCAAAAGACTTTCACCAGAATGAGATATATGTTCACTTGCTATTTTTGGATTGGTAAAATGATTCCATAGTTATTTTTGTTTCCTTCCTTTTATATTACTGGATTTATTTATGTAATAAATGCTTGTTGCTGTTAGCAATGTTGCATTGTAAACAACATTATTGTCTAAAACATATTATAAAGCAACAATATCATCAAAGATCAGCCCTATCCATAACGTTAATTTGCATATTTCTACAGGTGACCTGGGGACATTGAAGTATTTGTTTCTGCATATTTTATATAAGAAGCATTCTTGCTTGCAGAGTGACCTAGGACCAAGGAGGAAACAACTGAAGAAAGAAAAAGTACAACATTAAAATGCCACCCATTTATAAATGATTAATAGATACTAAATACAGAAATAGCTTTCAGGTTTAGCTGCAATGGAGTGTTTGGGGGATCCCTTCCCGATAACAGATTTATGGGGACCAAAAATTATTTTCAGAATTGAATCCCTCTCTTGCCTCAAGGTTATGCAGAAAAGGTTGAACTGCACATTAGCATTTAAATGCGTATATGTGTGTGTGTGCATGAATCCGACAGACACTCGGCCCTGTAATGCCTAAACCAAAGAGGCAAGAAGAATGCTGCCATAGTAACCGCATGTTGACAGCATAATTTCCTCCCTCCATTAGACTTTCACTCTGAAATATATTTCATTTTCCTAGTGAAATGCAAAATTACACCGAATGCGCATGCAACAGACGTATGTAAGACTGGTTGCAGGCAGAATAGGTTGCTGCTATTTTTTGCTGTTGGTGATTGCAAATTGCCTTTAATGACAGCATTTAATCTGCATTCAATTAACACTTTTTCTTCAAGGAAATAAGCATTTGGAAAGCAATTTTCTAGCACAATCCGGCAATTTTTCAGTTACATTTACTTCAGGAGACAAAATTGCTTTGTTTAGACAAAAGGCATACCCTCAGTATTAAAGCAGAACAAAAAAATTCAGACAATGCCTCCTGTAAACTACAGCTTTCCAAGGTTTACTCCTTGAACCAGTTCCACTGCTAGTGTATGAAATCATACGGCTCTCCAAAGTTATGAAGTTATGAAGTAATTACAGTAAATAAGGAATCTGCTATGATGAGAGAGGGGCTTCAAGGTAAAGTGGTCTCCAAACAAGTCTAAACACAGAGACATCTAATTAAACTCAAGCCTCATCCTTTTATTCTGACATCTTCATTTCTTAATTAATGAGAAACACAACATTATGAGTCTGTGGTGTCTCCTATGGATTCCTGCTCAGAGATCTTTTACAAAGTGCACAATCTATGTGAATCTGCCAGCTTCAGAACTCGGTGAAGAATGTTTAGCTCTTTGAATAAAATGGATGTTTTGAGATTTGCTGACTTTTTGCATGCTTCCACATTGAGGGTGCCCCATTCATACAATACGAAGGTTGAATGAAAAGTAATGCCTCCACCTTCATAACTCCTCAACAGATGGCAGTACTGGTATGCAGCAGGTACTAGCTTGTTCAGTAGACTCTCCTCTACAGTTCCATTTTGTCAGGAAGCCTTGGCATTGAACGGTTGTGTTGTTAAAGTGCGAAATCTGGAACCCTGTGCAGACAGTCAGTCAATGTGACTCAAGCAACGTGCAGTTATTGAATTCTTCACAGCAGAAGGTGTCACCCCAGGCCTGTAGGTTCAACCCCCCCCCCCTGAAATTTTTTCAGGTTAAAAAAACAAAACCTGGTTTACTCATGAATTTTAACTGGTTGACCAAATCCCCATACTAAGTCTATGGGACGCAAAAAATTAAGAGTCCCTCCAGAACTGCAAGCACTATCTCAAGCAAATATTTATTCATTACTTGCAGCAATAGCCGATGTAGCGAAGCAACCAAGTTGGGGGGGGGGGAGTGTTGAATGCTCTCATTAAGGAGGCCAGACTTGGTGGAGGTGGTTGACAGGGGCAGAGCTGCAGGCTATTGAAGGCTGCTCTGCCCCTGCTGTGCTTGAGCTAAGAGGCAGGTTTCAACTCCCCCCCCCCCGAAATTTTCAACCCCCCCCCCCGAAATTTTCAACCCTCCCCAAAAAAATTTCTGGCTACGGCCCTGTGTCACCCCAAAGGAGATTAATCAGAGAATGAAAGCTGTTTATGGTGATTGTGTTGATGTGAGTACTGTGCATCGTTGGGAAAATAAGTTTAAAGATGTTGAGGTGGGAACATCTGACTTGCGTGACAAACAAGGAGTTGGACGTCCTGTGACAGCAACCACGAGTTTCACAAACAAAAGGTTGGCAGATTGATTCTGGACGATCGTTGTATCATTCAGAGAGAAATTTCAAACATAATCTGCATTTCACAAGAACGTGTGGGTCACATTATTGCTTTGCTTGGCTATTGGAAGATCTGTTCATGATGGGTACGTTGAGAGAACTGTGAGACGCTGGTTGCGGAAACAGAGTGTTGACTTCTTCCGTGATGGCTTCAGAAAACTTGTTCATCGTTGGCAGGAATGTATCCAATTGTCTGGTAATTATGTGGGAAAGTGAATACTGGTAGTTAAAGAGCACATTCCAAAGGATTGTTTATGTGTTTGATCAAACCTTTTGTATTGTTACCCCAATACCCCCATGCATATGGGATGTATTGAGCATGGTGATCAGATCATGATATGAATAAACATAACTGTTTAAATAATGTACCAGTAAGGCCTTCTCACAGACCAACATGAGAATTTCGGGGGGGGGGGGAGGCTGAAGCCCCCCAAGCCCCCCCCCCCGGGCTACATGCCTGCATCCAAACCCAAGTAACGAAGTTGCAGGCATTACTTTTCATTCAACCCTCGTACATTTGAAAGAAGGCCTAGTTGCTGCATTGCATTTCTGATCTTTTTGCATTTGGGATTTGTGGGATTTGATTTCTTTTACTGGTAAGTTTTAGGCATTTCTGTGCAAATGAACCGAATGACATCGATTCTACACAGTATACTTCTACTCGAAGTCACTCACTCAATTAGGTTCACTACTATTTTCAATGTTTGCTAGCTGCAGTAACCCTGGGAATACCGTTGTTGTAGTTCTTGTTTATTGTATCTTCATAGTAAAGTCTTCGCTTCATTCTCTTCAATGGTGACAAACATGGATTTATACTTGATTAGCAGCTTGAACCTTATGTGGAGTGAGGGATGGTCTTCTCAGAGGCTTATGGTTGGCCCATTCTGGAGACAGGATATTGGACTCAGTAAGCATTTGGTCTGGTTGAACTTGTCTCTTCTTAGTTTTCTCCTGTTTTAATCCCTATAAATAATAGCAGGATGCATTTCATTGCTTATTTCACATATACTTTAAACTCAATAGGAATTCATAACACAACAGCAACAAGTCTTCACTTTTGAATTAATCTGCTTCTGAAGTTACGCCACATGTTCATTTCTCTTCGATGTCATTCGGTTCATTTGCACAAGCTGTGGTTAACTTTATGGAGATTGGACTAGTGCTGCAGCAATACTGGATTTGCTCGCATTTTAGCTGTCAAAATTTTCAGTGTCATTGCTTAGTCTGACACTGTCTTTTTATGGAACTGATGCCAACATCACCCAATGTACACAGCCATGTTTTCCATAGTGTTGCTATGGAAACATTAAAGGCTTAGAAAAGCAACGGGAAGATTTCATGGCACAATGGGGATTTGGACTTTGGAGAGTCACGTGATGAAATACTCTTTAACTGCATAATGAGGAAAAGAATGGGGCCGTCACTGATGTTTCTGGCAAAATATATATTGTTAGCTTTTGTGGTAATTCCACCAACATTTTGGTTGTATTGTGAAATAACCTGACTTAGATTTCTAGGTATGAATCAGGAATCTTTAGGCCAGAGGCATCAAACTTGTGGTTTACCCGAACAAGTTTCTCCAATGCATATCTGCCCTAGAGCAGCCCCACATCTAGCACATAATTATGTACTGAAACTGGGGCTGGTGCCTAGATTGAATGGGAATTTATTAGCTCTGCTGAGACATCATCTTATCCTCTTTGTTGCCACTACAAGCCATGGAGCTCTGTGTGAGTGCCTAGCCATCTCCTCTCGTATCTGTTGATGTCAGAATGGAACAACTGCACAATCAGCAAGGAGGAACTAGATCAATATGATTATGCTTTTTGGTGAAAAGTCACACCAAAAACTGTCCCACTTGTGTTGGCTGCTTCTCAAGCAGAAAATCAAACACTTTTCTAGATTTCATTTCTATTTTCTCATACACTCCCACTTAGGAATTCTGTATAGTTCATAGGCATGGTTAGGTATCATTGGAGACTTTGTAATTTGGAGTAAAGTAGGAAAAATTACCTTTTTGAAGCAATTTTGAAGGTTTTTTTAAAGAAAACCAGAAGTCCCTTTGCCCTTCCGAAGCCTTTTCTGCCATTTTTGTTATGACTCATGAAGTGAGTTGGAAATTATTCAGCTTTTCCCTGCTTCTGGTCCCTGGCCTTGGCTCAAGCCAGAGAAGCCACTTTTAAAGCCAGAGAAGCCAGTTTTAAACCAGAGAAGGAAGGAATTGCCTCTGCTTGCTTTTCTCCGCTTCTGGTCTCTGGCCTCGGCTCAAGCAAGAGAAACCAGTTTTAAACCAGAAAAGGAAGGAATTTTCTGGCCTCAGCTCAAGCCAGAGAAGTCAGTTTTAATCCAGAGAAGGAAGAAATTTTCTGGCCTCGGCTCAAGCCAGAGAAGCCAGTTTTAAACCAGAAAAGGAAGGAATTTCCTGGCCTCGGCTCAAGCCAGAGAAGCCAGTTTTAAAGCCAGAGAAGCCAGTTTTAAACCAGAGAAGGAAGAAATTTTCTGGCCTTGGCTCAAGCCAGAGAAGCCAGTTTTAGACCAGAAAAGGAAGGAATTTCCTGGCCTTGGCATTCCAGCAAATGGCCAGAGAAGCCATTTTTAAAGCCAGAGAAGCCAGTTTTAAACCAGAGGAGGAATGAATTTCCTGGCCTCGGCTCAAGCCAGAGAATCCAGTTTTAAACCAGAAAAGGAAGGAATTTCCTGGCCTTGGCTCAAGCCAGAGAAGCCAATTTTAAACCAAAGAAGGAAGGACTTTCCTGGCCTTGGCTTAAGCCAGAGAAGCAAGTTTTAAAACCAGAAAAGCCAGATTTAAACCAGAAAAGGAAGGAATTTCCTCCGCTTGCTTTTCCCTGCTTCTGGTCCCTGGCCTCTGCTCAAGCCAGAGAAGCCAGTTTTAAACCAGAAAAGGAAAGAATTTCCTGGCCTCAGCTCAAGTCAGAGAAGCCAGTTTTAAAGCCAGAGAAGCCAGTTTAAACTAGAGAAGGAATTTCCTGGCCTCAGCTCAAACCAAGAGAAGCCAGTTTTAAACTAGAGAAGGAAGGAATTTCCTTTGCTTGCTTTTCCCCGCTTCTGTAGTAAAACAACTACTTTCAAAGTAAAGATCACCCAATGAAACAGGAAATAATACTTTCAAACCATTAACAAAAGGATTTGGCAGTCTCGTAAGTTTCGAAAAGTTTTGAACATTTTTTTCTGTGAAAATCGGTATTGACTTTAGAATTGAACCACCAGCGCCTCCTACATCCAAAATGAGTTTTGGACCATTTTTTTTATCAACCAAGCCTAATAGTTCAGCATTGTGTAGCAGTTCTGGATGTTTGACTCATTTGTTACAGATGGCCATTCACTGACCCATAGACTTACACTAATGCTGCTTCAGCTCACACAGTATCTGGCATAGAGTAGAGAGGGAGTGGAAAAATGTCTGGTTATGTTCCTAAAGCTGAACACACAAAAATTAAATCATCAACATTAAAAAACGCACAGAAAGAGAATGAGAGTGATACAGATTTATATAAAAGAAAGCTAGATGGGCTAGTGTGAACAAAACCTTGAGAAAGAGAAGTTTGAGAGATCTGGCCTTCAAGAGCTATCAGGGAAAGTTCTTAAAAAA
The DNA here is from genome assembly GCF_037176765.1 of Anolis sagrei. Taxonomy (NCBI): domain Eukaryota; kingdom Metazoa; phylum Chordata; class Lepidosauria; order Squamata; family Anolidae; genus Anolis; species Anolis sagrei. Next base: position 161,507,634 of record NC_090021.1, read on the forward strand.
TGGGCTGTAAGAATATTATCGCATTGAAAGGTTTTGGTTAAGTCAGAAGAGCTTTTGACCCCAAAAATTACAGATGGAAAATATATTTGATGTAAATACAGAAAGAAAGCATGATACTGATAAAATGATAAAAACACTAGCCTACTAACAATGCAAATGAAAATCGTAGAACCTTATTTGTAGATATTAATAATAAATAATTTAAGAAAAGGTTTAATGTGAAATAATCTATAAAAATCAGTTTAATTTTCATTGAAGAAAAGAACTCCTCACTCCTTAGCAATCTTCACCCTTCTTGTGAAAGACATTTGGAGATAAACTATTATCCCCAAAGTTTGATTTTCCTTGTCCCCCCATCTCCTATTTTCCTAGTAAATATATATATATATATATATATTAAAAAAACAGAAATCTACTGGAGTCCTTCAGAGATGTCAACAAGGAGATGGTCACTGTAGAGAGAAGCTGGGAAACCCAACTTCTGCAACAATTTTAAAAAGGCATAGACAGGTGTAAGTTTGATATAGACCTCATCCAGTTTGCAACTGCATTATATGGTCAGTGTAGACACATATAATGCAGTTAAACTGCATTATATGAGTCTACACAGACTACAAAATGGAGATTCAAACTGGTTGCCAGTGTAAGTGGGGCCGTACACCTGTCTAAACAACAACAACAACAACAACAACAACAACAACAATAATAATTTATTTGTACCCCGCTACCATCTCCCCAAGGGACTTTGTGTGGCTTACATGAGGCCGAGCCCACAATACAACAATAAACAATAACTACAATAATACAAAAACAATACATAAACTCATAAGCAAAATAAGCAATAAACAATAACACGACGCATTTAAAAACCTATGGCAGGGCCAAATGTAATAATTAAAAATTTAAAAATCATCCTGGGCATGAACAAGGTTACATGTAATTGGGATAGACATTTTGGAGAGGGAAGAAATGTGCAGACAATCTTAAACCATTATTAAAATGCGTTTAAGGACATATTGCTGGGAGTTTCCTATTCTGGGAAGGCACACTGAAACAGTCACGTTTTCAGGCTCCTCCTAAAGACTGCCAGAGTTGAGGCTTACCTAATGTCCCTGGGGAGAGAGTTCCGGAGTTGAGGGGCCACCACCAAGAAGGCTCTCTCCTTCGTCCCCACCAATCGCGCTTGCGATGGTGGTGGGAGCATGAGCAGGGCCTCTCCAGATGATCGAAGAGATCATGTGGGTTCGTACACAGAGGTGCGGTCACGCAGGTAGGCGGGTCCCAAACCGTTTAAGGCTTTGTAGGTAAGCACCTGCACCTTGAATTGGGACTGGTAAATGAACGGCAGCCAATGGAGCTCCTTAAACAGGAGGGTTGACCACTCCCTGTAAGGAGCTCCAGTTAACAACCTGGCCGCCGCTCGTTGAACCAGTTGGAATTTCCGGGCTGTTTTCAAGGGTAGCCTCACGTACAGTGCACTACAGTAATCCAATCTGGAGGTGACTAAGGCATGGACCACCCTGGCCAGATCCGCCTTCACGAGGTACGGTCACAGTTGGTGCACGAGTCTCAATTGTCCAAAGGTCCTCGCAGCCACCGCCAACACCTGAGCTTCAAGAGTAAGTGATGAATCCAGGAGGACCCCCAAACTGCGGACCTGTGACTTCAAGGGGAGTGCAACCCCGTCCAACACAGGTTGCCATCCTATACCCCGATCTGGTTTACGATCTACAAAGAGGACCTCTGTCTTGTTGGGATTGATCCTCAGCTTGTTCCTCCTCATCCAGACAGCCACAGCAGCCAGGCACTTGTCCAGCACTCGAGGGGCTTCCTTGGAATTAGGTGGAAAAGAGTAGTAGAGTTGTGTGTCATCTGTGTAGAGATGGCACCCAATTCCAAAACTCCGGATGACCTCTCCTAGCGGTTTCATCTATCAGGACACAGAGCAGGGGCATCTAGCAAAGCTGCCACCATGGATCATGTGAATCAATTCTTGATTTTATTCCAGCCCTCCCACAGCTGCCGATTTCCATAGGAGCTTTTCTAGTGCCAACACTGTGTAGGCAGCACAAACAAATCAAGCTCCATTTCCCATGGTCACTCCTGGTCAGAGGTTCCACAACCTTACCGCCTTGGCCTATGGCTATATAACTTTATTCTTCTAGAAATGTTGAGTAGTGGCCTTAAAAATGACAAAATCATAAGGGAATGAAGTGTGATATTGTGTCCATTGTGGCAAGTTCTTGGTGGTATGGGGATACCAAGCCACCTTGTCTCTCTCCTGAGGAATCTGTACAAGGACCAAGTAGCAACAGTCAGAACTGACCACGGAACAACAGACTGGTTCAAGATTGGGAAAGGCGTACGGCAAGGCTGCATCCTCTCACCCAACCTTTTTAACTTGTATGCAGAACACATCATGCGATGTGCGGGGCTGGATGAATGCAAAGCTGGGGTGAAAATTGCTGGAAGAAACATTAACAACCTCAGATATGCAGATGACACCACCCTGATGGCCGAAAGCGAGGAGGAGCTGAGGAGCCTTCTAATCAAGGTGAAAGAAGAAAGTGCAAAAGCCGGGTTGCAGCTAAACGTCAAAAAAACCAAGATTATGGCAACAAGAATGATTGACAACTGGAAAATAGAGGGAGAAACCGTGGAGGCTGTGACAGACTTTGTATTTCTAGGTGCAAAGATTACTGCAGATGCAGACTGTGGCCAGGAAATCAGAAGACGCTTACTTCTTGGGAGGAGAGCAATGTCCAGTCTCGATAAAATAGTGAAGAGTAGAGACATCAGACTGGCAACAAAGATCCGCCTAGTCAAAGCCATGGTATTCCCTGTAGTCACCTACGGATGTGAGAGCTGGACCTTAGGGAAGGCTGAGCGAAGGAAGATCGATGCTTTTGAGCTGTGGTGTTGGAGGAAAGTGCTGAGAGTGCCTTGGACTGCGAGAAGATCCAACCAGTCCATCCTCCAGGAAATAAAGCCTGACTGCTCACTGGAGGGAAAGATACTAGAGACAAAGTTGAAGTACTTTGGCCACATCATGAGGAGACAGGAAAGCCTAGAGAAGACAATTATGCTGGGGAAAGTAGAAGGTAAAAGGAAGAGGGGCCGACCAAGGGCAAGATGGATGGATGGCATCCTTGAAGTGACTGGACTGACCTTGAGGGAGCTGGGGGTGGTAACGGCCGACAGGGAGCTCTGGCGTGGGCTGGTCCATGAGGTCACGAAGAGTCGGAGACGACTGAACGAATGAACAACAAATTGTGTCCATTCTACTATTGAAATACATATGTTAACAACAGAGCAGAATAATTTATGTTACTGAACCAGTGGTACCTTGGACTTACTATTAAACAAAAGTAAGAGCTACTGTGGACGCTGCTTTATAACATAATACAATCTGCAGTGACAGGCATTAGTGACCTCTTTCCAACTTCATGTTTATATTAACATATATCAAAAGATGTGCCTTATTGCCAACAATTATACAGCACTTACATTTCCTTTAATATCCTGTTCATCTTATCTTGCTGAAATAGTAACTGGAAAATAGCCAATAAGAGAAAAAACTTTTTTTGCCATTTTTCAAAAGCTCCAGAAGATGGCAATAAAGATTCCAACAGCAACAAAGATTAATCACAAAAACCTAAAAGATAAAGATTGAACTGGCAGCAAAATTTTGTATTAAAAATAAAAATGCTTAGGCTGTTTCACAAAAATATATTCATGAGCAATAAGGGGAACAATTTACATTATGTATTGAGATGGCTGTAATAAAGTACAATGGCAGAAGAGTTACCAGCAGTAATTCTCACAAGAACCTCCTAGCTGAGGTGGCAGCAGATCTTCATTCTTCTCTGGATTGATTTCAGTTTGAGCCACAAGAAAAAGCCACAGAACTCCAAAGCCAGTGTATTCACAAAAAAGCAAACCCCAGCATTGCACCAACATTGCTTTGTCTTGGACCACTAGATACCCAGCCACTAGATACACTTCATAGGGAAGGAAATGGAACAGCAATGTTGTTGTTCATTCGTTCAGTCATTTCCAACTCTTTGTGACCTCATGGACCAGCCCATGCCAGAGCTCCCTGTCAGCCGTCACCACCCCCAGCTCCTTCAAGGTCAATCCAGTCACTTCAAGGATCCCATCCATTCATCTTGCCCTTGGTCGGCCCCTCTTCCTTTTTCCTTCCTTTTTCCCCAGCATAATAGTATTCTCTAAGCTTTCCTGTCTTCTCATGATGTGGCCAAAATGCTTCATCTTGGCCTCTACTACCCTTCCTTCCAATGAGCAGTCAGGCTTTATTTCTTGAAGTATGGACTGGTTGGATCTTCTGGCGGTCCAAGGCACTCTCAGAACTTTCCTCCAACACCACAGTTCAAAAGCATCTGTCTTCCTTCGCTCAGCCTTCCCTATGGTCCAGCTCTCACATCCATAGGTGACTATGGGGAATACCATATTTAAAGTTGTTAATGTTTCTTCCAGCAATTTTCACCCCAGCCTTGCATTTGTCAAGCCCCGCATGTCGCATGATGTGTTCTGCATACAAGTTGAATAGGTTGTGTGAGATTATACAACCCTGCCATATGCCTTTCCCAGTCTTGAACCAGTCTGTTGTTCCATGGTTAGTTCTTGCTGTTGCTATTTGGTCCTTATACAGATTCCTCAGGAGAGAGATATGGTGATTTGGTATGCCTATACCACCAAGATCTTGCCACAATTTATTATGATCCACACAGTGGAACAGGAAACCCTCCTTAAATTGCCTTTTCTATATAGGCTTTCTATTAATTCTGCCCCTTTCCCCTTCTTAAATCTAAAAATGACACTTCTCTTTTATATATGCATATAAATATTTAATCTTTATTTCAACTTATGATCTTCAGCAGAAAATGTGAAATGAAATGTTATTTCCTTTGTTCTTTGGTGTCTCAATCTTCTGCAGTATGTGCTGTCTTGGCTAGTTTCAGAAGTCCTAGAAAATTCAGTGGGGCTTTCTCCAGGGTAAATAGATATGGGACTGTAGTGTATGGCTACAAACAGCAAAATGGTTATCTCTAGAGCAGATATATGTAAAGATATGTAGGTTGCCCGGTTGGCATGGTCCCAAGCCCTGAGATTTCCAGAGCAAAAACTGAGATCTCACGATGCTCCTCCATAGGTGTAGGACCTGGTGATGCTTCAAGCAACAGCCAGTGTGAAAGAAAAACATAGACATATGACCTAATCACATTAATGAATTTCTTGGTGGAGCCCATCAAATGACAAAGGACTGCTTCTGGTGTGGCTTTGTTGGGCTCCATACTAGCAGTCTGCTGGTAGTGCAGAGAAGTGCAGCCCAAAGGAGTCAGGAAGCTGGAGGGGGTGTGGAAGGAAGCTGGGGACAGCACGGAAATGTTGTGGGATGGGATTCCACAACCACCAACAGCAAGGGAACAAAACATTATGGTGTCACACCCCACTATCGCCTGGCTTCTCGATCTCCATGTGATGAGGTCCATAATACTGATTGAAAATTAAGTATCTTTGGAAATTACCACACCAGATACAAAACAATGTTTGCAAAAATTAACAAATTGCATATCCACGTGCTCATTCGGGGGTTTGCAAGCAGCTTGGTTTCTCATCTGAAGCTGATTCTGTGCAGAAATTGTCACCATCACTTGCATTGCCTAGAGGTGAACCACCCAAACTAAAGACTCTGGGCAATATTATGAGATGTGGCAAACCTAGTAAGAACCATTTAGTGTATATGTAGCCAACATACAACTCCATTGACTGCTGGTCTGATTCCTAGCACAGTTCAAATAGTCTGGGTTTGACCAATAAAGTGCTATATGGTTTAGGTCCAGCTTATTTGAAAAGCCATGTTTCTTTTTATGAGACCATCAGGGGTCTATATTTGCCTCCTCCCAAGAGTCAGGAATCTCACCTTATAGAATCATAGAATCAAAGAGTTGGAAGAGACCTCATGGGCCATCCCAGTCCAACCCCCTGCCAAGAAGCAGGAATATTGCATTCAAATCACCCCTGACAGATGGCCATCCAGCCTCTGTTTAAAAGCTTCCAAAGAAGGGGCCTCCACCACACTCCGGGGCAGAGAGTTCCACTGCTGAAGGGCTCTCACAGTCAGGAAGTTCTTCCTCATGTTCAGATGGAATCTCCTTCTTGGTGACTGCCCCTCATCTCTGGAGCTCCTTTTCTAGTGAGGCCGGACTGCCCCCCTTCTAGCTCCCCTTCCAGCAGCAGGCTAAAACCTTTATATTTGGACAGGCTTTGAAAGAAGAATGTTTTTAAGAGTGTGTGGTAGGGTATTTCATTTAAAGTACTTTTAAAATATTTTAACTGATTTTGATTGACAGATTAGAGAGATGGGCCAAAACTAACAAAATGAAGTTCAACAGGGACAAATGCAAGATACTCCACTTAGGCAGAAAAAACGAAATGTAAAGATACAGAATGGGGGACAATGCCTGGCTCGAGAGCAGTACGTGTGAAAAAGATCTTGGAGTCCTCGTGGACAACAAGTTAAACATGAGCCAACAATGTGATGTGGCAGCAAAAAAGCCAATGGGATTTTGGCCTGCATCAATAGGAGCATAGTGTCTAGATCTAGGGAAGTCATGCTACCCCTCTATTCTGCTTTGGTTAGACCACACCTGGAATATTGTGTCCAATTCTGGGCACCACAATTCAAGAGAGATATTGACAAGCTGGAATGTGTCCAGAGGAGGGCGACTAAAATGATCAAGGGTCTGGAGAACGAGCCCTATGAGGAGCAGCTTAAGGAGCTGGGCATGTTTAGCCTGAAGAAGAGAAGGCTGAGAGGAGATATGATAGCCATGTATAAATATGTGAGAGGAAGCCACAGGGAAGAGGGAGAAAGTTTGTTTTCTGCTTCCCTGGAGACTAGGACATGAAACAATGGCTCCAAACTACAAGAAAGGAGATTCCAATGATATCGAGCCTCTTTTGGGAGGGTCTCCCCAGCCAAGGAGATCTCGAGGACCGCACCAAAGAGGGTCCTTGAACCTTGGTGAGGGCAGCGAAGCCAATTCCAGCAGCAAAAATATTTAAAATAATAAATCCTCACCAAAGCGGAAGAAGTTGGCGACCGAGGTGTCTTTATTTGCGATTCAGCTGTAATCGGATGCAAGTGTAGGTATATTTCCTCTACAAGCATACCCCTACAGAATTTTTATAGAGAAAATACAGCAAAACATTTTGAATTTCCCACCTGCCCCTCTCCGCCCGGCTTCATGCTGATTGGTTGACAGCCCGAACAGCTGGGAGGAGGCTTGGCAGCCCGCCTTGCTCTGGGCCAATCAGCAAGCTTCTCCGCCTCTGGAGGGCCAATCGGTGCGCTTCTCTCGCCTCCGAGGATGGACGAATCAGAAGAGAAAAGGCGGGACAACTGTGGACAATGGAGGGAAATGATGGGATTATCGCTAGCCAGCCAGCTGGAACTTGAGGCTTTGTTTTGGCCAGCTAGGTGTGATTTTCACAAGAAAGGTTTTCCTGTCCTTGTATCAGATAAGAAGTGTCCTTGATGAGTTTGGCTTATTTCTTCAAGAGAAATATGTCTGGGTAATTGCACTCTTCACTTGTTTCCTTACTTGTGCAGGCACTTTGCCCTCAAATGGCTTTGATAATACCAGATGTGACTCTATTGAGAAGAGTATCTGGAGGCAGTGCAAGGCGAGGACTAAGGCAGGAGAACGGTAATTTCTGATGAAAATGATAGTTAAGACTAGACAGTTAGCCTTAATCTTCCTATCTAGAGATGTAGTTCTTTGAATAAAGTGTTATAACTTTTAACTTTGCTTATAACTTATAACTTTGCTCCTATATTGCTGAAGGCCATTTGCTCTGCTGATGGCACTAGAAGCTTCTCTGCAGAACTGCTGCTACTGCTGTTGCTGCTTCTTTACCAATTTTAAATGCCTTTTCCTTTTTGAAAATTGCACCCAACATTTGGCATCATCACTTGATAGAGTTTCTTGTTTCCAAAGCTGCGCAGGGTAACCAGAGGTCATTTACCCAAACCTCCACTTTTCGGGGGGCCATGATTTCAATAACAGTCCTAGTCCAGTAATGAAACCACAAGCCTACCTGTGATTTACCTTGTGGTGTTTATGGGCACACAGAGTTGGTAAACATGGTCCTCAAAAAATAGTGAGGTCACTTATTTGAAAGCCAAAACACATGTGCATAAAGACCTTTGGCAACTCTCCCCCAAAGCCAATGGAATAAGCTTGACATCCAGTTCTTCCTAGTACAATACTCATGCTTCTGAAGCTAGGCAGCATGTTTGCAAACTGATGGCTCTGTCTGACAATAGATACTTTCAGCAGTGCAAGCTGGCAATTGGCTTCTTTTATGAACTGCCAACACTTTAAAGCATTCTAAACTCACACAGATAACATAATTATGAATTATAGTATGAGCCTAGGCATTCATTCTAGGGAAATAGAGGCTATGGAACAGAGTAGCCTTATAAGACAATTGAATAGATGCTGGTACCAGAAAGGCAGTAATCAATATATAAACAAACATATACTATTTCAAACTATGATGATGCCAATAAACTGCAGTTTTGCTCTTCCCACCAATTTTTGGTTGTCTCTGAGGTCAAATTTAAACTATGGATATGGCTTTGATTACAATTTGCAGAAAAGGTAAATATAGATGAAGTTTTTCCTCCTTCTTTGCTAAATTGTATACACACACACACACACTTTATTTCTACCCTGAAACCATCTCCCTGAAGGGTCTTCTGGAAAAGATTGTTAAGGAAGTGGTCTGCAATCACTTAGAAACAAATGCGGTCATTGCTAATAGTCAACATGGATTTATCAAAAACAAGTCATGCCAGACTAATCTGATCTCTTTTTTCGATAGAGTTACAAGCTGGATAGATGCAGGGAATGCCGTGGATGTGGCGTACCTGGATTTCAGTAAGGCCTTCGACAAGGTCCCCCATGACCTTCTGGCAAGGAAACTAGTCCAATGTGGCTAGGCAAAACTACGGTGAGGTGGATCTGTAATTGGTTAAATGGACAAACCCAGAGGGTGATTCTCCCCAATGCTTCCTCTTCATCCTGGAAAGAAGTGACGAGCGGAGTGCCGTGGGGTTCTGTCCTGGGCCCAGTCCTGTTCAACATCTGTATTAATGACTTAGATGAAGGGCTAGAAGGCATGATCATCAAGTTTGCAGATGACACCAAATTGCGACACCAAAAGACGACAACAGGGCGACTAAAATGATCAAGGGTCTGGAGAACAAGCCCTATGAGCAGCAGCTTAAGGAGCTGGGCATGTTTAGCCTGAAGAAGAGAAGGCTGAGAGGAGATACGATAGCCATGTATATGTGAGAAGAAGCCACAGGGAGGAGGGAGCAAGCTTGTTTACTGCTTCCCTGGAGACTAGGACGCAAAACAATGGCTTCAAACTACAAGAAAGGAGATTCCATCTGAATATTAGGAAGAACTTCTTGACTGTGAGAGCCGTTCAGCAGTGGAACTCTCTGCCCCGGAGTGTGGTGGAGGCTCCTTCTTTGGAAGCTTTTAAACAGGGGTGATTTGTCAGGGGTGATTTGAATGCAATATTCCTGCTTCTTGGCAGGGGGTTGGACTGGAGGTCTCTTCCAACTTTTTGATTCTATGATTCTATCTCACTTGTCTAATTTCCAACAGACCTCACAACCTTTGAGGATGCCTGCCATAGATGTAGGCAAAATGTCAGGAGAGAATGGAACATGGCCATACAGCCTGGAAAACTCACAGCAACCTAAAGAAGGATCTGTTCAATGGACATATTCAGTGCCTCCTGTCGTTTAGAATTGGAAGGTAAAATATTTACTACAAATATTTCCACATATTAGTTGGAATAAAGAGAAGTTTAAACAAAAAAAGCCAAAGTTAGTTCCAGGAATTCTTTTGAACTACAGGAAAGGGGGCGGGGGGGGGGGGGGGGGGGAAGAGACAACATGGCTTATCCACTGCTAATAACTAGTTTTAATCCTTTCTTTGTTTCCTCCGTTCCAAAGGTCATGGCTGTCTTTACAGCTTCTAGCACTGAAAAGTTGACCTGTAGAGAGATTGGAGTGAGAACACTCATCAAAGCCCTGACAGCTGAGACAGACCTGATTAAACACAGAGATGAATTTCTCCTGTTCAACAACTTGTTCAAAGTGAAGGAGAATTACTTTTGGCAGCTTGCTGGCCTCTGGTCTCCCAAGCCAGCTTCATTTGTGCATTTTGATAAGAGAAGCACACTTTTAGTACAGAAAACAATTAGAATATTTCTACATAGAAGGAAAAAAAACATGGCTGAATTTTAAAAGAGCCTCTATTAATTTGGTGTTTTTTTCCTTGACAAATAGCATTTTAACATTCACAAGTGACACATTCAAGAATTCCCAGCCTCATTTGTGAAAATGCTGTAAGAGGTATTCTGGCTCTTCTGTAATATTATTACCGTAATTGCTTCAAGGACAACCACCATGGAATGATGAATTATCAGTTTGCAGATGGATGTTGCTTAATATGTCTATTAATGTGCTGATGACATGACATGTTCATCTAACTTTTCATTCAGTGCAAGAAAGTAAGAATTAATAGAGAATTGTCAGATTAGAAGGTTTCAGAAGTTAAATCCTCCTGTACTGGAGGGAGTGCTTTCAAACTTGATAATAAATGGTGTGGTGATCAAATGTCTCATTCAAATAACCTATTCATGATAGTAATATTAATATTTTTAGATTTTGACCAAACACGAATCAAGGAACATGAAAGACACTGCAGACTACTTCAACCAGAGAAGGTAGCCATAGCAGAGCACCTGATGAACTAACATGGACACAACATTTTTGAGAATGCAGAAATTTGAGAATGCAGAAATTCTAAACCACTGTAACAACCACCATGTCTGACTACACAGAGAAGCTATTGAAATACATAAGCATGTGGACAATGATACCTTTGGTGGTTCCTATTTAGACTTGTCCACAGCTGCATGGTATACGGTAGACTCCTGTAGAGGTGAGAGGATCTCACTTGTCCGTTGCTTAATGTAGCATTTGTTGGATTTTCTTAGTGGGTCTGTAGAGATAGTTTGTATGTTGTGTCTCTTCATCATCGTCAGTGGTTTCTTTGATGTATGGCAAGAACACCTTCTCCATTGAACATTTTGGAAATCTTGCCTGGTATCGACGTGAGGCTGATCGGACGGTAATTGTTTGGGTCATCCTTTTTTCCCTTCTTGAAGATTGGGACCACATTGGCCCTCCTCCAATCTGCTGGAACTTCTCCCGTTTTCCAAGAACTCTCAAAGATGATTGTCAATGGTTCCAAAATGACTTCCGCTAGTTCCTTCAGTACTCAGATTTACATATCTGTGAAAAGTCCAGGGTACGAAAAAGAACTCTTGTCCATTTGAGGCATGTGAATGTTGCAATTGGCCACCTTGATTAGCATTTAATGGCCTTGCAGCTTCAAAGTCTGCCTGCTTCCTACTTGGGGGAATCCTTTGTTGTGAGGTGTTGGCTGATCCTGATTGTTTCCTGTATGGAATTCCCCTGTTTTCTGAATGTTGCTCTTTATTTACTGTCCTGATTTTAGAGTTTTTTTAAAAAAAGTACTGGTAGCCAGATTTTGTTCATTTTCATGGTTTCCCCCTTTCTGTTGAAATTACATTTTATCCAATCACCTCGTGCTGATCCTTCACCCCAGACCAGCCAATTACAATACTTACTTCCAAAATTCCATTGTTTCTATGACAGGTTTGGTCCCCTTACCTTCTATATATACATATTCTATCAATTTTCTCCATACTTTCCAAAATCATTTTTTTTCAGTAGTCCTCTTTTAATCTTTATACTACCTGTCAGTTTAGCGTTTATTGCAATATCCCAGATCTCCCTATACCACTCTTCCAATTGGCACTCCCCTCCTTCTTTGTAGCTATCAACAATCTTGCTGCTGTTAAAGGATTGGAAATAATAATAATAATAATAATAATAATAATAATAATAATAATCTTTATTTATACCCTGCCACCATCTCCCAAATGGGGACTCGAAGCGGCTTATATGGGGCCAAGCCCGGACAACAAATTACAACAAAATAAAACCAAAGCATAAACAATAAAGAACATCATCAAATTACATCAGGAAAAATTATAAACACAGTTAAAATAACACTCTAAGCACAATCACAATAACAATGGGCGGGCCACATGTACAGGATAAAAAAGATTCAAAGACTCTAATGAGATAAAAATAGGAGCAAGTTATCTGCAGGGAACTCATAAAAACACATGTAGTTGTGAAGCTAAACTTCCCATTTGGAGGACATGTATTCCAGTGGGAAGAGCGTTGAGGGCTGCAATGGTGTCATATTGTGCACCTACTCACCAAAGGCGCAGCGGAAGAGCCAGGTTTTAAGATTCGTTTTGAACATTTCTAGTGAAGGGGCTTTCCTGATCTCTCCAGGTAATGAGTTCCAGAGTCGGGGAGCCACAGAGGCTTGTGAGATTGGTAGGGGTGAAAGGAGGATCTCCCCCGAAGATCTAAGGGCCCGGGTTGGTCCTTGGAGAAAGATACGGTCACGAAGGTAGGCGGGTCCCAAAACTTTAGGTCTTTTGATATTTTAACATGATCATTAAATGATAGCAGTGCTATTTCCGGTGTTCCTGTTATCTCTGTTTGGACGATTCTTCTTAATTCTTGAAATACATTTTTCCAAAAATTTTGAACGTATTTTGAATCCAAAGTGTGCCAATCTCAAAATGTCTTGCAACATAAAACAGTCAACCTGTGAACCAGTGTTTCAATTACCAACCACCTTTTCTATCAAACAACAAGCCACCTTTTAAAATGAGCTGCTGTTTTCAATATCAAGCATCCTTTGCACTAGAAGGGAGACACAGACACAAACAAAGAAATATGCACACAGCAAGCACAAAAGGATGGGATTAATAATCAATGAAAAGCTATTGGCAGCCCATCTACAAGGGGTATTTTTTAAGTAAGGTCCATTTTGTTGTAGACATTAGTAGTTCGCACGCATACCGCAACGAGTGCATGCGTCGTGTACTGGCATGCCTCGGAAACAACTGTGCTCAGTTTCCGCTCTGTAGCTAACCTCTATGGTTCTGTTCTCTGCTTTAAAAATGTTTAAGACTATCAACTCACTCTCCGCATGTGAGGTTCGCTCAGTGATACGGTTTTTTTCAGCAAGGAACCTGCCTGCTGCAAAAATTCATCGGCGGGTGAGTTGATAGTCTTAAACATTTTTAAAGCACAGAACAGAACTGTACAGGTTAGCTACAGAGCGGAAAATGAGCACAGTTGTTCCCGAGGCATGCCGGTACACGACGCACGCGCTCATTGCGGTATGCGCACAAACTACTAGTGTCTACAACAAAACCGACCTTACTTAAAAAATACCCCTCGTATAATTTCTACCATTCAAAAGGCTGCATAGCAAGGCAGCAACAATAATAATATGTACAAAATATTTGTGTGATCTATGTAGACATGTGCTTCACAGACACAAACATTTTATACCTCTTGTTGTTTTAAATGAGTTAAAAATTAAAGAATTTTCATTTTCTTTCACAGATGCAATGTAAATTGATAAGTGGGGATTTATATTCCCAGTTACGGATTATTTACTTGAAGGAATAAGGTTGAAAAAGTTGAATTCTGCTTTTGATGATGCAGTGATATGCCAAGAGTGCAAACTACTGTCTTCAGTTTCATTATTTTTTTGTGTCACTGGGGGGAGCCATTGGCATATTATGTACTGTAGCTGAGACATTACAATGAGAGCAATACAATTTAAACAATTTTGAATGCAGGCAACACAAACAGAAAACCACTGCCCTGACACAACAAGTAAAAGTACAGGAGCCTTGTCCCTTATTTCCTCTGGCAGCCCTAGTCTGCTAATTAGAAAAGTAAAGAGGGGGTGGGGTGGGTCAGATGGAAAATTCCATGGCATCCACATTTGAAATGCTAGCAGTGGCACTGCCTCAAAATGCAGGAGTACAAATCAATGCAACGAATACACACATCTCTGTGACACCTTCCTCAATATGTATCAGAAAAGCCCAGTACAGGTTGGGGTTGGAGGACCACTTCCTCCTTTGTACTGTAGGGGGAAAGGTGTGGCTAGTATCAATATCTAAGGTGAAAGAATGGGAGAGGAAGAAGTCATAGTAGCTGTAATTCCTGCAAAATCAGTGAAGACATCTGCCCTTGCGCTATGCTACTCAGCTGCTGAGTACGCATGCCCAGTGTGGAACACATCTCACCACACTAAAACAGTAGATGTGGCTCTTAATGAGACATGCTGCATTATCATGGGGTGTCTGTGCCCTACACCACTGGAGAAATTACACTGCTGACATCCGCCAGGAAGTAGCAGCCAATAGTGAAAGGATCAAGGCAGAGACATCTCCAGCTCATCCCCTGTTTGGGTATCAGCCAGCACGTCAACGACTTAAATCAAGAAATAGGTTTCTAAGATCTACAGAGACACTCGCTGGAACACCTCAGCAAGCAAGAGTCCAAAAGTGGCAGGCTCAAACCCAGCACCTCAATCCGTGCGTGATACCAGATGAGAGACACCCCCCTGGGCACACAGAAGACTGGGCGACCTGGAAGGTACTGAACAGACTGTTTTCTGGCACCACGAGATGCAGAGCCAACCTTCAGAAATGGGACTACAAAGTGGTATCCACGACATGCGAATGTGGAGAAGAGCAAACCACTGACAACCTGCTGCAATGCACCCTGAGCCCTGCTACATGCACAACGGAGGACCTTTTTATAGCAACACCAGAAGCACTCCAAGTGGCCAGCTACTGGTCAAAGGACATTTAATCAACTACCAAGCTTGCAAACTTTGTGTTTTCTCTGTTTGTTTGTTTTGGTCTGTTAGAAATGTAGTACAATTGACTGGTTGCCCTGACACGACAAATAAATATATATATTTTAATATCATCTTTATTAAGGAGTTTTTCTTTTAAAATACAATGGAATAAAACAGAAAAAACAAAGGAGAAGAGAAAAAAGAAACAAAAAGGGAAAATAGGGAAAGGGAAAGAACAGAGAAAAAAAAGAATGAGTAGTTAAAAACCAGGAGAAAGATGATACACATCTCCTTCATTGACTTCCTGTGTATCTTCCGAGTGGATTTTCTTCTTCTTTCTTCCATCTTTATTTTTCTTTCTTCTTGTTTTCTTTTCCTTTTATATTATTGTATTTCCATTCTTCTGTTTCAAGTAATTTATCACTCTTGTCCAATCTGTTTCTCTTATTGGGGTCCCCTTATTTTTTGATATCAAATGTGTTAATCTATCCATGTTTCTAATATCTACGATTTTTTCTATCCAATCCCTGATTTCTGGAATCTCTTCCTTCTTCCATAATTTTGCATAGCAAATTCTTGCAGCAGTATTCAGTAGAAAGAGGAGCTTATCCATATTTTTTTCTAAATGTTGGTCTGTTACCCCTAATAATAATATCTCTGGTTTGAATGGTATTCTTATATGTAATATTTCCTGTAGGGTTTCATGGATTTTTCTCCAATATGTTTTAGATTTTGTGCAGGACCACCACATGTGGAAATATGATCCCTCAAACTTTCCACATTTCCAACATTTTGTATTTATATTCGTATAGCATTTTCCAAGTTTTTGAGGTGTCATGTACCACCTGTGTGCTACTTTAAGCCAGATGTTTTGGATTAAAATCTGTATTAATTTTTATCTTTGTTCTCCATATTTTCCCATTCTTCTTTTTTTATTGTTTTCCCTATATTTTTATTCCACTTTTTCATGTATTTTCCCCCCTCTGGTTCTGTGCGCCATTCCACTAATTTCCTATATATCTTTGTTATAATCTTTCTTTCAAAATTCAATATGTTATCCCAAAAGATATTTTGCTCCTGAAATCCTTTTTCTTTGCCTTTCTTAAAGCATTCCTTTATTTGCCTATATTGGCACCACAATATTTTTTATTTATCATATTCATTTCCTGTTGTGTCTTTGTTACAGTCACGCCTTCTTCTTTCTTTAATAATTCTTTATATTTTGGCCAATTATTCCATCCCATTTCCCTCCTTTGTGTAGCCTCTAATGGGGATAGCCATAATGGGGTTATCTCATATTTTGGATTTGTATTTTTCCCAGATTTTCATAATAGCCGATCTAACGAAGTGGTTTCCGAATCTTTTCTCCTTCTTTGGACCCTCGTACCACAAATAGTGATGCCAGCCGGTTCTCAGATCGATTCCCTCTAAATTTAATAACTTTTCTTTCTTTAAATCTGCCCAGTCCTTTGCTCACATCAATGCACTAGTTTCAAAATATAATTTTAGGTCTGGAGTTGCTAGTCCTCCTTTTTTTGTTTCTTCAGTCATATTTTTGAAATTTATTCTCAGTTTTTTACCTTGCCAAATATATTCCATTATATCTTTATTCCATTCTTTTAGTAAATCATAAAGCGGAAAGAGCCCTTATTCATCCTAAAGAAGAAACCTAGAACTGTAATCACTTTATCCTAAACTGTCCTAGGGGATAGTGATATCAGAGAGCCATTATAATATAATGGCTTGTGCATTGGACTATGACTCTGGAGATCAGGGTTTATTTGCTCATCTATGGAAATCCACTTGATGACCTTGAGTGAACCACACACTCAAAGCCCCCCCAAAAAACCTGAAAAGGCTTGCCTTGAGATCAACATAAATTGGAAACAACTTGAAGGCACACAACCAAGACAACAGATTGTATAGTGATATCACAGAATCACAGAATCAAAGAGTTGGAAGAGACCTCATGGGCCATCCAGTCCAACCCCCTGCCAATAGCAGGAATATTACATTCAAAGCACCCCATTCAGCCTCTGTTTAAAAGCTTCCAAAGAAGGAGCCTCCACCACACTCCGGGGCAGAGAGTTCCACTGCTGAACGGCTCTCACAGTCAGGAAGTTCTTCCTCATGTTCAGATGGAATCTCCTTTTTTGTAGTTTGAAGCCATTGTTCCTTGTCCTAGTCTCCATGGAAGCTGAAAACAAGCTTGCGCCCTCCTCCCTGTGGCTATAAGCTCTGCTTATTTGTGAAAGGATGCAATTTGATTGATTTGAATTTCAAAGAATATGGGATTCTAATGTCCATGTATAGTCAGACCTTTACTATGTTCATTTCCGTTTTTCTGAACAGTTTCCATATGAGGTAAATAAACAAGGAATAGCTGCTATCAGAAACATGAATTACATTAAAACATAGTGGTGGCTTAACATTATAAAAAATATCAGCACTAAATCTATATAATAGTGTCCTATACCTCTGCAACATGTCTGTTTAAGGGAGCCAACACCATCTATCTCTGTATCTCAGAGCTACTTGCATGCTTGGATAAAGCCACCTTGCTTTACGCACTAAGGAATGGAGATAAGAGTATCCTGCCTTACAGGTTGGAAAACCAAGGGTCAGGAATTGTGAGTAGTGAATAGCAACCAGCAATATTATTTCCTGGGAATGTATTCAACCAGATGGAAGGGTGCTGTTGAAACAGTGGAGCCTCAGAAGGTCATGAAAAGGTAGGAAGAGAGACTAAAGGAAAGAAAGTCTGTGGAGACAAAATAGCAGGCCGTGGCATGCTTCAGCATTTTTGGCAGTAGCCCAGTGTTGCATCTCTATACATTCCTGTTGTTTATGCGCCTACAGGTAATTTCCAATTTATGATGGCCCTAAGGTAAACTTAAAGCGAGAGTCCTAGACTGGCACTCAAAGAACGACATCGCATTAGCCCCTAAACACAATCCTTGCTCTGGGTGATTTATTGACAGATTGTAATATAATCATGTAAGCCGCTCCGAGTCCCTTGGGGAGATGGTGGCGGGGAATAAATAAAGTATTATTATTATTATTATTATTATTATTATTATTATGCAAATACAGTAATTGAAAACAAAGAATATAGTACCCATTGATTAAAAAATCCAATATATCCTCCGTTGACCTCATTATCTACTTTTGAACTGCCCCTGCCCACCCAAATGCCTCCCTCTCCCCCGCCCCAAATGAAACTTTGGTGTACTAGAAACCTGACAAAGGAGCAGAAATTTGTTGAGTGATAACTGTGATTGGTTGTCTTAGACCTCATATGAATGAAAGGAATGTCATATCATATATGTTTCCTTAGTGTACAAATGTAAACTTTTGCACTTTCTTCCTTGACTTTTTCAGTAACTGTTTCTTGTCTGCCATTTCCTTTCTCCAGTTTCCATGCCTCCTTCCTCCAAGTCTAATCCTGCTTTATGTATGATATATTCAACATATAAATTAAACAGATAAGTTATTAAAATTAAACCTTGCCTGAATCCCTGGCCAATTGGAAACCAGTCAGCAAATATTATGGGAGAAAGTAATTCCATCTGAACAAATTTTACAGGAATAGAAAAAACATGCTGAGGATATGCTTTATTTTGCTATAAAATGCAATTTCCCAAGCTCTGCACTATCTGTTCATAATATTCTACTTATAGCATACCATGTTATAACGTAGCAATCTTAACAGATCCTGGTGCTGCCACCAATTATAACGTAGTCAGGCCCCAGGGATTAATACTTCACTAATAAATCCCCTAACACACACCCACATGTTCCTTCAGCTGCTCTATAGCACACAGCTGGTTACCACTTTGAAGAATCAGTGTAAAGGATTTTTTATTACTATGGCTCCAACTGGACACCAACACAATCCTGTCCCAAAGCGCTTTGATGTGTGTTGAGGAAACATGAATGTGTATTGGTATAGTTGCTGCCACCACTCAAATGGATTTGAGAAATTATCTTGATGTTATGCCTGAGGTAAACCCTGTTGTTCACCAGCCCTCCCCTTTAACTCCCTTTAAAATGACTGAGGTAAAAAGATGTTAAAAATTAAACAGATTCTACGGACTCATTCAATGCTGAGGCTGCTTTGAAGGTTAAATTAGAACAAAGTTTGTATACTTGAACACACAACAAACTTCTTCTATGAGGTACACAAGCGTATTTGGTTAACAAAGCACAATCTTCTTAAATGGTTTCTTGGTCTTAACAAGCTTGATGGTTTCCTTCACTGGGTTTCTTTTCTTTAACGTGAGCACGTTCCCTCACTCTACTCTATACCTAGTAGCAGTGAGTCCTTCTGACACACCAATCCTGGCTGTCCCCAGAGTATCTAGCTTCCCTCTTCACAGAGATACCTAATAGTTAAGATACCCTGTCCCCTAGAGAGTAAAAACAACTTGTGTTCTAACACTCACACAAGTCCACAGGTGGCTATCTTGACCCTCCAGGCTAATCTCTATAGAGACACTTGCCTCTGAACACTCTCTCACAGGAAAACTTGAGCTCACTAGAAATCCACCCACTTCCCTTCAGATCAAAATCCAATCTCTCTCTCTCTGTCAGAAGCTGCCTGCCTTTTTACACTCACACCTCCGGCTCCTCCCATTTGTCCTAGCCAATCCTGGAATAGCTGAGCTCCTCCCCTCTGCTGATCTGCCTCTCCTAAGATGTCTGCCTCACTGTACTACCTTCCTAACATGGAGACCAGCTTACTGACTTCTAGGCTTCGGCCTACAAAGGTACGAGTCATGACACATGTATTTAACTTGTTTTTCTTTTTGGGGGAAGGGGAATTTGGTACCTGTTTGAAACAAACTCCACAAATAAGTGAAACCATAAATAGATAACACAAATAACAAGCCAATGGGACACAATCACTTCAAAATATTGTTTTTAAAAAGGTTAAAGGACATATTTATTCTTAAAGTATGATTGATTGGGTCATTTTGGGAGCTCAACAATGAATAGTGACTATTATTCATGAGTTATATTTTTGTCATTCTGGAGAAAGATTTCATCCAGTCAATAGTTTGTATCTTTTACTCTCTGGAAGCTTTCCCTCTTTCAAAAAGGTCTTTGCTCAAACAGAAATTTCCCTAGACGATAGAATATACATTAACTTACAAGTCTTGATGATATTTTACAAACCTAGAACACAATGCAAGATGTAATTGTTTTACATTGCCTCTTTTGTACAATTTAAAGGTTGGGGAAAGAGAACTCAGACAATGACATTTTCAGTGCCTTTTATTTGGTCCATCTGAAAACAATCTCAGCTGTAGAAATTAATAGCCACCTTGAGTGTTCAACATGACATGTTAACATTTGCTAGGAGCCCCAACCTTATTTGCTATTCATATGAGCATGATACATGGATTGCTAACAAATACATATTCCTCTGATGACTTGAGTAAAAAGTGAATTAAAGAAGTTTGATCAGAAAAGAGCCCAAGTGAGTCTGAACTGCTTTAACAACATCCACACTGTTAAAATAAGATTTCTGTTAACTCTGCAGAATATATATGCCAGTGAAGATTATTTATAATTCCTGAAAATGCAGTGGGATCTATTAAGTTACAGAAGGCTCCCATTTATATGCTTGAATAATTTGGTATTGATCACAGTTTCAGATGAAGTTGAGATTAAGGGCCCATCTACACATATATTATAACCTGGGTTAAAAGGGCTAAAGGACATTTAGCAAAAATATGGGAGGGATCAGGAGGAATTATGTTTAAAGGCTGGAAAACACATGCTTAAAAGCTGCCTTTTAAACCCGATTCTGCCTGAGAAACCCACATCTTTCCATGCTTGTGTATCCCTGCAAGCATGGAAAATGTGCGTTCCTTCCCTCCCCCCTGTGTGGACTCCCTCTCCCAATTTTCTCCCTCAGCTTACCAGACAAAGCCTTTCATGCAGGCCTGGGGTTTTTGCCTCTCTTCCTCCTCCTTGAAAGAACCTGCCTTGTAGCAGAAATCCCTGTTCCGCTACTCAAAGCCCTCTTTTGGCTTCAGGCTTTGTTAGGGTCTTCTCCCAGTAAATGGAGAGGGAAATAGGGAAAGGGGGAGGAAGCTGGCAGTGCCCATGATGCCCAGCCCTGCTGATCTTGGATCAGCAGAGGTGAATATCTGGACACCACCCCTGCAAAAGTATGGGGTTTAGGCCAGCTGTGTGGCATTTATCTCTAGAGAAATTGGGATTTAAAATCCCAATCTCTTTGGGATTTTTGGGTTGTTTGGAAGGGCACTAAAGTAACCTGGGTTCAGATTCTAACTTGTGCATGGATTCCTTTTGGGATTATCTTTCATCTCAATATTTAGCAAAATTAAAGAAATACAAATATAGCTGACAAAGCTTCTGACAGGAAATTTCATTTTGCAAAGTCTTCTCATACACACTCATCTCCCCACTCCTTCTCATCTTCAATTGAGCTGGATATTTTAGCACTCACACTGAGAGGATTGTAAAGGAGTCCAGGAAAAAATAAACATTTGGTCTCAGGTTGAAGCAGCATGTATGCAATAAGCAATCTAATAAAGCTTGCACTGGGGAAGAATGGGATTCTACTCCAATTGATCATATTTTCACAATTTAAACATATTCTATTGGATAGTTCGGCCATCATCTTTCTAGTTGCTAGCATCTTAAATAATTTTTCAGAGCTCCAACATCAGCAATTTGATCTCAACCAGCTCTATCTCATGTTTGTACCCTATACTTTCCACACCTTTATTTAACATAGCTTTTCCATTGTGGAGGTGGTGAAATTGAAATTCAGCTACCAACTAAGGAGTGGACAGAGAGTCCAGTGCCCAATGTGCCCCCCTACCTGACAGACCAGATCAACATCCAAACCAGGTTTGAAGGAAAAAAGGAGACTTATTACTTTCAGGCCTAAAAGGATGTCTGATGCAGCATCTGCAGGGGTTCCCTGAGAGCTGCAAATTATTTCAAGGGTTCCTCCAGCTTCAAAAAGGTTGAGAAAAGCTGCTCTAGATACTAGAGGAGCTGTAAATAGAATTGCAACATTTACCTGAAATGACATTTACCAGTTCTAAGCTGGATACTGCTGTAGTAGAAGTGAGAAAGCTCAAATATCATATATTAACCTATCTGATATAAATTGAGATGTGGTGTTGTAAAAGAGTTCTGCAAATACTGTGGACTTCTAAAAAAGAGTAAATAAGCAATCTCATCATGAGAAGGCATAACTCATTAGAAAAGACTGGCAAAAATTATTGGTACAGTAAGAAACATTAGGGAAAGAGTAAGATTGTGTTTTGGATGGATAGACCAATCAAAGAGGCTATGTCCTTGGGTCTGCAAGACTTGAGCAGAGCTGTTAGGAATAGGTTGTTTTGGAAATGTCTCATTTGCAGGACTGCCACAACTTGAGGTCATCTTACAGATGCTAAGAATAATATTAAAGTTGTTTCATTGAGACATTTAGCCAACATTGTGTAGTGATCTGAGTTTTGAATTAAGCCTTCAAGGGATTATAGAACTGAGGGGAAATTTCTGCTTTGCCATTAAAACCCTACTGGATTATCTTGAACACTCTCTTCAACCTCAGAGGAAGACAAACACTTCTCAAGTTATGCTGCCAAACAAATCCCATGGAAGGTTTGCCATGGGGACTCTGTAAATTGGAAAGAACTTGAAGGCACACAGCATCAAAAAGCAAAAACATATAACAAGGAACATCTGCAGGCCTTTCCCGACAGCCTCATAATCTGGGACAAAGAAGTGGGGCAAAAAATTGTGGTACCTGAAAACAAGTCCAAACACTGAGCTGTCAGTCCCGGCAAATAGTTCCTTGGTGTCCTGAAAGCTTTGTTTGTAGAGGGATTTTTAGAAATCCGCAAAATGGATGTGGCACATCCACCAGAAGTTTTCTTTCAATATTTTTTCTTAATGCTCCGAGATGTGATGCGTATGTACAAATGTGCACATAAGTAGATTTCTTATCATTATCTCTCCTCACCCTCTTGCTACCTTTTACATTTCCCTCTTAAACCCAGCTTCCCTTTGGGATCACTTGCCTGCCACACTGGTGCCCACTGTGTAAATTCAAGCTCTGTTTGATTTCATAAATATGAGAACAAAGGAATGGTTGCAGAGAGTTCTCGTGGCAATTGCTTTCCATTTGTGCTTCTATTTAGCCACCTGTGTGTCTGTGGCTTCATCAGTTTGCAACTCTCATCAGCTGTTTCAGGATTGTAAAATGTGCACATGCACTGGAGCAGTCTACACCAGCATATTGAAATGAAGTCTTGTGTTTTTCTTGAGTGATGCAATATACATTTTTTTCAGTGCGCATTTTCAGCAACTGTAATCTAGCCACCCCCCCTTTTATCCTGGTTTCTCTCAGATTTTAGGGTTTTTGTAGAAGGTCACTGTAATTTTTTTGACTTTGAAATGGATATTTATTGAAAGAGTGCAGCATTTAAGATTCATTCAGATTTACTTGATTTTTTTTTATTTTTTTTCCCCCTTTTTCACCACAGTGCTCCCCTCCACCCGTCTCAAGCCACCATTCTTACATTTCATCTGTCCAAAATTTCATTTCTTCTTGTGACGGTAATTTTCCTTCCTTATTTTTTAATCCATTTACCACAAATCTTCCCCATACAGCATCAAAATCGCTTTGTTTCCATATACCTTTTTTAACCTTTAATATACATGTCAATTTATCATTTATTGCTATTTTCCATGCTTCTTTATACCACTCCTCTATTTGTATATTCATTTCTTTTTTCCAATTCCTTGCTATAAGCAGTCTTGCTATAGTTAGTAAGTTTGTTATCGCTTCTTTATCCTCCTTTTTCAATTGCTTATCGTTATATACTGATAGTAAGGCTATACTAGGACTTTTATCTAATTCTATATTCATTATAGTTTCTATTTCTCTAAATACTTTCTCCCAAAAATTATTTACATATTTACATTGCCACCACATGTGTATATATGTTCCTGGTTCTTGACACCCTCTCCAACAATTTGTTGAGTTATTTTTATTCATATATGCTATTCTTACCGGTGTCAAGTACCACTTCCATATTAACTTGTAATAGTTTTCTTTAACTCGTATCGATAAATTTTTTAAATGTCTTTGTCCCCATAATTGTTGCCACTCTATTTCACTTATTTTTATCCCTAAATCCTCCTCCCAAATCTCTTTAAGGGTGCACTTTTTTGTTTTTTCATCTTTCATTTCAATTAGTATCTTATAAATTTTGCTAATTATACCTCTCAAGTTTTCGTGTTCTTCTACAGTCCTTCCCTTCTGTATTATTTGTTCGAATTGATTGAGTTGGCTTCCACTTCTATTATTTTTTTTCCAGTTTATTAACCATTGTTCTAATTGTATAAAACGAAACCATGACAATTTTATTTCTTTAAACTCTTCCAACATCATTTCCCTCTTCATTTCCACCTTCATCCAATCCCCTATCCTATCTAAGTTTATTTCCCTTACCTTTTTATCCATTACTTTTTTTAAATTTTTTGGGAACTTCTTTTCCATCACTATTGGGGTTATGATTGATCCCTCCTTTATTAACCTCCCCTTATATTTATTCCATACTTTCAGTATGTTGCTCAGCATTGGGTTTCTAATTTCCCTCATTTCTTTTCTAGTAAACTGTTTAAAAAATATATTCCAAGTTTCATCTTCCACTTTTCCTGAATCATTACTAAGCCAATCTATTCCCTCTTTTTTGACCATTCCTTCTATAACCAAACTTAATCTACTTGCTTCATAATATTTTTTTATATTAGGTAACGCCAGTCCACCCTCCTTTTGCGATCTGTACCATAATTGTTTATTTAGTCTGTTTCTTTTACTTCCATTACAGTACTTATTAATCATTTGTTGCCATCTAGTTAGTTCTTCTTCTGTAATTTGAAGTGGTAGCATCCTAAATATAAAATTTATCTTTGGAAGTATTTTCATTTTTACTAATGCTATTCTTCCAAACCAGGATAAGCGTATACCTTCGTACTCTATTAACTTTTTCTGGACTTCTTTCCTTAATGTTACTACATTTACTTCCTCTATCTCTTTTAAATCCTTAGTTATTATTACTCCCAAGTATTTTAGTTTGTTCTTAATTCTTATTCCCCTTTTGCTCTGTTCTATAAAATCTTTTTCTTCTTCTCTTGTATAGTTAAGTAGCATCATTTCTGACTTGTTCCAATTAACTTGTAAACCTGTTGCTTTCCCAAATATCTCCAAATGTTCTTTTATTCTATCCATTTTCTCCACTATATTTTCTATAAATAACAATGTATCATCAGCGAATAAACTCACCTTCTGTTTCTCCTTTTTTCCTAACCCTTCTAAATTTTTATCATTCCTTATATTATTAGCAAACAGTTCTATCACCATGGCAAATAGTATCGGAGACAAAGGGCACCCTTGTCTGGTTCCTCTAGTCACTTTTATTTCGTTTGTCACTCCGTCATTTATAGTTACCACTGCTGAGTTCCTTGAGTAAAATTGTTTTAGTACTCCTTTTATTCTATTTCCCATTCCAAATTTATTCAATATTTCCCTTAATGTCTCCCATTCCACACAATCGAACGCTTTAAAAATATCTAATGATAATATCCCTGCTTTTTCTTTCCCCTCTTTAGCCCAATGAATTTTATTTAATGCTCTCCCTATCAAATTTGACATTTGTCTTCCTTTTATAAACCCGCACTGATCTTCTTTTATGTACTTATACATACATTTATTCATTCTATTGGCTATTATCGCGGACAATATCTTTGCATCCTGATTAATTAATGATATGGGCCTATATGACCCTGGGTCTGTTAAGTCTTTATCAGGTTTAGGTATTAATATTATTAATGATTTCCTCCATGATTCGGGTATTTTATCTCCCTTCATTATTCCATTGTACAATTCTAATAATTTTGGGGTTAAAACTTCTCTAAAGCTTTTATAATATTCTGTCCCTAGACCATCCAAGCCCGGAGCTTTCCCTACTTTTAATTTCTTAATAACTTCCTCTATTTCTTTTTTCTTAATAGGTTGTTCCAGTAACTCTTTATCTTTCTCCTCCAGCTTACTTTCCCAATTTTCCTCCACATATTTCCTAATTGCCTCTATGGGGCTTGCTTTGGTTTGATATAGTTCTTTATAAAATTCTTCAAATACTTTCAATTTTTCTTTCATAGCTCTACATAATTTACCTGTTTTATCTTTTATCGTATTTATTATTCCTTCCATTTTCTTTTTCTGTGTTGATTTGGCTAGCATCTTTGAATTCCTATCACTAAACTCAAAATATTCCCTCCTTAAATAAATTAAATTTTCTTGAACTTCGTCTATTTCCATTTTATCCAATTCCTCTTTTTTTGCTCTTAACCTAGCATAAATTCGTGTATCTCTCTTTATTACATATGCTTTTTCAATCTCTTCTATTTCTCTTTCTAAATTCCTTTTCCTTTCTTCTTGCCTTCTTTTTAAGTTAATTGTCTCTTTTATACATAACCCTCTGGTCACTGCTTTCATAGTGTCCCATAGAACTCCCTTTGTCACCCCCTTTTCATTAAAGCCCCATATTTCTTGCCATTCTGCTTGCACTTTATCTACTATCTCTTTGTGATTTAGTATTCTTGTATTTAACCTCCACCTTTTCATTTTGTCATAATCACATTTCAACACAATCTCAATTGAAACCAAAGCATGATCCGAAATCTTAATCATACCTATATCAGCATTTAGTACTTTACTTGTCATATTTTTGGAGACAAAAATATAATCAATTCTTGTATATACCTTATGTACCGATGAATAATATGTATATCTACTTTCATTCCCTTTTACCAATCTCCACACATCCTTTAATTGCCATTTATTCATTACTCTACTTAATTCCGTTGTCTCAATATTTCTAGCTTTTGATGCTTTCGTAGTTTTATCCTTCTTTAAATCCATACAGCAATTACAATCTCCTCCAAATATTACATTTTGTTGATGGTAATTCTCTATTTGCTCTAACACTTTTTCATAAAATTCTTGCTGTTTTACATTTGGTGCATATACATTTACTAATACATATTTTTCCTCCCCTATTTCCCCATATATTATTATATATCTTCCCTCTTCATCTTTCAATACCTTGTTTATGACAAAATTACATTTCTTTGCTATTATTATTGCTACTCCTCTTGACTTTGATGACCCAAAAGATGTTTCATAGTTCCTTATCCAGCTCGACTTTAGCTCGTTTGAGCCCCGCCTATTTTGATGTGTTTCCTGTAGGAAGATGAGGTCCGCTGCGTCCTTCTTCAGTAAAGATTCAATCCGCCTTCTCTTAATTACTGTCCCCAACCCTCTCGTGTTAAGTGTTGAGATTCTTAATTTATGGGACATCATTTCCATTTCCCTTTAAAAGCTTTTTTGTGGCTTGAAACAACGTGAACCCTTGTCCCTTTCCCTCCCCTACCCTTACTCCCCATTCCCCCCTCCCCCCCCCCCAATCCCCCCACTTCCCTCGTTCCCCCCTTCCTCCCCTTCCAATCTTCGGGACTACTCGTCCCAATCATGGCCCCCGGCCTTCCCAATTGGGGAGGGGGGGGCCGAAGTCATCCCGTGGCCCAGAGTCTCCCTCCCCCCGAGTGCTCATTTTAAATCAATAAAAAGCTTGATTGCAGTGTATAGTTTCTTCTTACATCTCGATTCCTCCAACGGCACCGATTAATTCCTCCAATTCTCCTCCCTCCGGATCCTTCACCTCCTCTTCCTTTCGATCTCTCTCTTGTCTTCTTACTATGCCAAGCTCCTCCAGTAGTTGATAACCTTGTTCCAGTGTGTCGATTCTGTATCTCTTGCCTTTCCATTGAAATTTAAGAAAGATAGGGTATCCCCAGGTGTACACAATTCCAGCTTTCATTAACTGCGTCGTAATAGGCTTCATTGAGTATCTCCAATTCTTAGTTTCAGGACAGTAGTCATTAAATATTTCCAATTTTGAGTCGCCCATCTTTAGGAGATCTGGATTTTTCTTTAATATTTTCATCAAATCTTCTTTCTTTGCGAAATTATGAAATCGAATTATTATATTCCTAGGAATTATTCTATTTCTTCCAGCCGGAAGGCGATGAACTCTCTCAATATCCAGTTCTGACCAGCTTAGTGTTGGCGAAATCTTTTGCAACCATTTCAAGATCTCAGATTTCAGATCTTCTTTCTTGTTTCCTTCTGGATAATTTTTTATTATTACGTTGTTTCTTCTTTGGTTGTCTTGCTTGTACACAAACTTTCTTTCCACATCAGAGAGCCTATTTTCATTTTTTTGCGTTTGTTGTTTGAGTACCAGTTGTTCCTGTGTACTTCTTTCAATTTCTGCTTTGTTTTTTCGTATTTCTCCCTGTGCAATCTCCAGGGTTTCTCTTATTGTCTGAAATTTTACATCTGAGCTTTTTCGTTCCGCGTCCAACTCTGCTCTCATTTCTTTATTGCTGGTCAGAATTTCTTGCTTCAATGCCTGAATTTCGCCCTTCCTTATTTCTCTTTCTTTATCAAACATCAGGTTCAAATTCAGGTTCATTTCCTTTGTTTGTCTTTCAGCCGTTTCTTTAATCAATTCTGCTATTTTACTTAGCATTTGACTACTGCCCATCCCCAATTCTTCCCTCTCACTGCTCATCCTGCTTTCTTTTGACTCTGCTGTTAAACATGGCAGCGAGGTAGAAATAGTTCCTCCCCCTTTTGCCCCCCCTTCCATTTGAGGGGGGGTTTGGGGGGGTGTTCGTTTTAGCTGCTTTCCCTTAATTGTGGGGAGGGGAGGACTTCTCCTGACAGTGCTCATTTCCTCAGGGGCCCTTTCCAGTCTTTCTAATCTTGAAAGCGATCTGTCCGAAGGTTTGGAACGCAACCAAAGAGGATTTGGCTTTGGGGTATCCTGACTTTTTTTATTCCTTCTCATTCAACCTCAGTTTTACTCCTCCTGCTTTCATCAGTTTTTTAATTACTTAGTTTTCCCGTTCTACACAGCACACAGTACAAGAAAGTCCCACTCAAATATGCCTTGCAATGCCAAGAGGGTTCGCCTTTAATATGACGAGACTAGCTCGATCCTTCTTCAAAGGAGGAATCTGCCTCTAATCTTTATTTTGCCTTCCCGGATCATTAAGTCACTAAGTCCAATATTTCTAGTATTTTAATATTGTATTTAAATTGCAAGCTGTTTATCTTCTCCAAGTCAGTGCGCAGTTATAATTGGCAAATTGGTTTCACTTTCAACAGCAGCTTCCAAGCAACTTTTCGGCAGCCGCCTTATCTTCTGCCAAAGCTCATAAATCAAAGCAATTAATTGGTAATAAATTACCTTCTTAGGCTTTCCACATGCACCAGACTTTCGCCTCCCTTTTGATCCAGAAAGGACAATTATCCATTCATTTTCACTGCTTGTTTGCTTATATTTCCACAAGAGCTGGAGGAAAGACGTCTGTTCAACCGGCCATGGTAACTCCGCCCCCCAGGTCACTGTATTTTATTTGTCACCTAATTGCTGGATTCTTACAATTCATGTTGTAATAGTTACTAATATTTTGGTAATACTTATGACTCTACGCTTGGCAGTTCACTCTGCTGAACAATGCAGAATGATTAGATATACCTAGATCTATATTTTTAGGACAGGGATAGGAAATACTGTTGGGCTGAAACACAAACTCACCTTCTTCATGGATCATAAGGTTCTGTAATGAAGTCTCTGAGCAGCTTTCATCCAAGCTATTACAATGAAAGTCAAAGAACATTAACATGTGGAATATCTCTGGAAAGTAATTGAAATTGAAACTGATACCAGCAGGACTTTTGGACAGGAGGAGGAAGTGAGAAATAATGTAGTTTAAAATTTGGTAGGATTCCCATGGCCACATAAAAATGCTTTTACTGCCTGTTGAGGCCCATGGGCCAGTGCTGTTTTGCATGACAACTTTCTACTTTATTGTTTGTTCCTGACCTATAAATGAATGTAAAAGATTCTGCTCTGGGAGAATGTTTTATGACTGAGCTTGAACAACAAGAAGTGAGGCGTATAATACAGTAAGACAGACTTGCATCGAAGCATTTCCAACAAGTCATGCTCTAAGTGGAGAACAACCTTTATTATCATTAAAATCTCACATGCCTGTCTGCCACCATTTAGAAAGGCAATGTTAACTCTGTTATACGGCCTTCACCATTATGATAATGAAGCTCTGTTTCTGTAACAACAGACAGCTAGAGTGACACGTTACTTGATAAGATTGGCCTTGTCAAATTACATTTCCGAATGCCATACTCTGACAATACAGGTTTATCAGGAGAACCTCTAGCTGCCACTGAACTAACCATTGCCCAGTTGAAATGTGATTCAGTGATAATAAGGAGAAGTGACAGTGCCAGGTTTCAGCTGCAAATTTTGTGTAAGGAAATGCTCTTAAATTACAACTGCTCTTGGAAAGTCTATCAGAACATACTTTTAAGCACTTAGCCAGGGAATCTTGTAGTCTGCAACCTTCCTCCCCTTTGCGCAACCTCCAGAGAACTTCATCCTATTCCTTGATGGGAGCAGGAAAATGAGAGCACCTTTGTCCATCTCAATCCATTTTCATCCCTTTACATATTCAAAAAGGGCCATCATGTTTTCTTCAGGCTATACATACTCAGCTTCCTAAGTCATTTCTCACAAGGCTTGGTTTTCAGGACTTTGATCATGTTGTTCATCCTTCTCTGGACATATTCCAGTTTATTGACATCCTTCTCAAATGGTAGTGCCCAATACTGGACACAAAACTATGTGATCTGGCCAAAGTGGAATAGATAGGCCTTACCTTCTACATGGGGGACATGAGAGAAGCCTCCTCGCAGGATTGCAAGACATCCGGGCGTCCCCTGGGCAACGTCTTCGTAGACGGCTGATTCTCTCGCCACAGAAGCGACCAGCTACTACATCAGTGGTTCTCAACCTTTCTAATGCCACGACCCCATAATACAGTTCTTCATGTTGTGGTGACCCCCAACCATCACATTATTTTTTGTTGCTACTTCACAGCTGTAATTTTGCTACTGTTATGAATTGTAATGTAAATATCTGATATGCAGGATGTATTTTCATTCACTGGATGAAATTTGGCACAAATACCTGATACACCCCAATTTGAATACTGGTGGGGTTAGGAAGGCTTGATTGTGTCATTTGGGAGTTGTAGTTGATGGGATTTATAGTTCGCCTACAAACAAAGAGCATTCTGAACTCCACCAACAATGGAATTGAACCAAACTTGGCACACAGGACTCCCATAACCAACAGAAAATACTGGAAGGCTTTGGTGGGCATTGACCTTGAATTTAGGAGTTGTAGTTCACCTACATCCAGAGAGCACTGTGGACTCAAACAATGATGGATCTGGACCAAACTTGCCATGAATATTCAATATGCCAAAATGTGAAGAATTGTGAAGTTTGGGGAAAATAGATCTAGTTGTCATTGCTGGGATTTATAGTTCACCTAAAATCAAAGAGCATTCTGAACCTCCACCAGTGATAGAATTGGGCCAAACTTCCCACACAGAATCCCCATGACCAACATGGAATCATAGAATCATAGAGTTGGGCCATCCAGTCGAACCTCATGGGCCATCCAGTCCAACCCCCTGCCAAGAAGCAGGAATATTGCATTCAAATCACCCCTGACAGAAGGCCATCCAGCCTCTGTTTAAAAGCTTCCAAAGAAGGAGCCTCCACCACACTCCAGAGAGAGTTCCACTGCTGAACTGCTTTCACAGTCAGGAAGTTCTTCCTCCTGTTCAGATGGAATCTCCTCTCTTGTAGTTTGAAGCCATTGTTCCGCGTCCTAGTCTCCAAGGAAGCAGAAAACAAGCTTGCTCCCTCCTCCCTGTGGCTTCCTCTCACATATTTATACATGGCTATCATATCTCCTCTCAGCCTTCTCTTCTTCAGGCTAAACATGCCCAGCTCCTTAAGCTGCTCCTCATAGGGCTTGTTCTCCAGATCCTTGATCATTTGAGTCGCCTTCCTCTGGACACATTCCACACAGAATCCCCATGACCAACATAAAATACAGTGATTTCTGATGGTCTTTGGCGACCCATCTGAGACCCCCCACATGACCCCCTCAGGGGTCCAACCCTCCAGGTTGAGAAACGCTGTTCTAGATAGTATGATACTACACTCCTGTTGATGCAGCCCAGAACTGTTTGAATGCCACATTGTACAGTCAGCGTGTACTCTACTATGACTTAGATATTTGCGCTGTACTGTAATGTGTCCTGCTTTCAAGTGTGGTGTCATTCACCCTATTTTTGTACGTTTCATTTATCCTGCCTAGATGTATCTTGCATTTATCTCTACTGAAATGTATTTTGTTAGTCTTGTCCCAGTCTTCCAGTCTCTCAGATCTGCCATGGAAATCTATTGGCATTGAATGTTTCCCATATATGTGTACACTGTAATCCGCCCTGAGTCCCCCGCGGGGTGAGAAGGGTGGAATATAAAAGCTGTAAATAAATAAATAAATAAATAAATAAATAAATAAATACTGGGTGATTTCAGACAAATCATATTCTCATATCCTCAGTGGAAGGAGCACTACACTAGCGATGGCCTCATCTATGCTGACCACTTAATACAGTTCAAAGCTGGCTTTAGACTGCAGTGGCTACACAAGAGATGCCCATGAAAGCACATGAAAGAAAGCCCTTAATGTGTGCCCATGCTCTGTAATTGGTTCCAAGATTTTCCATGTAATCATTTGCACAGTGAAACCTCATTCTTCAAAAGTGGTTTGGAACTGACTTAGGTGGTCAGCATAGATGTGCCATGAGAAAATAAGGTACAAAGTGGCTTGGTGGAGAAGGGGACTCTATTTTATCATCCCTTTCTCCTCCTGTCCCTTTTTCCAATTAACAATGTTATCACACAAGAGCTTTAAAGCGGGCAGCCCCACATTTCTGCCACCTGCAGAATTCTAGGAAATGTAGTTTGGGAAGATGAGGACCTCTGTAGCTGAGAATTCTAAAGGCCCCTCCCTAAACTATATTTCCTAGGATTCTGCAGGCAGTAGGAATGCAGGGCTGTCTTGCCTTAGAGCCCTAGTGTGATAAGGTAGTTAATCACATGTGGCTAAGGGCCCTTCCACACAGCCATATAACCCAGAATATCAAGGAGGATAATCCACAATATCTGCTTAGAACTGGATTATCTGAGTCCACACTGCCATATAATCCAGTTCAATGTGGATTTTATATAGCGGTGTAGAAGGGCCCTAGATCAAGCTAAACTCATAACTCATATTCATTAGGGGTTTTTTTTTAATGCTCCTTCCCACATCCCAAATCTTCCAAATTGGACCAGATATACTTTGCACTTACTCTGTTCATTGCAGAACAATTGCATCATTGGAACAATATTAACTATTAGGCTTGTTTGATTTAAAAAATGGTTCAAAACTCATTTTAGATGTAGGGGCCACTGGTGGTTCAATTCTAAAGTCAATTCCGATTTTCACAAAAAAAAATGTTCAAAACTTTTTGAAACTTCTGAGACTTCCAAATCCTTTCGTTAATGATTTGAAACTGTTATCTCCTGTTTCATTGGGTGGTCTTTACTTTGAAAGTAGTTGTTTTACTGCAGAAGCAGGGAAAAACCAGCGGAGGAAATTTCTACCTTCTCTGGTTTAAAACTGGCTTCTCTGGCTTGAGCCAAGGATAGGGATCAGAAGTGGGGAAAAGCAAGCAGCGTAAATTCTTACTTCTCTGGTTTTAAAACTGGCTTCTGTGGCTTGAATGTAGGCCAGGGACCAGAAGCGGGGGAAAGCTGAATAATTTCCAACTCACTTCATGAGTCATAACAAAATGGCGGAAAAACTTCAGAAGGGCAAAGGGACTTCCGGTTTTCCTAAAAACTTCAAAATCACTTCAAAAGGGTAATTTTTCTGAATTTATTCCGAATTATGAAGATTCCAACAGTACCCAACCTATTAAATATGGTGAAGTGTCAATAAAGTGAGTGGATTATGTTGTCATTTACTTGAGGGCCCTTCCACACAGCCATATAACACAGAATATCAAAGCAGATAATCCACAATATCTGCTTTGAACTGGGTTATCTGAGTCCACACTGTCATATAATCCAGTTCAATGTGGATTTCATACAACTGTGCGGAAAGGGCCTGAGAGGAACCCGAGGCTGCATTCTGCAATGTTCCTTTCCAGCCACTAGTTAAAAGGCTGATGGTATTAGATAGAAGCATGCAACCAGGTCCGTAGCCAGGATTTTGTTTCGGGGGGGGGGGGGGCTGAATTTTTTCAGGGGGGGCTGAGTTTCGGGGGGCTGAGTCTGAGTGAAAGAGGGTCTAGCCTAGCAAACCTTTTGTATCATTACCCCAATACCCCCATACATATGGGATATATTGAGTATGGTGATCAGATCATGATATGAATAAACATAACTGTTTAAATAATGCACCAGTAAGACCTTTTCGCGAACCACCATGAGAATTTCGGGGGGGGGGCTGAAGCCCCCCAAGCCCCCCCCTCCCCCTGGCTACATGCCTGCGTACAACTGTATGCGACTTTTAGAGCCTTCACTCACAGTGCTTTGGAGTGAGAGAACTGTGTAGATTCGTACTTTGCATTGGGAGTGCTAAATTCAATATAAAATGTATGTGGTGTGCTATATAATTACTATCAACATAAAAGATGTGATAATTGTTACAGTCTAAAAATGTAATTTTTCAACTCTTTTGGCATGCCACTCTACAGTTCCGAAAGCGAAGATGCACAGGGGTCATCCCTTACCAATTTATGAAAAATATTGAGATCCCACACATGATTCCATACCTCAAATTCAAACCTGCTTCTTTAAAATTCTGCACAAACCCCTGCCCCTGTTTCCCTTGTGGATACTCACGGGAGAAAATCAGTATGCTTTCTGCTGTTTTTGGAGTTCCAAACAGTATGTGATACATCAGTACCCAGGGGCGGCTCAACCATTACGCAAAGTAAACATTTGCAGTATAGTTGATTTTGCCCAGGGGCGCTCTTGGGGAAAAATAGACCTTGACATATGCGAGTTGTAGTTACTGGGATGTATAGTTCACCTACAATCAAAGAGCATTCTGAACTCCACCAATGGTGGAATTGAACCAAATATGGCACACAGAACTCCCACGACGAACAGAAAATATATATCAGTGATTGGTTGGGGGGGGGGGGGATACTGTTTGCTTACCATGGAAAATTACCTAGGGCCGCCTCTGTCAGTACCTATCTATCAACAATAATGTATTCCAATAGGATGAAGAGAGTACAAGAATCAACCCGGCTTTGATAAATTTCAACCACTGCCTTTGAAGAGAATTGCCAACAAGTCTCTTTTGTCTTGGTAATATCCTGTGGAAAATAATGCCAATAAATTGTTTGCATTCCATTTGTTCAACTTTGGCTCTCTTATCTTTGAACTTGCTTTCAGCGTTCAACTAAAATTAACCTAGCAGCTGAACTAATACTTGCTTCCTTTGTTTATTTCGAACCGAGACTGGGCTCTGTGAGATTTCCCACCTGCTTTGTTTGTGCATAACTTTACAAAAAAGCAGAGAGATCAGTCTTGCATTAAAGCGCTATGAACTTTATAAATTGTTTGAATAGTGACAACTGATGAGGCTACATATCGAAGCTGTATAGCCAGAATACCACATGAATAATCTGCATCAGAGAGTCCTACCTATATCAAAGTAGGGAAAGTTCTTATTTGCTAAGATTATGACAATGTAGTTAGGAGATTAATGTATGATTGGACCATTACTGGCTGCAGATCCAGTTCCGAGCACAATTCAAAGTGCTGGTTTTGACCTATAAAACCCTATACGGCTCCGGCCCAGCATACCTGTCCGAACATATCTCCTTCTATGTCCCACCTCAGAGTTTAAGATCTTCTGGGGAGGCCCTGCTCTCAGCCCCACCTCTTTCACAAGTGAGGCTGGTGGGGACGAAGGACAGGGCCTTCTCAGTGGTGGCCCCCCGCCTGTGGAACTCACTCCCCGGGGAAATTAGGTCATCAACATCCCTCCTCTCCTTCAGAAGGAAGCTGAAAACATGGATATGGGACCAGGCCTTTGGTTAATCTGGCAGACTGACAATGGTAATGACGACCAGAATTTGGAAAGGACTATGGGTAATGCTGAATGGACTTATGGATTTTAGAACTCGGAGAATGTTGGCCACTAGATTGGCTTTTAGTTGTTATTGTATTAATTGAATGTTTTAACTTGTGGCTATTGTTGTTAGGTATCTGTTGAATTGTAGGCATTGAATTGTGCAGTTGTAAGCCGCCCTGAGTACCCCCCAGGGGTTGAGAAGGGCGGGGTAGAAGTGCCCGAAATAAATAAATAAATAAATAATAAATTACGGAGTGGAGATGCAGGAGAGACAAACCACATGAAAATGTAGCCTCGGGTTATTTGACGCTCCATCTGCACTGACCATTTAGGTCAATGTGAGTTTGGATCAGCCTGTGGACACCCACAAAATGCACATGGGATGCCCCAGTTGGAGAAAGCTGCTTAATGTGGTTTTAGTCCCAGTTAAAATAACTCTGGGAAAAGGCCAAATCCTGCACCAAGATTAAGTTTCCCCTGAAGTCTGAAATGCAGGCACTTCCATTGCAGAACTGCCTGCAGAGCCATCCTGCACTCCCTGGACTCAGGCTCGCTCTCCCTGTTGCTGCCAGTTACAGGGGCAGCTACAGGGTTTCCCATCCCATTGTTGGCAGTTCCTCTTCCTCCCTCCATGCCAAGTGACTAGCAATGGAGCTAGGGAGAATGGAGATATGAGTTGGAATTACATGACTGACTAGCATACACTTTGGTGCCTCAAATGTTAGATCTGTTTTTGGGTATATCTGACCTGCTGGTTCCAAAAATGGATCACCTCTAGTTTCTGATGTACAGAACACAAGCCCTGAGGACTTCCGGAGGGAATAACAGCTCTGCTCATCTCCAGCTAAGTGATTACAGGCCTGTTGGCACGTCTGCTAGGTTCTGAGACGCAGTTCAGCCGGTAGTAGACTCAAATCAGTCAGGTTTAGGTTCACAGCAGCCTGGGAGCAGCTAAAAAGGGGAATATTCCTTTGAGCAAAGTGTTTGAAGATAGTGCCTGTTTTCTGTAAACAAGATTGCAAGAGCTAATAGCCTGTCAAGAAAGCTTACAATTCCTGTTTGTTCATTAATAAAGAACTGTTATATTTAAGCTCAAGCCTTATAAAGACTGCTTAATAAGGGGAATTTTCCTAAAGGCTTCTTTTTGGGGGCCCTGGCTTCCCTCTGAATGCAAGCCTAACATCCTCTCTTAAAAGCACCTCATTTCGGCTCCAGCGGCGACAGAACACATGTCTTATACCACTCACCATCATGATAACCATATCTAAGAAACTAGAGCTTATGAGGTGTATCCAATTAAATTTTCTGAATCAGTGCCCCAAATAACTCCAGAGACAGGCCTAAAGACTAAGAAACAAAGATTTTTTTAATTGGTCTGTGTATTTAATAGTGGGGTGCCTGTGTGTCTGTGTGTGCATTAATAGGCCCCAGAATAAAGGGGGTGCTATAGTAGGCCTCCACAGTTGCTGGGGTTAGGTCTGCAGAATTCCACTGGAAGTGGGGAAATTATTTTTAATGCTATTTTTTAAATCTGTGAGTACACTTCCTTTTGTTAGATTCTTCAGTGGGACTCTATGGTCAAAGTACACCAGAAGTTCTAAAACTCACCTCACACACCCCCTCCCCCCCAGTTTCCCAGAACTATTACTTAACCCAAGTCCTACAATGAAAAAAAAGTTGGGGAGATATTTCTGATATAAAATAGGAACCTATCTGAAATATATAGATATACTATGGATGTATTGTTGTTCTATTCGGGCACTGAATGTTTACCTTTTATGGATGTATTGTTGTTCTATTTGGGCACTGAATACTATGTTTGCCTTTTATGGATGTATTGTTGTTCTATTCGGGCACAATACTTGTTGTTCTATTCGGGCACAATACTATGGATGTATTGTTGTTCTTTTCGGGCACTGAATGTTTAGAATCTGCCCTGAGTACCTCTGGGGAGATAGGGCGGAATATAAATATTATTATTATTATTTTACTGACACAAAAACACAGTATATCACAGCAAATGAGATATATATGCTGGATTTCTTATCACACAATCACAAGTCAAACACTTCCCAAGCGTCTAGAACTGTGTGATGTATTTTCAAATGATGCACGCAGATCCAGGTGGTGTGGCAAAGCCTTTTGCAGTTGACAGATCGTGATTTTGTTGATGTTTATTGTTTCCAAATGCTGGCTGAGATCTTTTGGCACGGCACCCAGTGTGCCGATGACCATTGGGACCACCTGTACTAGTTTATGCCACAGCCTTTGCAATTCAATTTTGAGGTCCTGATAACGGCTGAGTTTTTCCTGTTGTTTTTCCTCAATGCGAGTGTCACCTGGTATGATGACATCAATAATCCAAACTTTTATTCTTTTCCACAGTTGTCATGTCTGGTGTATTGTTTTCCAAAACTTTGTCAGTCTGGATTCGAAAGTCCCACTGTATTTTTGTGTGTTCATTTTCCTCTACCTTTGCAGGTTTATGATCCCACCACCAATTCTTTACTGCTGGCATGTGGTACTTGTGACATAAGTTCCAGTGAATCATTTGGGCCACAGAGTTGTGCCTCTGTTTGTAATCCATCTGTGCAATTTTCTTGCAACAGCTGAGGATATGATCCATGGTTTCATCAGATTCCTTACACCAGGGGTCCGCAAACTTTTTAAACAGAAGGCCAGGTCACAGTCCCTCAAACTTTTGGAGGGCCGGGTTATAATTTGAAAAAAAACATGAATGAATTCCTATGCACGCTGCACATATCTTATAAACAATACAATAATTAAAATGAAGAACAATGTTAACAAATATAAACTTATTAGTATTTAAATGGGAAGTGTGGGCCTGCTTTTGGCTGATGAGATAGGATTGTTGCTGTTGTTGTTGTGTGCTTTCACGTTGTTTCAGACTTAGGTTGACCCCGAGCGAGGGCCTGTTAAATGACCTTGGAGGGCTGTATCTGGCCCCCGGGCCTTAGTTTGAGGACCCCTGCCTTACACAGTCTGTATTTTGGGTCATCAGCTGATTTTTAATTCCTAGCCTTAGTGGCATTGGTTTCGATGGCTTGTTCCTGGGCTGCAAGAGTCAGGCCTTCTGTCTCCTTCTTCAGTGTTCCATTCGTGTGCCATAACCAGGTCTTCTGCCTGTCAACTTTTCCTTCAATTTTGTCAAGGAACTGCCCATGCAATGCTTTGTTGTTGTTGTTGTTGTTGTTTGACGATCTTGCAGTGGTAATATGGGAAGAAATTTTGCAGATGACTTTTCTTCATTTTCCCTTCACTGCAAATATATTTTTATCAGAAGGAGTCATCTGAGAACAAATTGCACACCCATTTTTCTTGAAAGTCCTCTGAAAGTAGGCTAGACAGCCATTCTGCCAATCTGGGCATGTTGCCAGATATGTCATTGCCGGAACCATGGTGTCTAGGACTGTTACATTGCTTTCCAGTTATTAAAACATAAAACTTACTTTTCATTTAGGTAAGATCCTGGGGTTCTCTTGTGGTTCAGGCTAGGTGAAGAGTTTGGCTGGGACACTTTGACAGGATATGGTAAGAAGGACTGTTCCCAGGTCTCTGAAAGACAGATATGATGGTCTTTTGATATGATGGTGTGGCAAAGCCAAACTGTGAGCCCAAAGGTAGCAAGTTTACACACAGAGAGACACACACACACATGAGAGAGAATATATCATCTTGGAATTATAGGGGTGGAGGAGTAGAATTTCACTTATTGGCATGATGTTTCTGCTGATATGCTCACACAGAAGCAGAAGGGACCCACTGCACCATGGTCATTAATAGGAACATAATAGGATTTGGAGCTACTACAGATTTTATCTGTGATAGCTAGGAGCAGGAGAATCACATGAGGTGACAAATTGATAGATGGATGCACGCAGCATCACGATAGGCACCATCACATTTGCTGGTTTGCTTGGTGTGTGATTTGCCTGCCTTCTGTTGTAGAGTCCTTGCTTTAGGTGGAATACATTACTAACAGAATTTTGCAATGCTTCACAACTCACAACTCTCAGACTTCACAACTCCCTGCCAAAAGAAACCAGATGGGCTTTTCTCTGAGGTCGAAGACCTTTTTATTCAGAAAGCCTTTGTTTGTTTTATTTGGGCTAGTCATTCTTTCTCTGACTCATATTTTGGGACAATTGTAGGACATAATAAACAATAAAACAGGACATAATAAACAATAAAATAAATATTCCTTTCCCACCAACAATGATATTAATTCTGGTGCAATACAGTGAACCAGCATTAAAAGCTGAGACTCAATATTGCACAGAAAGTCACATACTTAGGAATGTACATTACAATGAAGAATTCAGAGCTATTCAAAAATAACTATGAAAGGGTGTGGAGAGAAATAAGGAAAGAACTAGAGGAATGGGTCAAATGAGGGCTCTCCCTATTAGGGAAGATATCATCCATTAAGATGACAAAAGTACCAAAAATGTTATTTTTGTTCCAAAACATACCAATCATCAACAATGATTTTTTTTTTCAAAATTTGGCAAAAATTTATTTGGGCTGGGAAAAAACCAAGAGTAAAAATGAAGATACTTAACGATGATAAAACAAGAGGCGTCCTTTCTCTTCCAAATTTATAACTCTATTTGCACACATGCTATTTTGACTGGATTAAAGAATGGGTGATCCTAGAAGACAATGAGCTACTAGATTTAGAAGGCATAAATCTTCCAGGTTCTTGTGGTGTTTTTTTTTCGGGCTATAGGGCCATGTTCTAGAGGCATTTCTCCTGACGTTTCGCCTGCATCTGTGGCAAGCATCCTCAGAGGTAGTGAGGTCTGTTGGAATTAGGACAATGGGTTTATATATCTGTGGAATGGCTGGGGTGGGGCAAGGAGCTCTTCCCTGCTGGAGCTAGGTGTGAATGTTTCACCTGATCACCTTCATTAGCATTTGAAGGCCTGGCTGAGCTAATGAAGGTGATCAGGTGAAACATTCACACCTAGCTCCAGCAGATGTGAATGTTTCAGCAGATATATAAACCCATTGTCCTAATTCCAACAGACCTCACTACCTCTGAGGATCCTTGCCACAGATGCAGGTGAAACGTCAGGAGAAATGCCTCTAGAACATGGCCCTATAGCCCGAAAAAAAACCCACAAAAACCTAGAGATTCCAGCCATGAAAGCCTTCGACAATACATAAATCATCCATTTGGATGGCATGCATATTTGGACATACAACAGGCATATGTAATGACCATTATATATGGAGACCAATTCTAAATACCTGGAATAGATATTAAAAAAGAATTTACACAAAGACACCGGAGTGGATGTCCCCACATGAGGCATACTATAAAAGGGAGAACATCCTTCAATGGAAATGGTTAACCTACAGGGAGCTGATCCAGATTGATTTAGATAACCCAGAAATGAAATCTCTAGAAGAATTGAACCAAAAGGGCCTTAAATGTAATTGGCTTCTACATAGATAGCTGCGATAGAAAGTTAAAGAACAACTTAGACCCTCGGGCTTCCAGACAGCGAAAACATGGTTTGATGTGGTAATGTTTCAGAAACCAAAAGGACTTATATCATACATATACAAAAATCTACTGACTTGGCACACAGAAGAGGAAATAGTAAAAGATTTTATGGTTAGATGTGCCCAAAACATAGGCCAAGAGATAAAAAAATGTCCCAGTGGGAAAATACATGGTAGAGAAGAATGAAATATACTGCATGTCAAAACCTAAAAGAAAATGTTTATAAAATGCACCTGCAATGGTATCTCTCTCCAGAGAGACTAGCTAAGATGTATCATTGCTCTGACAAGAGTTGGAAATTTGAGAAAGAAAAAGGTACATTCTACCACACATGGTGGACTTGCAGCAAAGTAAACAATTACTGAAAACAGATCCATGTATATCTCGAAAAAAACGTTAAACACAAATTTCAAAATGACACCACAAATATGTCTGATAAAGAATTAAAAAGAAAATTTGGGAAAAAATTGTTTTACACGACAGTGCCAGCTCGAATAGTATATGACAGATATTGGAAAACCCCAGAGATACCTCCTTTAGAAAAATGGGGAAAATATACTACAGATATGCTAATAATGGACAAAATAACTGTATTATTAAGAGGAGAACTATTAGATAAGTTTGTTAATGAATGGCAACCAATGATTCAACATCTCAATGTAAAATTAAACTAAAATGTATATAGAGGATCCTATAAGACTGTAGACAAGGAGGAAGTGGATGTTAAATAAGAGTCTATGATATTTTAATATGTATTATTTAGATAGTAGACTGTGACCCCATTAAACGAAATATGTGTATATTAACTGATACATGATTATGGAACACTAATGGGTAGAAATTATTGCACTGTATGCAACAAACACTTGCAAATGTATATCTATTTAAAACATAAATAATTAAACCACAAAAAACTGAGACTCTAATAATAATAATAATAATAATAACAATTTGAAACACAACAAGGTGAGTCCACAGCAGACAAGATCACTCTGCTGGCTGTTGAATTGGATCACACGTCGGACAAGTGTCTAGGACTGTGTGATGTATGGGCGAATAATGCGTGCAGATCCAAGTAGGGTGGACTTTTGCAGCTGGCAGATGGTAATTCTGTCAGTGCTAATTGTGTTTAAGTGCAGGCCAAGGTCTTTAGGCACTGCACCCAGTGTGCTGCTCACCATTGGAACCACCTTTACTGGCTTGTGCCAGAGTCTTTGCAGTTCAACCTTTAAATCCTCATACCATGTCAGCTTTTTCAGTTGTTTCTCTTCAATCCTGCTATCACCTTGTTGTTGTTGTTGTTGTTGTTTGTATTCTGCCCTATCTCCTTGACAGAACTCAGGGCGGATTCCAGCACACACAAACACAAAGGCAA
This sequence comes from Anolis sagrei, assembly GCF_037176765.1. Lineage (NCBI taxonomy): Eukaryota > Metazoa > Chordata > Lepidosauria > Squamata > Anolidae > Anolis > Anolis sagrei. The sequence goes on from NC_090021.1 coordinate 161,550,645, forward strand.
ACATTCAATGCCTAGAAACCAGGCAAAGACCCCAGAAGGCATGTTTATTCACTTTTTTTTTTTGGCACATTTATTCACTTTTACTTCCCCTATTGCTTTGGCATAGTCCCCAATTGAAATGACATTTCTGGAGGCTACATATAAGGGACATGAAGGAGAAAAAGTCTCTTTGGCTCTTTTAATGGGATCTTTGGATCTAAAGTAATGGAAATGTAAAACAATATATACAGTCATAGCATCAGAAGGGCCCCATATATCATAAAGTCCAAACCCATCCACACTACGCAGAAAAGTCAGCTGGATCATCCCCAGCATGTAACCATCTAGCCTCTTTTTGAATGTGATCATAGTGGTGATAACTGTAAATAATCCTTTTTTTGTATGGACACCTGGATATTTGACACATCAAACAGAAAACAAATGTGTAATTGGAATGGAAGGCTTTCCTATTTGCCAAAGCCTGTTGTAAAGGCATAAGAAGCAACAGGTGGCACTTTTATTGGCTAATGTATATGCTGTGTCTCACTGACAGTTCCTCTTGAAAGGGGCCTTTAGGTTTTCCTTTAATTAGAATTTTTCAGATGGGGAATCTTCACTTACACCTCTTTTTTCTTGTTTGGATTATTTCATAGCCAAGGGACTGACGCTGATTTGTACAGAAACATCTTCCGCACATTTGGCTTGCTTTCTAATTACAATTATATCTTTCTGGAAAACTGCATCTCCCTATATGAGCCTGACAGAGTCTTTAAATCCTCTGTGAAGGGCTTTTCTTTGATCCCACAACTATCATGGACCCATCAGGTAAGGATACCGAGGACAGTTCTCTCATGGCTGCTTCCCGACGACGAAATTCCCTCCCATGGGAGGCTAGCCTGGCCTCCTCTCTGCGTTTCTTTCACAAGCAGACAGTATCTGAAAAGGGGTTTAAACACCCATTTAATGATTAATTGATAGATGGAAGTCTTTTTAAGGAGTGTGCATGTGCTGTGTTTTTAATCTTTGATGTGTTTTTAAATTATTTGATACCTTTCAACATTAGTGCTCTTTTAATAACACCACCTGTTTAATTGTGTTTTCCCCTTTTTAAAATCTCAAATGTTTTGCTTTGGCTTGTTCCAGTCTTGTGGTAAGCTAGCTTGACTTCCATGCAAGGAAAGCAGTGGGGTATAAATGAAATAAAATAAATAAATAAATAATGGTCTGAGAAATAAAAAATAGACAGGGACATCTCCATTATGCCACAGCCAGGCAGCTGAGAAAAGGCCCTTTCTCTATGGTCCAACTTCCACTGCCTCTAAGAGAAAAAGAGCTGCACTTCATCCCTTCCCCAACTGCCATGCCCCTTTCCTTGGCTTTTGTGTATTTTTAGGCAGGGAACTGTCAAAGTAACAATTATAAACTGCCCATATAGAGTGTCATACACAATGATTGTTCATTCGTTCAGTCGTTTCTGACTCTTTGTGACCTCATGGACCAGTCCATGCCAGAGCTCCCTGTTGGCTGTGGCCACACCCAGCTCCTTCAGAGTCAAGCCAGTCACTCAAGGATGCCATCCATCCATCTTGCCCTTGGTCAGCCCCTCTTCCTTTTTCCTTCCATTTTCCCCAGCATAATTGTCTTCTCTAAGCTTTCATAGAATCATAGAATCATAGAATCAAAGAGTTGGAAGAGACCTCGTGGGCCATCCAGTCCAACCCCCTGCCAAGAAGCAGGAATATTGCATTCAAATCATCCCTGACAAATGGCCATCCAGCCTCTGTTTAAAAGCTTCCAAAGAAGGAGCCTCCACCACACTCCGGGGCAGAGAGTTCCACTGCTGAACGGCTCTCACAGTCAGGAAATTCTTCCTAATGTTCAGATGGAATCTCCTCTCTTGTAGTTTGAAGCCATTGTTCTGCGTCCTAGTCTCCAAGGAAGCAGAAAACAAGCTTGCTCCCTCCTCCCTGTGGCTTCCTCTCACATATTTATACATGGCTATCATATCTCCTCTCAGCCTTCTCTTCTTCAGGCTAAACATGCCCAGTTCCCTAAGCCGCTCCTCATAGGGCTTGTTCTCCAGACCCTTGATCATTTTAGTCGCCCTCCTCTGGACACATTCCAGCTTGTCAATATCTCTCTTGAATTGTGGTGCCCAGAATTGGACACAATATTCCAGGTGTGGTCTAACCAAAGCGGAATAGAGGGGTAGCATTACTTCCTTAGATCTAGACACTATGCTCCTGTCTCCTCATGATGTGGCCAAAGTACTTCAACTTTGTCCCTAATATCCTTCCCTCCAATGAGCAGTCGGACTTTATTTCCTGAAGTATGGACTGGTTGGATCTTCTGACGGGCCAAGGCACTCTCAGAACTTTCCTCCAGCACCACAATTCAAAAGCATCTATCCTCCTTCACTCAGCATTCCCTATGATCCAGCTCTCACATCCGTAGGTGACTATGGGGAATACCATTGCTTTAACTATGCGGATCTTACACATACATAATGATAGCACTGTATAAATAAACAGTGATTACAATACAGTAATTTGAAGCTGTTTATCAGATGGAATTTGTCTTGTATTCATATATAGCTATACAACTCAGCCATTTAACTGCACCTTATGGTCAAACTAACAAACAATACATTAAACATGGCATTTGTCTTTTTTGTATCAAGATGTTGCTTTTCCTAGAATATGGTGGCTATTGCTGCATACACTGCCTGGCACATTATTCCCTTTTGCAAATCTATAACTGATGGACACTTCAAATTTCAATTACACAGGCAGAGTTACTGAAACACATTTCATCTCTTGCCATTTGTAGGGTCAGAAAGGGAAATCTTGGGGCCCTTCTATTCACCCGTAAAACCCAGAATATCAAATATCTGCTTTGAACTGCATAATGGGCTGTTGTTGATCCATGTCAAACAAGAAAAGTTGGTATACTTGCTGTCTTGCAAGAGAGACAGACTAAAACCCCTTTCTGTTGACGTAGTTATCTTCATGCCCCATCAGGATAGAGAGCACAGAAGATTCTATCGCTCCTGCTCTGAGTCCAAGAGGAAAAAGCATGGTATCATCTAGGTGCAATGAGGGAACCTGACCGGAGATGGATTTAAAGTAAGCCTGTTATTACTTGCATTCATTGTAAGCCAATTCAATTTACAGGTCTCTGGAATTTTGCTTTTTGAAGCTTAAATATTTTACAATGGAACTATAAATAAAATTTGTTTCATATTTGAAGGAAGAAAGATAAATGGAGATTATGTTCTGTCTGTCTTTCTGTCTTTCCCTATGAAATTATAATATTTGGAAGTATCAAGGCTCCACCTCATAAATAATTAATGACAAATATTTACAAGGTAATTGTAGACGAACATTTTTCAGCTATGCATTTAAAAAAGAAACTCGTGAGTTCATACAAGGAACTTAAACGTGAGATTTATAACACCTTGACGTGGTGAGCAAGGTTCCAGTGAACCTATGAACGAAAACATCAGTCAGGGTTGTCCATGGCAGTGTGGTCCTAGAGGAGGAACCCGATGAAGAACAATCTGAAGACCTCAATGGCGGAACAGGCAGATGATAACATGGCACATGTTACAATGGCTGTGAAGGTGAATGAAGGCTGCAACAGAGAAGAGGCCACCAATCAACGTGGTAGTCATGCCATTCGGTCTAAACCGGGATTGTGGCGCAGCTGGCTGAGTGTTAGCTGCATTAAGATCACTCTGACCGAAAGGTCATGAGTTCGAAGCCGGCCCGGGTTGGAGTGGGTTTCCAACCAATTGTGTGTAGCCTGTTGTCGACCTTTGCAACTCGAAAGACAGTTGCATCTGTCAAGTAGGAAAATTAGGTACCACCTTTAAGTGTGGGGAGGCTAAATTAACTGATTTATGAGGTCATAAAGAAGACTCCAGCAAAGCATTCCAGCGGGGAAGCATGCGGGGAATGCAGAAGTGCTTCATCAGCATTGCAGATGGACGATGAAAGCGACAGCTCCCCTGGCGGCCAGAAAAAAAGTTAAATAGCCTCCGTGTATGTCTGTATATGTTTGTATGTCAAAAATTGGCATTGAATGTTTGCCATATATGTGTACAATGTAATCCGCCCTGAGTCCCCTGCAGGGTGAGAAGGGCGGAATATAAAAGCTGTAAATAAATAAATAAATAAATTTCTGTTAAGTCTCTGTGTTGTTCACTATATATCAATCTCCGTACATAAACAGATTAATACACAGATATCTTCAAAGCAAACCAAAACCAACAAAAGCTCTGTGGCGATTGGCAAGTGGTGATGGAGGTAGGACTGTGAAAAGTGGTGATGGAGGCAGGACTGTGAAGTCACAGACCGGCACATGTGCAGTGGGTATGGATTCAGTCATTCAAACCCAAGGTCTGAGGCAGTTGAACAGTTCATGAGTCCTATTTAGCATCCACTCTGCTCACACCACATAGTGAGGGGACTAGTAAAGGTGCTCTAAACATAGTCTGCCTCTTTTATTTTGGACTGCTGCATCCAGAGGGGTCACCACCTTGTGGTCTAGAAAGACAAATGGATTTTGGAATGTGGAACATACAGACACTGTTGAATAACACAAACCATAAATGCCCAGAACATAGGTCCATTGTGCTGTTTTAACAACAATATAGCAGCACTCCAAGAGACCTAGACAGCAGGAGAGGGACAGCTGAAGGAAGAAAAGGCTAAAGGGCTAAAAGGCTACACCTTCTTCTGGAAGGGACTACCTCAGTGATTCTCAACCTGTGGTCTCCAGATGTTTTTGGTCTACAACTTCCAGATGTTAGGATTTCCGGAAGTTGAAGGCCAAAAACATCTAGCGACCCCAGGTCGAGAATCACTGGACTACCTGAACAAGAATGACCAATACACAGAGTTGGCTTTGCAATCCAAAATGACCTTGTGAAACATCCATCAGCGTTAACAAATAACTTTCATCTCTCCAAATTAATCTCACTAAGACCAGCAGGCAACTATCATAAGTGCCTATGTAGAAACAATGTGAACAAGACATCAAAGAAAAAAAATATGTTATCTGGATTCCAGGAGGGCAAAATTATCCTCCTAGATCACTTTAATGCAAGAGTTGGGTGAGATTTCAACCTGTGGCCAAGGCCTATAGGGAAAGAAAAGCTTGGAAAAAGCAAGTTGAATTGCATTTTAAGCCCCTTCTACACTGCCATATAAAATCCAGGTTATCTGCTTTGAACTGGATTATATGGCAGTGTAGACTCATATAACTGCAGTTCAAAGCATATAATGCACCTGCATTATCTGCTTTGAAAAGCTGAATTATATGGCAGTTTAGAAGGGACTTTAATTCTGACCAAATGTGTGGAGCACTACTTGTCATCACTAACAGAAAAATCTTTCACCAGAAAAAATCAGTTTAAGACATGGATTACATCATTGAGAAAATACAACAAAAACCAAAAACAAAGCTAGAATCAAGCCCTAAATCTTGGTCGAGAATGGAGAAAAGAAAGGATACAAAATTGTGGAGTCAATGCATTGGCACCTCTTAAACCATACCCTAGAGATGGCCATAATATACCTCTAACAAGAGCCATGACAAGTGCTGATGACTACTGGATAGATCACTGATTAATTCTACAAGCTTTGAAAACGGCCCGGAAATTTCAGATGATCCAATGGGCGGCAGCCAGGTTGTTAACCGGGGCTCCTTACAGGGAGCGGTCAACCCTCCTGTTCAAGGAGCTCCACTGGCTGCCATTCATTTTCCGGAGCCAATTCAAGGTGCAGATTCTTACCTACAAAGCCCTGAACGGTTTGGGACCCGCCTACCTTCGTGACCGCATCTCTGTATATGAACCCACACAATCTCTTCGATCATCTGGAGAGGCCCTGCTCAAGCTCCCACCTGTATTGCAAGCGTGATTGGTGGGGACGAGAGAGAGGGCTTCTCGGTGGTGGCCCCTCGACTCTGGAACTCACTTCCTAAGGACATCAGGCATGCCCCAACTCTGGCAGTCTTTAAGAGGAGCTTGAAGACGTGGTTGTTCCAGTGTGCCTTCCCAGAATAATGATCCCATAGCACTTTGACCTCCAAAGCACTTTATATTAATTTAGGTCTGCTCATATGTTCCCACAAACTGCCCCATCACTTTTTCGCCCATGTCCAGCATTATTTTTTAATCTTTTAATTTTATTTACATTTGGCCTACCCATGGATTTTAAAGTGTGTTGTCCTATTGATAATGCTTGTGTTATTGTTTTATTGTTTTGTTGTTTTTAAATTGCTTGTATTGTTATTGCTTGTGTTGTTGTATTTTGGGCTCGGCCTCATGTAAGCCGCACCGAGTCCCTTGGGGAGATGGTAGCAGGGTATAAATAAAGTGTTGTTATTATTATTATTATTATTATTATTATTATTATTAATGTCAAGGGAAAACCTTTACCTTTACTTATAGATATAGATATAGACATTGATGCCACATGCTAATTTAACTAGATATCCCCATTCTTCAAGGAAAGGAAAGGGCTTTCACTTCTGAGTCAAAACATAAAAGTGGTTTATATACACATATGCATCCAGTAAGCCCTGAAGCTTGCCACTTTTTAAATGGAAAAACTATCATATATCATCATGTAGGAATTGACATATGACTTGTACTGAAACTGATCCAGACTATTGGTTTGTCTAGCTGTGTATAGTTCCAAAACTTGGACCCATTGCTTATTAACGTATTATCTAAGTGGAATTAAGAGTTTCCTATTACTGCTGTCAAGAAACAATAAGGTTCTTGTCAAGATACCTGGGTTGGTCTACCTTCTGAGCCTTCCATGACAATAGCCTAGTCTTGTCTGCTGTGAAGGGTAACACATCTCCAAGGTCACTAAACTTGATCTCTTCCCCCAAGCCTGCTACTTAAAGCTTCCAAGGACTGAAAACTTTCTGCCAGCAGGAAATACCTTACTCTACCAGAGGAAATACCTTATCCTTTATGCCAATACTTTTAAATGGCATCGGGCAGTTCCTGACATCTCTTCAAAATTCTGCTTTTCACATCAATGAATAGTGATGATGACCTAAATTCTTGTAGGAGAATTGATAGTTGCTGACCTATTATGAAAAGGGCAAATTGGATGGATCCAAGATCCAGTTCCCTTCTTCATTGCAGGGGTGGGCAAAAAGCAACTCATGGAAAGACATAGCCTTATAAGCTTCCAGTGTAACACCCCTGTCCTATTATGTTGCTTGTTTATTTTTGTTCTTCCTTTTTGTGTGTGTGCAAAAGACAAGTTTAAAATTGCCTACCTGAGACCAAAGAAGGATATTTTGCCTTAGACACTCATAGAATCATAAAATCAAAGAGTTGGAAGAGACCTCGTGGGCCATCCAGTCCAACCCCCTGCCAAGAAGCAGCAATATTGCATTCAAATCCCCCTGACAGATGGCCATCCAGCCTCTGTTTAAAAGCTTCCAAAGAAGGAGCCTCCACCACACCCCAGGGCAGAGAGTTCCACTGCTGAACAGCTCTCACAGTCAGGAAGTTCTTCCTCATGTTCAGATGGAATCTCCTGTCTTGTAGTTTGAAGCCATTGTTCCTTGTCCTAGTCTCCAGGGAAGCAGAAAACAAGCTTGCTCCCTCCTCCCTGTGGCTTCCTCTCACATATTTATACATGGCTATCATATCTCCTCTCAGCCTTCTCTTCTTCAGGCTAAACATGTCCAGCTCCTTAAGCCGCTCCTCATAAGGCTTGTTCTCCAGACCCTTGATCATTTTAGTCGCCCTCCTCTGGACACATTCCAGCTTGTCAATATGTCTCTTGAATTGTGGTGCCCAGAATTGGACACAATTTTCCAGGTGTGGTCTAACCAAAGCAGAATAGAGGGGTAGCATTACTTCCCCAGATATAGACACTATGCTCCTGTTGATGCAGGCCAAAATCCCATTGGCTTTTTTTGCCACCACATCACATTGTTGGCTCATGTTTAACTTGTTGTCTACGAGGACTCCAAGATCTTTTTCCCAAACTTGTTTCAGCCAAGAAAGGATTGAGTGTTGGACAAAGGCTTTGGAGACCAGATTTTGATTCTCTGTTGGGCTATGGAAACCCACTGGGTGACCTTGTGCAAGCCACACTCTTCCCACCCCAGAAAACCTTGCGAGAGGTCCTCTTTGGATTCACCCCAAACACTTGAAGATACATAATGGCAATTCTCATCCAGCTAATTTGCCACATAATGATGGACTAAAGCTGATTTGCCCATAAACCCTGATCGATTAGATTTACCTACCAACTTACCTAACCATAACTTCATTCTTGCCCTCCTTATAACGATCAACTTGTTTTCATTTAAATGCCATATATATAAATCAAGAGAAGAAGAACTTTAAAAATATTTCTCTGTCTTGATTCATCCTGACATGCCTTTCATTTTTCTTTTGCTCATCTCAAAAGATCTGAGCTCTTTGGGGAATACTAGAGCAAAACATGTGAAGAATTTAATAAGCAAAATCTTTTTGGAACCTGGTTTTGATACTGTGAATTCCTTTTAGGAAATGTAATATGCCCTAGGTCAGAACCTCCAAATACAGATTCCACTCTTATGTCTTTTTTTATATAAAGTTAAGATTATCTATATCTCTGGCTTGTTCAACTCTGAGAATGAATGCTGTGGGTGTCTTCTGCTGCAAATATTGCAAACAGGTAATAAATATCAGGGAATCCATTTTAGAACATCCAATGCCTAAATGCAGAGTTGTTCTACTGATTGCTGTTCTGTGATTATTAATAATTAAATAGATTAGGCTGTTTACTTGGCTCCATAAACTGGATACTATGTTGACACACTGGTACTGGGAAGCAAGAAAACAGAAAACACTGTCTTCTATCTTTTAATCATACATACATTTGTGTGTGTGTCTAACACAAAAAAATGCCCTATTAGTTTCCATGAGTAGTGGTTGTTCTCGCTGCTGCTGTTATGTATCATCATGTCATTTTCAGCTTTTGGAGATCCAAAAGCATTCCTCTCAAGATTATTTCATTGGAAAGATTTGTCCTTTGAGATGTGGGACTTGTCCAAGGTCACCAACTGGGGCTCCTTCTACACTGTGGAGACCAAAATCTACTGATTGTGGTAATGTGAAAGTGTCCAAATTAACTCAATGTATACATTACAAATACACATATCAACAAAATACAGATCTGCCACATTCACATTAAGCAGAAACAATTGGTTCTGCTCTTGAAGTATGAAACAAAACCTTCATGTGAGTAGGAATAGTCTTTGAATGATCATAAATGTCCTATTCTTTATTGCACACAAGTAGACTCCGGTTGTCACAATAGGTATCCTATTCCCTTCATTTCAACATACGCCAGATATACAGTATATCTCTGTAAAAATGATATTATATCTTTCACTCAACCCAAGTGCAATTCATCACAATCCATTTCTGCATTTTAAATATTGTTTTATGGTGTATTGGAAAAAATACAGAGTATTACCTAAGGGATACAAGATCAAGGGATACACCAGGATTGTGGCACTGTTGGGGAAGCATGCAGGGAATGCGGAAGTGCTTCATCAGCGTCGCAGATGGACGATGAAAGCGACAGCTCCCCTGGCGGCCAGAAAAAAAGTTAATTAGCCTTCAATTGGCATTGAATGTTTGCCATATATGTGTACACTGTAATCCGCCCTGAGTCCCCTGTGGGGTGAGAAGGGCGGAGTATAAAAGCTGTAAATAAATAAATAAATAAATAAATAATCAATTTGTTTACTTTATTTAGTTAATCTGCAATGATGCCTCTCACTGTTCCCTAAAACAGACCATCCCTGATTTCACCATGCATCATAATCGCAGAAGTCATAGAAACTATGCTAACTTCACGGGTAAGCTGAATATATAATTTTTTTTAATTGGGTTTCTTTGGAATTCCAGTATCTGGTCAGCCAATTTGAGGCAATGTTTTTAGTATACCCAAGATGTACCAATGCCACTATATCTGATATTATTATTATTATTATTATTATTATTATTATTATTCGAACTTATATGCCGCCACTCCACCGGGGCTCGGAGCGGCCGAGTATAGGATACCATATGATACCATATGGAGCAGCTATATAGTGAGTACCTTCATTGCTTTTGGTCTTATGGACTCTTTTCCAGAAAAGATTCATAAATGTTAAGGCTGGGGATAAAGAAACTTTCAGACATTTATGGAGGGACTGTTGTTGTGTGACTTCAGATCTTTCCCAATTAATCACGGCCCTAAGGAAAGCCTATCACAGGATTTTCTTAGCAAGATTTCTTCACAAGATGGTTGCCATTATCTTCCTCTGAAACTGAGAGCAAAATAACCTAGTAGGTTGTCATGTCTAAGTGTCATAGTTCAATGCTATGGAATCCTGGGAGTTGTAGTTGTACAATGTCTTTAGCCTTTTCTGCCAGAGTGCTGGTATCTCAGCAAACTTTCAGGATTCCACAGCATTGGGCCATGGCCATTAAAATAGCATCAAACAACATTAATTGTACAGAGTAGATGTGGCCAAGGTAAATCAATGAGCATTTTGGCATAGGTTATATGCCAGTTTTAGTCTCTAAACCCAAGTAATATGTAATCTTACATACTTAAAATAGTTTTTGCAATTTCTATTAAATGTGCTTGCTCCCCTGAACCCCTCTGTCCATGGTACTTTATAGGATTTAAAACACTGGGTTGTATGGCCATGGTCTAGAGGCATTCTCTCCTGACGTTTCACCTGCATCTATGGCAAGCATCCTCAGAGGTAGTGAGGTCTGTCTGAGGATGCTTGCCATAGATGCAGGTGAAACGTCAGGAGAGAATGCCTCTAGACCATGGCCACACAGCCCGAAAAAACCTACAACAACCCAGTGATTCCGGCCATGAAAGCCTTCGACAATACATTTAAAACATTAATGCTCCTAGTTTATGCATGAAGAGAATGATGGAAGTCAAGTTCTTTCTGGAGGAAAGGAATTCAGTTTTAAATTACTGGGCAGCCTAGGTCAAGGAAAAGAAGAAGAACCAGCTTACTGTATACTCTGCATTCTTCAAGCCACAGATAATTTCAGAACCAGCATCCCGCCAACCTGGAACCTGGTGATCACATGAAAAAGAGAACAGAGGCTCTTTATCTGCCACAGTCATGTGGGAAAAAGAGAATTTCAGTGGTATATATTAAAAGTAGAGAAGCTCTGTCCTATTTTCCTGTGTGATCACTCTAAATATGGAAAATATGGGAGGATCATGGTTTTGTGGTAGGGCACATGATCAGCATACAGAAACTTCCAGTTTCGGATCTTAAATCTCGGATTACAAAGATATCTGCCAGCCGGACTGGGAAGATGGTGCAGCCAGAGGCAAAGCTGGGGTAGGTAGATCATTACTCAGATCCAGTCTCCTACATTCCTGTGGAAGAAACATAGAAGCATTGAGTTAGAAGAGACCTTGTGGGCTGTCCACTCCAACCCCCTGCCAAGAAGCAGGAAAATAGCCTTCAAACCACCCCCCACAGATGGCCATCCTGTTTCTGTTTAAAAGCTTCAAAGAAGGAGCCTCCACCACATTCCAGGGCAGAGAGTTCCACTGCTAAACAGTCAGGAAGTTTTTCCTAATGTTCAGGTAAAATCTCCTTTCCTGGAGTTTGAAGCTGTTGTTCCACATCCTAGTCTCCAGGGCAGCAGACAGCAAGCTTGCTCCCTCCTCCCTATGACTTCCCCTTACATATTTATACATACAGGCATTGTGGTAGTTTCTACTTGCAATAAGCAATAACCTTGAGATGATGATGATGATGATGATGATGAAGAAGAAGAAGAAGAATACCTTTTCTCTCTAAAAAGAGACTTGAATGGTGAACAATACAAAATACAACACAATGTCCTTTGTAGGTGCGTTTGGCAAGGTCTTGGGAGAGAGCTGCTCCCAGGCTATCAAACTCACTTCCACTTGCTTTCTTTCATCTACAGGTATGGTGTTTTCACAGATATAATAAGTGAACTCTGAAGTGGGGAAGGGGAGAGTTCTGTGCTGCAGTGTAGGTGAGACTTTGGAACTCAATCTAAGCTCTCAACAGGCATTGTGGTATTGATTGTGGACAACCCATTACGCAAAATAAGCATTTTGCTCAGGGGCACTCTTGAGGCGCTCTTGGGGGAAAATAGACCTTGACATATGTGAATTGTAGTTACTGGGATGTATAGTTCACCTACAATCAAAGAGCTTTCTGAACTCCACCAATGATGGAATTGAACCAAATATGGCACACAGAACTCCCATGACGAACAGAAAATATATATCAGTTATGGGTTTGGGGGGGGGGGGGGGGCAAAATACTGTTTGCTTACCGTTGAAAATTACCTAGGGCCACCTCTGATTGTGGGGTACTCCATGCCTTGGCCCTCAGTCTAATAAGATGCACACAAAAGAGTGATCAAGGTCGGGAAAATTAAAGGACATCCAATAATGTTTCATGAATTTCTTTGGGACTGTTTGATTTTCAGCTTATAATTAAGACCTTGCTTTATTGCTTTTTAATTAAGCTTTATAGTCATAGGACTGTATTACATATATTAAATCACTGCTGAGTGTGGCTCACATAATGCTGCCGACCTTCAGGCTTAATTACCTGCTATTAGCTGCAGCTTTGAAAGGAGACATTGAAGAGGAAAGGGATGAACTTTGGCTTTCTTGGAAAGAATCTCATTTGAGTTTAACAACAGTGCTTTGGTCTCTTTTTTCACACAGACTTAAATGCTTCAATGTATCATTGTAGTGATTTCAGCTAGGACTACAGATAGAGGGGTCTGTGCCCAGTGAGCCTTCACTAAACCAGATCAGACAGGTCAGAATACAAGTGATCTAGGTTGAAGGCAAAGCTACAGAGCTTTGGTCAAATAGGATGCAAGTACTAGCAAAATGCTTCAAAAGGTACAAGTACAATGTATAGAAAAATACATGGCAATTTAGACCGTTCTGACAGGTATTCAGACTTCCCACTCATAGAATCATAGAATCATAGAATCAAAGAGTTGGAAGAGACCTCATGGGCCATCCAGTCCAACCCCCTGCCAAGAAACAGGAATATTGCATTCAAATCACCCCTGACAGATGGCCATCCAGCCTCTGCTTAAAAGCTTCCAAAGAAGGAGCCTCCACCACACTTCGGGGCAGAGAGTTCCACTGCTGAACGGCTCTCACAGTCAGGAAGTTCTTCCTTATGTTCAGATACGAGGGGTATTTTTTAAGTAAGGTCTGTTTGAACATAAGTACACAAGTAAAGTTTATTTCAAAAAAGTAAATTTATTTTCAGAAAGTACACACTTTACTCTATTTTTTGACATAGTTGCCAAGTTTGTTCAAACACTTATCATACCTCTGAACCAATTTTAAAATACCCTCTTCATAAAAACTTGCCGCCTGCTCCGATAACCAAGAGTTCACTGTAATCAAAGAAGGGCAACCGGAGCAGTCCTCATCATGGACGTTGTCATGGCCCACTTACACACCTTGCTTTCACTTATAACAGTATCACCGTACACTTCACAAATCTGTCCATGAATTTCTGCAGCAGGCAGGTTCCTTGCTGACAAAAACCGTATCACTGAGCGAACCTCACATGTGGTGGGTGAGTTGATAGTCTTAAACATTTTTAAAGCACAGGACAGAACCGTACAGGTTAGCAACAGAGTTGTTCCCAAGGCATGCCGGTACACGATGCACGCGCTCGTTGCGGTATGCGCGAAAACTACTAGTGTCTACTAGGCTTGGGTAACCACGGAAAAATTTGGTTCTAAACTCATTTCGTTTTTAGGGGGGCCCTTGCATTTCGGTTTTTTTAAGAATTCTGAAATTTTCCTTTAAAAAAGTTCAAAATATACGAAATTTCGTAAAATTACGAATCGATTCGTTAATGGCGGATGCAATTGCGCAATATGCTAAAAAACCCTCCAAATGGGACAGGGGGAACTTCTGAAGCTTCCCTCTCCCTCTGTTGTTGACTGTTGGTGTGATAATTTATTTTTTATCACTGATAAAACAAACAACAACTATAAAACTTGCACCAGACATACGGAAATAATTACCAAACAATTACGAAACAATTTCAAAACAATTTCGAAACAATTTTGAACCAATTATGAAACAATTACGAAACAATACGAAATAAATTGGAAAAATTGTTTCTATTTTTAATTACTCCTCACAGTAGTCCTGCATGGCTCAATATTGGATTGTAAGCTAATTTAAATACGAATTAATAACGAATTACGAAATTAACGAACGAAACCACCCAAGCCTAGTGTCTACAACAAAACGGACTTTACTTAAAAAATACCCCTCGTAGAATCTACTTTCTTGTCATTTGAAGCCATTGTTCCGTGTCCTAGTCTCCAAGGAAGCAGAAAACAAGCTTGCTCCCTCTTCCTTGTGGCTTCCTCTCACATATTTATACATGGCTATCATATCTCCTCTCAGCCTTCGCTTCTTCAGGCTAAACATGCCCAGCTTAAGCCGCTCCTCATAGGGCTTGTTCTCCAGACCTTTGATTATTTTAGTCGCCCTCCTCTGGAAACATTCCAGCTTGTCAATATCTCTCTTCATTTGTGGTGCCCAGAATTGGACACAATATTCCAGGTGTGGTCTAACCAAAGCGGAATAGACTTCCCTAGATCTAGACACTATGCTCCTCTTGATGCAGACCATAATCCCATTGGCTTTTTTTGCCGCCACATCACATTGTTGGCTCATGTTTAACTTGTTGTCCACGAGGACTCCAAGATCTTTTTCACATGTACTGCTCTCGAGCCAGGCATTGTCCCCCATTTAGCCATCTAATACTGGAGAAATCTGCAGAATCACTTAAGTAAAATTCAGTCTGTGCTTTTGTGTAAATCAGGAAGTTATTTATGAAAGGCAGTATGGCTCAGAATATGCAGAGCAGTGTTTTTCATGCTGTGTTCAGTTGCATTTCTTCCCTTTGTGTCTCAACTTTCTGTGGTATCCATCATTCTTACAGCATTCACTCTGCCTGAATCAATCATTTTTCATGTAGCTCTTGTAAAGGCTCTTTTAGCACTCGGATTTTGGGTGCTCTGTGCATTTTTTGATACAACAGATATTAGAGTAGGTTATGGTGTCTTTTTGAGGCAAGATTTACTCTCCAGGTTACAAAACCTAACCTATGCCATTGAACACTGATCAGGAATTTCAGGGCAAAGTAGAAAGACAAAGCAGCCAGGAAAGGCCAGGCTGGGGGGATGGAGCGTAGAAGCCATGGTACCATCTTATTAGATACGTGAAGTTGTCATGGCAACTATTGCATAATTAAAGCCTCCTTCTCTGCTCTTGCATTTTTCGATTGTGTTGCTGATAGTATGTAACATTGGGGCTTGTAAATCAAAAGGCAACAATTTCCCTTTTTCCCCAAAACAAGCAGTATCAACATTCATGTGCAGCATCATGGATGCAGTGTTACAGAGAGTGTTTTCTCAAACAACATCCTCTCAGCAAAACCATTTGCTACTTTTTTCTTTTCTTGGTTTCCTTGGTTTCCTTTTTCTTTTCTTTTTGATTCCTTTTTTAAATTTAGGATAGATCTCCACTGCCATACAGGCATGTAGCCAGGGGGGGGGGGGCTCGGGGGGCTTCAGCCCCCCCCCCCCCGAAATTTTCATGGTGGTTCGCGAAAAGGCCTTACTGGTGCATTATTTAAACTGTTATGTTTATTCATATCATGATCTGATCACCATACTCAATATATCCCATATGCATGAGGGTATTGGGGTAACGATACAAAAGGTTTGCTAGGCTAGACCCTCTTTCACTCAGATTCAGCCCCCCCCCCCGAAACTCAGCCCCCCCCGACACCCCCCCCCCCGAAAAAAATCAGCCCCCCCCCCCCGAAACGAAATCCTGGCTACGGGCCTGCTGCCATATAATCCAGATTATCACAGAAAACATGGGAAGAAGACAAAATGAAAGATTTATTCTTCAGCCCTTTCTACACTGTCCTTATATCCCAGTGTCTGATCCCAGAACATCTGTTTATTCCAGAATATATGGCAGTGGATTGTTGTAGGTTTTTCCGGGCTATATGGCCATGTTCTTGAGGCATTTTCTCCTGACGTTTCGCCTGCATCTATAGCAAGCATCCTCAGAGGTAGTGAGGTCTGTAGGAAGTTGGAAAATGGGTTTATATATCTGTGGCATGACCAGGGTGGGACAAAGGACTTTTGTCTGTTGGAGCTAGGTGTGCATGTTTCAACTGACCACCTTGATTATCATTTAATGGCTTGGAAGTGCCTGGGGGGATCTTTTGTTGAGAGGTGATTTGATGTGCCTGATTGTTTACTCTCTGTTGATTTGCTGTTGTAATTGTTTTTTAATACTGGTAGCCAGATTTTGTTCAACAAAAGATCCCCCCAGGCACTTCCAAACCATTAAATGCTAATCAAGGTGGTCAGTTGAAACATTCACACCTAGCTCCAGCAGACAATAGTCCTTTGTCCCACCCTGGTCATTCCACAGATATATAAACCCTTTTTCCTAGTTCCAACAGACCTCACTACCTCTGAGGATGCTTGCCATAGATACAGGCAAAACGTCAGGAGAAAATGCCTCTAGAACATGGCCATATAGCCTGGAAAAACCTACAACAACCCAGTGATTCCAGCCATGAAAGCCTTCGACAATATATGGCAGTGTAGCTTTATATAATCCGGTTCAAAGCAGATAACCCGGGATCATGTCCTGGGATATAAGGACAGTGTAGAAGAGGCCTCATTGACCAAGAATGTCAGCAGAGACAGTTCTCCAAAGAACGGACATAATGCAATTGTGAACACACCGATTTATTTAACAGCTATTCAAGTCTACTGTGCTGGCCCCTGATTGGCCTGAAACAGTGCTGGCTAGGATCTGCTTCCTAAGAGGTCCAAGGTTTGGTCCAAAGTCAGCACTGGCTGGTTCCAACCATGGCGGGAAATTTAATAAACTGTCATTGCATTATTTTGAAGATTTATGTCCATTTATTGATCCACCCAAGAGAAAGATGTGAGTGAAAAGGAATACAGCAGGGCAGGAGATAATAGTCTGAAATGCATTTTTGATTTCCCAACTTTGGTTAATACAATGGGTGCCAGCCAAGTAAACAAAAGTGCTCAGGGTATTGGCAATTTCGATGGGATCCACAGGAGGGGGGTCCAATTTGGTGACAGAGGTGAGGAATTGTTCTCAGGAATAAAGCAGATCATATCAGGATCAAGAAGAAAGGACCTAGAGACTCTTGTATAAGCCCGTTGTATGCTCCATATGTTTTCTCAGGATATTGTAAGGGGATTATATTAACTAAGGTGTTTCCATCCCATGAGGTCTGAGGTATGTATGGTGTTTATGCAACATTCCAGGCGGTTTAATGAATATTACTCTAAAGACTAGGAATGAGGTCCATGCGAGCGCTCTAAATCATTCTTATGGGATCACAGACTATGGGGTTCATCATTTTGAGGTCTCTGCCAAGAGTGATGATTCTGTACCAAACTACATATGCCATGATTCTATAACATTAAGTCATGACAGTTAAAGTGGTTCCAACTGCATTAATTCTAGATGGACATGCAGCTGGACATTAATTTGACCATTAATTTGGACATAGAATCATAGAATCAAAGAGTTGGAATAGACCTCATGGGCCATCCAGTCCAACCCCCAGCCAAGAAGCAGGAATATTGCATTCAAGGCAGCCCCGACAGATGGCCATCCAGCCTCTGTTTAAAAGCTTCCAAAGAAGGTGCCTCTACCACACTCCAGAGTGGAGAGGTTCACCATTGAACAGCTCTCACAGTCAGGAAGTTCTTCCTGATGTTCAGATGGAATCTCCATTCTTGTAGTTTGAAGCCATTGTTCTGCATCCTAGTCTCCAGGGCAGCAGAAAAAAAGGTTCTCCCTCCTCCCTATGACTTCCTAAATTGACCATTCATTATTTTTACTCTAGTGCATGGGTGTGCAATATTTGAACCCCATATGCCCACTTATACATACCCCTCCCCCACCCGTACTTTCAGTGCACCGAGAATGCTGAGTTAAATTCTCCCCTCCTTGCCCACAAAAGAATAAGGGTCAATGACATAGTGCAGAAAGTGAATACAGCAATAGCTAAAACCTCCATATTTTCTCCACCTTGAGCAGCAGGAAAATTTCCATCCCAGAAACAAGATTGTTGATGCACTACTGCAACACTTTTTGATGTCTCAAAGTCCAACTGATTCTCATCTGATTCTCACCTGATACCCCCTCATTCTCTCTCTCTCTCTCTCTCTCACTGTCATACATACACACTATTCCAAGTTTCCCAGGCTTCATTTATATTAAAATCACCAAAGCAGTTCAAGATAACTAATTCCCGTGATCTCATCTCCCAGCTTTGACTTTGAGCAGATAGTTGGAATTCCTAAAAGGAGGAGCTCTTTTTGAGGCCTCTTCCCCCTCCCCAGTATTTCACAAAGCTCTGCTTCTTGCTGGCTGAATTCTTCACATACCGGTTTCGTTATCTGTCTAAAAATGACCCCCCCCCCCCTTCCCAGTCCTTTTGCTGCCTTTTGGAAATCTGATGACAATTCAGAGCAAACTGTTAAGAAGTGAACAGTAAAGAGTCAACACAGGCAGGCATGTAGCCGGGGGGGGGGGGGGGGGCGCTCGGGGGGCTTCAGCCCCCCCCCCCCCCGAAATTCTCATGTTGGTTCGCGAAAAGGCCTTACTGGTGCATTATTTAAACTGTTATGTTTATTCATATCATGATCTGATCACCATACTTAATATATCCCATATGCATGGGGGTATTGGGGTAATGATACAAAAGGTTTGCTAGGCTAGACCCTCTTTCACTCAGACTCAGCCCCCCCCCCCCAAAACTCAGCCCCCCCCCCGAAACTCAGCCCCCCCGAAACCCCCCCTGAAATTTTTTAGCCCCCCCCCCCCGAAACGAACTCCTGGCTACGGGCCTGAACACAGGGCTCATGAACTCTTTGCAAAAAAAGCAAATGTGTCTTGCACCAAAGCTCTTGATGGCTTTTTTTTTCCCAGGGGAGGTTTTTGTTCTTATTTTCTTGTTTGCATCTTAGTTACAGCTGCTTTTGGGATTCAAAATCAGCTTTCACATTTTCTTATCACTGGCCTTCTTCAATATTTTTTTTAAAAAAATAAAATTTATTTTATAATTTATTTTTATAATTCAAACTTATATGCCGCCACTCCCCTGGGTCTTGGAGTGGCTTACAAGAACAGGCTAAAATCTAACACAATTTAAAAACAATTTAAAAACAACGATATCAGAGATCAAAGGTCTTATTTTATATTTCATTATATGAGTAGTTTTTGTACATTTAATCCATTTCATATACATCATTTATCTATAACCCAATTTCTCCATCCTTTTCCTATTTCTCACTCTTCCTCTATTCTATATTATCCACTCATTTATCTAATACATCTTAGTTCTGTTCACTCTATTTCTCCTCTTCCCCACCCCATACTCATACCACCATTTCCATTAGAAGTATAACTTCATCCATGAACTCAGCTTTTGCTATCTCTGCAATATTTACATTGGTTTCACCACTTTTTATTTATTTATTTATTTGGCTTGTATACCACCACTCCCAATTTGGCTCAGAGCGGTTTACAGCAGTAGATTAAAACAATACAACCAACTTTAAAATACAATAAAAATGAGAACAGACATAGTCCCGAGTTATTCACCCATCGAAAGCTTGTCGGAAGAGAAAGGTTTTACAGGCTTTCCGAAAAGCAAGTAGGTCTCGGATAGTTCGGGTTTCAACTGGCAAGGCATTCCATAAATAAGGGGCTACAATCGAGAAGGCCCTCTGCCTAGTAGAGGACAGATGATAAGTCCGGATGTTGGGGACTTTAAGCAAATTTTGGTCTTCAGACCGAAGTAATCTCTGGGGTTGGAAGGGGGATAAGCGGGCCCTCAGGTACGCCGGCCCCAGACCATATAAGGCCTTAAAGGTTAATACCAGCACCTTGAAAGTAATTCGGTACTCAATTGGTAGCCAGTGCAGCTGTTGTAGAATTGAGGTTATACGACACCTCGCCGGCACCCCGGCGAGAAGACGAGCCGCTGCATTTTGCACCAGCTTCAGTTTCCGGATCACTGACAAAGGAAGGTCAATGTAGACGGCGTTACAGTAGTCAAGCCTTGAGATGACCATCACCTGGATCACTGTAGCCAGGTCATTCCTAGATAGGTAGGGAGCCAGTCACCTAGCCTGACGTAGATGGAAAAACGCAGATCTGCTCACAGCAGAGACCTGGGCCTCCATTGTGAGCAGAGGGTCCAATAAGACACCAAGACTTTTTACAGAAGGTGACAGACGTAGTGTCTCGCCATCCAGGGTAGGCAGCTGGATCTCCCTCCCACCCGAATGGCTCAGCCAAAGGATCTCCGTCTTCGCTGGGTTCACCCTCAACCTGCTGGCACGCAACCATCCAGTAACGGCCTCAAGGCACTGATGGAAATTTTCGGGTACAGAATCCGTCCGGCCCTCCATCCTCAGAATGAGCTGAGTGTCATCAGCGTACTGGTGGCACTCAATCCCAAAGCTCCGCACCAGTCGGGCAAGCGGTCGCATATAGATGTTAAATAATAGAGGAGAGAGAATAGCTCCCTGCGGGACCCCGCAAGTTAGCAGAGATCTCTCGGAAACCATCCCTTTCCTCACCACACGCTGTCCCCGATTCTGGAGGAAGGAGGACACCCATTTAAGGGGTATCCCCCTAACCCCAGTCATGGCTAGGCGGTGGGTCAATAGATTGTGATCGACTGTATCAAATGCTGCTGTGAGGTCCAATAACACAAGCAGCGCTGATCCACCTTGATCCATTCCATACCATTAAAAGGACAATGTAAGACACAATTTTTAATATCTTCCGCTGGAATAACATTATTTTATGATACTTCCAAAGTATGACAGCTTAATCATCTTGGTTTTTAATAAGAATTCAGAACTGGTTTGCTATTATACACAGTCATTTGTCTTTTTAGCAGTCTATGACATTCCCAGAACTTTCTTTCAGTACTACCTGTCAAATAAGTTGATTTTTCTTTTTGTCAGGTCTCTTACCTCTTCCATTTTCACCCAATATATAGGAATTACTATTGTATTATTCCAGCTTTGTTATTTCATGGCATACCTTTATGTCTGAGGGTCTCATTTAGTTCCTTCACTGCTGTCCTTCTCCATTTTGTTTGATGATTAAACTAAGGTATCAGCATTTCAAACTCTTGAATACCACCTCAAAGTTCAAATCATTGATGTTCCTTACAGTGTTCATGCTTATATCCTACAAGTCTAATCCTGTGCTCTGTATGTTATATTATGCATATAAATTAAACAGCTACAATGATGAAATACATTCTTATTCTAATTCTTCACTTTCTCTGCATTATATTTAGAGTATAGGTGGACTTTCATTCACTTCCTGTTGTTAAAAAAAGATATCTCCTGGTCGTAACTTCTTTTACTTTCACTTCACTTAGGTGATCCCTTGTTGTCCGAGTAGGATTGTCTTCCAAGATCAGTGTACTGGCGATGGGTATGTAGGTGACAAGGTAAAAATACCCTAACCCCACATCCCTAGAAGGTATTTGAGGACAAAATAATGTTTTTCCCAGTGGAGCGCAGGGGTGTGTGGTCTCCTCGTAGCTACACCTAACAAAGGGTTTCCCATAAAAAAAACTTTGCAATGTATTCTCACTACAGCAGTGCTCCTGATGTTCAAGGTGTCAGCAAACCATACTCCTTCTTTGGCAAGCTATTCTGTTCGTACTGAGATGCTCAGTCCTCTTTGGAGCTGTTTGGATTTGTTCTTTATTCCTTTTTTTAAAAAGAGCTTTCTGCACAGCCAGGCCTGTAGCCAGGATTTTGATTTGGGGGGAGCTGAGTTTGATTTGGGGGGAGGGGGGATGAGTCTGAGTGAAAGAGGGTCTACCCTAGCAAACCTTTTGTATCGTTACCCCAATACCCCCATGCATATGAAATATATTGAGCATGGTGATCAGATCATGATATGAATAAACATAACAGTTTAAATAATGTACCAGTAAGGCCTTCTCGCGGACCACCATGAGAATTTAGGGGGGGGGGTGAAGCCCCTCAAGCCTCCCCCCCCCCCCCCCCCCCAGCTACATGCATGTGCACAGCTTAGGTTTCTTCCAAAGATGCCAATAACTAATTTTTCTTTCTCAATTACGTACCTGTTGACTCTGTGTTTATTGGCTCATCACCTGAGCTTGGTATTTAAGAGAGTCATTGATACTCATGCAATCTGCCAAACTTCTGGTTTCCTAGATCTTCACCCCCAACGCTTTCTTTTTATGTCCAGGTTTAATGTGAAAGGTCTCTAAGGAAGACAACAGAGCAATCCAGGATTTAATAGCTATGACTAAATAATACTGTGTCTCCGTCTTCAAATAACAAAAAAAATCAACAAATGCTTCAGTCCTAGGACTTTATTGCACGAATCCTCTGTTCCATTACAGTCATGCTAATATTGATGACTGATACATACTGGGATGAGCACACCTTTCTTTATTAGCACAATTTGTAGTTCAGTGATCATACTTCTGCATACTCTCATAAATGTGATTTCCTGCACTACAGATATTATTTAGTGCCTATTATTGCCAGTGCAGTTGCACTATTACAACATTTCTGTTCAACATTTTTATTAATGACTTAGATGAAGGGCTAGAAGGCATGATCATCAAGTTTGCAGACGACACCAAATTGGGAGGGATAGCCAATACTCCAGAGGTCAGGAGCAGGATTCAAAACGATCTTGACAGATTATTATTATTATTATTATTAACTTTATTTATGCCCCGCAAAATCTCCCGAAGGACTTGATGTGGCTTACAAAGGCCATACAACAACATACAGATTAGAGAGATGGGCCAAAACTAACAAAATGAAGTTCAACAGGGACAAATGCAAGATACTCCACGTTGGCAGAAAAAACAAAATGCAAAGATACAGAATGGGGGACAATACCTGGCTCGAGAGCAGTACGTGTGAAAAAGATCTTGGAGTCCTCGTGGACAAGTTAAACATGAGCCAACAATGTGATGTGGCGGCAAAAAAAGCCAATGGGATTTTGGCCTGCATCAATAGGAGCATAGTGTCTAGATCTAGGGAAGTCATGCTACTGCTCTATTCTGCTTTGGTTAGAACACACCTGGAAAATTGTGTCCAATTCTGGGCACCACAACTCAAGAGAGATATTGACAAGCTGGAATGTGTCCAGAGGAGGGCGACTAAAATGATCAAGGGTCTGGAGAACATGCCCTATGAGGAGTGGCTTAAGGAGCTGGGCATGTTTAGCCTGAAGAAGAGAAGGCTGAGAGGAGACATGATAGCCATGTATAAATATGTGAGAGGAAGCCACAGGGAGGAGGGAACAAGGTTGTTTTCTGCTTCCCTGGAGACTAGGATGAGGAACAATGGGTTCAAATTACAAGAAAGGAGATTCCATCTGAACATGAGGAAGAACTTCCTGACTGTGAGAGCCGTTCAGCAGTGGAACTCTCTGCCCCGGAATGTGGTGGAGGCTCCTTCTTTGGAAGCTTTTAAACAGAGGCTGGATGGCCATCTGTCAGGGGTGACTTGAATGCAATATTCCTGCTTCTTGGCAGGGGGTTGGACTGGATGGCCCATGAGGTCTCTTCCAACTCTTTGATTCTATGATTCTATGATTTAAACATTTCTTTTAAAAGGCAAATATAAATATAAAATAAGAGGTGATAAGTAGTAGGATCTCACCCCCTGACATCACTTTACAGAAGTGGAAGGAACCCAAAGCATCTAGGTAGGGTGATGGGAGCATTGTAGGTTTGGTAACCAATTATGGCTTTTACCCATTAATATCTAGGGATGGGAAAAGGATAGGGAGGGCCAAGGGTGGAGGCAAACAGGCAGTGAGATGCACAAGGCATCATGTGATAGGCTTAGTGACAGTCCAGCTGCAATGTCGGTTTTCCTGCCTTGTGCGATAAAGTCCTAAGTCTTCAAACTCTTGTGTGAAATCAAGCATCTCCCCCTAGAACAGTGGTTCTCACCCTGTGGGTCCCCAGGTGTTTTGGCCTACAACTCCCATAAATCCATGCCAGTTTACTAGCTTTTGGGATTTCTGGGAGTTGAAGGCCAAAACATCTGGGGACCCCACAGGTTGAGAAACACTGGCCTAGACAATGAGATGAGTTTCATTCTTGCTTCTCTTCTGTGGTGGAAATATCTCCAGCAATATTGCAATGTTTTAAAATATGCTTATTTTATTTAGTATATTTAAACTATATATATATATATATATATATATATATATATATATATATATAAACCAATAATCAAATAGAAATACATTTATGTGTATAAGAGCAAAATATGGGACAGGAGGCAGTGGAGGACAATGCCTCTTTTTTTTTCCCCTTATACCTGCTGATGTACAGTATTTTACTGAATTGCTAATCCAGCAAGTCTTGGGTTCAGCTATCTGAAGGAGAGATTAATATTGCATTACCCATCAGCCCATGTGAAGCCCAGTATGTGAGATGAGATAATGCTACATCTCATTAAGAAACAGATGATGGAATAGGAAATCTCTTGCCCTCTGAAAGGCAAATTCAGGAGATTTCAAGTGTCAGTTGTACATCTCTGGCTGCTATCTATTTATTCGAATTAATCCTTTTGTGCTAGAAAGTGCTGAGCTGAGGCTTTTAAAGCAAAGGAGAATGGAAAGATTCTTTCAAAACGTCTTACATGCTGTTGGGGATTATTACTGGAGGAGGAGGCAGGAAACTGGGAGAGTTGTCTCCCTGCCTCTATCGACTCTGGGGTCATTGCTGCAGTGACTGATTGCCGTCATTTGTCTTGGGTTCATCTGCTGAAAACAAGCTTATTTATCCTTTTTTTGTTTTTAAAAGCACTTATATTGGCTTTTCTTCGTCTAGTCTTCCTTTTCGGTTTAGTCTTTTTTAATGCTATAATTATTCTCAGTACAGTTTTCTCCATGCCACTCATATACACAAATATGTGAACTCAGAACAGCATTGAAAACAATATGATGTGTAACCGTTTCCAGCATGTTGTTGTTCATTTGTTCAGTTGTTTCCAACTCTTCGTGACTTCATGGACCAGTCCACGCCAGAGCTCCCTGTCGGCCGTCACCACCCCCAGCTCCTTCAAGGTCAATCCAGTCACTTCAAGGATACCATCCATCCATCTTGCCCTTGATCGGCCCCTCTTCCTTTTTCCCCAGCAACATTGTCTTCTCTAAGCTTTCCTTTCTTCTCATGATGTGGCCAAAGTACTTCATCTTGGCCTCTACTATTCTTCCCTCCAGTGAGCAGTCAGGCATTATTTCTTGAAGTATGGACTGGTTGGATCTTCTGGAGGTCCAACCTGTCAGAACTTCCCTCCAGCACCACAGTTCAAAAGCATCTATCTTCCTTTGCTCAGCCTTCCCTATGGTCCAGCTCTCACATCCGTAGATGACTACGGGGAATACCATTGCTATGCGGATCTTTGTTGCCAGTGTGATGTCTATACTCTTCACTATTTTATTGAGACTGGTCATTGCTCTCCTCCCAAGAAGTAAGTGTCTCCTGATTTCCTGGCTGCAGTCTGCGTCTGCAGTAATCTTTGCACCTAGAAATACAACTGATCAACGCTAGGTCAGTGGTGAACAAAACGGCCACCCTTTGAGACTTTATTCTTGATCAGATGTTATATGCATTACAGAAACCTGGATACGAGAAGGAGATAATATTCCCTCATATGAACTAACACCTTCAGGTTTCCAGATGCTTCAAAGATCTCGAAAGGGGGATCGAGGAGGGGGGGTGGGAATAGTAGCCCGCGATCATTTCCCCATCAGAACTATCCCTACCCCAGATATTATGGGTATCGAATGTATAGGTTTGACATTGGCTACTAGGGAAAGCGTGACTATCCTCTTAGTTTATCGGGCCCCTGGGGCCCCGAATGAGAGCATCCCCAAGTTATTAGACCTTGTGGCGGACTGGGCCCTGAAGTTCCCAAATCTCATCGTACTGGGAGACTTCAATGTACATGCAGATAGGTTGTTGTCTTTTTCGATAGCAAGGGACCTAGTACAATCTATGGAAACAATAGGTTTCTCATTAATGGTGACCGGTCCTACTCATCGGGCTGGGCACACCTTGGACTTGATTTTTAGTATCGGAATACAAGTGACTCTATCCTCAGTCTTAGAGATTTCTTGGTCTGATCACTATATCCTGAACACCCAAATAGAGATTCCACCACAGCGTCCGGAGACTGAACAAATTTTCGCGCGGCCAAGGAAGCTGATGGATCCTACTAGACTTTCAAGTGTCCTTAAAGAACTGGATTACACTGCTGATTCTCTAAGTGAACAAGTGGAAAACTGGAACAAAAATCTATCAACTGCCTTAGACATAGTTGCCCCTAAACAGACTCTTCGCCCCCGCCGGAACAGATCTCCATGGTTCACGGATACATTACGTCAGATGAAACTTGAGCGGAAGAGATTAGAATGTAATTGGTGCAAGAAACCCGATGAAACATCCAAGTCAGCTTTCGAAATATATCGAAAAATCTACAAAGCAGGCTTGAGGATATCCTTTGGAACTCTATGTCCCACCCTTTCAAGTGGTAAGGGTTTCATTCATGGACAGTTTGTGGTTGCAGAGAAATAGGCATTTCAAATTGGGTCCATCTTTTAAAAATTCTCTAGATCTTTTACCTTTGTTTGGCTATGTGAGAATCAAAAGATCATGGAGTAAAGCAAACTCAAGTCCACAAGTGCCACTTCCATTGCTGGTGTGATACTTTCAGTGCCAACTGTGGGCATCTCCTTGATCTAGAGCTAAAATTTAGGGGTCTTTGCCAGGAGGCAGAGGCCAATTAGACTCATCAAAGAGTTCTTTTTCCCTGGCAAGAAGAGAAGCACCCAATATTTTTCCTGATTCCCCAATGAAAGGTCTCACCAAGTTGAAGAAAAGCCATCGAGGTTTTATTTGTGATTCAGCTGAAAAGGATGCAGAGCTGCAATCATTCACCAGCAGAGCATGAGGAGAATACACCAATACAGTCATATTTATAATAAATTCAAAGTTGCAGAGTTCAAACTTCCTGCCCCGGACTCCCTGCTGCCCTCCACCATGATTGCACGATGGGGAAACAGCTGGGAGGTGGCCCTCCCACCCCTGGCACCTCTGGACCAATCAGGAAGCTCCAGTGGTCCGTAGGATCCAATGGGGAGACCTCTGCCACCTGGCGGCGACAGCAAATCAGGAGAGAGGGAGGCGGGACGATAGATCACAAAGGAATCTGTGAATTTGTTTTGAAAAAAATTATGCCATGTGTCTCATGAGACAAAAAGGACATCTCAAGCAGGGCTGATCTATTGTGTTCATGAGTGTTGTAAATCAGCATGTGTAAGAATATCCAGATCCTTCCTGGCTGTGAGACAGGAGAACAATGAGGGCAGCCTGGGGTTAATGCTATCAATGGGAAGTAAACAAAAAGCAGAGGGGAAGATTTCCCCTTATCTTACTTGAAGAGTGATAGAAACTTTGCCAAACAATTATTTACTCTAGTGGGCCATCTCCAATGCTAGATATAAGAATCCTAAAGGCCAAGCGATTCCCTTACATATTTCTTTGGAAGGAGAAGGGGGCAAAGAGTCAGGCTAGGGTCAGGAATACAAGGAAACAAAAAATCATATAGAAATTATACACAGGGAAATCATATGCAGGTATCTTCCCATCCAGGACCCCAGAGAGAAATTAATAATACCAATAAAAAGCAGACAATATCAGGACACAGCATGAATTCATAAGTTGTCTTGAAGAAAGTTCATGGGTAGAGAGAGAGTCCTTGGGGAGAGTGAAGTCCAGAATAGGGGCAGAAACCAATAAGTCATGCAAAGAATCAATGGAGTTCCACTGAGCCAGAGGATGGAGTTCTGCAGAGCTGAGAATAAAGCAGGTCCTTGGTCCTTGGGGAAACTGCAGCTCTCAAGAGAGGCAGAGACCCCAAGGTCTAGCCATTCCCGAAGTCTCGTGGGGTCCTCATTGTTGTTAATGTCTTGGCAAATTGACCAAGACTTAACCCCTATTGTGCAGTCTGGTACCCTTGTCCTTTGCAGAACTGTAAGTTACCATCCCTTGTTTGGGGGGTGGGGGCATGCTCAACTTCATCTTTTTTTCCAACCTCTGTTTTCATGACTTTCCTCCCTTGACTCAAACAGATTTCCAAATTTCTAACAGTAAGGTTCACCACCTGTTTAACAATAGCATTAAAATATTGTTACTGATTCATAATTCACAAAAAGAGTGACACCTTTATTGGCCAACCAAAATGCAGGAAAAAAACACTATTGATATTGTCGAAGGCTTTCATGGCTGGAATCACTAGGTTCTTGTGGGTTTTTTCGGGCTATAGAGCCATGTTCTAGAGGCATTTCTCCTGACGTTTCGCCTGCACCCAAACATCCAGTTCACCATGGAAAAAGAAAATGAAGGAAGACTGCCTTTTCTAGATGTCCTAGTCATCCGCAAACCAGATCAACAATTGGGTCACACCGTTTACAGAAAACCCACACACACAGATAGATATCTACATAAAAACTCCAACCATCACCCAAGTCAAAAAAGAAGCACCATCAAAGCCTTGGCAGACCGTGCAAAAAGAATCTGCGAACCCCACCTTCTCCAAGATGAACTGAACCACCTCAACTGGGCTCTCCAGGCCAATGGATACTCCACCTCAGACATCAGAAGAGCTGCAAGACCAAGAACAAGCCACGAGAGTAAAGACGAAGATCCACCCAGAGGAAAAGTGTTCCTGCCATACATCAAGGGAACCACTGACCGCATAGGGAAGCTGATGAGGAAACACAACATACAAACAATCTACAAACCCACCAAGAAAATCCAACAAATGCTACGTTCAGCAAAGGACAAGAGGGATCCTCTCACCTCTGCAGGAGTCTATCGGATACCATGCAGCTGTGGACAAGTCTACATAGGGACCACCAAACGCAGCGCCCAGACACGCATCAAGGAACATGAAAGGCACTGCAGACTCCTTCAACCAGAGAAGTCAGCCATAGCAGAGCACCTGATGAACCAGCCTGGACACAGCATATTATTTGAGAACACAGAAATGCTGGACCACACCAACAACCACCATGTCAGACTACACAGAGAAGCCATTGAAATCCACAAGCATGTGGACAATTTCAACAGAAAGGAAGAGACCATGAAAATGAACAAAATCTGGCTACCAGTATTAAAAAACTCTAAAATTATAACAGCTAAACAACAGAGAGGAAAAAACCAGGCACAGATTAACACCTCCCAGCAACAGATTTTCCCAGGCGCAGGCAGGCCTTCAAATGCTAATGAAGGTGACCAGCTGAACATTCACGCCTAACTGCAGCAGGGAAGAGCTCCTTGCCCCACCCCAGCCATTCCACAGATATATATAACTCCTTGTCCTAATTCCAACAGACCTCTACCTCTGAGGATGCTTGCCATAGATGCAGGCGAAACGTCAGGAGAAATGCCTCTAGAACATGGCTCTATAGCCCGAAAAAACCCACAAGAACCTAAACACTATTGACTTTGTCAGACAGGCCGCTGGAAATGCCAGGCATTGTGGTGAATCCTGCGACTGTCATTGGGGTGTGTGGGAAACCCATCACTCCATGCCCCACATTGCCTGGCTTGACAAGAAGCTAATCCCACAGGGGAAAGCATTGGCCACATGGCTTCCCCCCATTGCTTCCTGCACAACAAAGGGAAGCTTCTCATGCTGCCGCTGCAGTGGCATATGATGGCTCCACTCTAGATGACCCACGGAGCACCACTGGAAGTTCCTCTGTATCATCAGGTGGGAGCTGGTGGGCTCCACGGATCATCAAGGCCCAACTGGCATATGCCACCAGAAAAAGACCTGTCTGATGAGGCCATGTGTAAGTTTTCAGGGCTTCCACTTGCTTCTTCATCAGACAAAAGATGTTTAAAAACCATATAGGGGAGGAAAGGTGATTGTATTGGGAGTCACAAATGTACATTTTGTATCAGATGTTGTTTCCGTTGCTGTTTCTTTGTTCTAGAAGGATCTCTACACTGACGTATGGGGACTGGGGGGGAAAGTGAAGTAAAAGTCAGATAATGAAATTTCAACTCCATTAGCAACAGAAAAGTCATTTTCCTTGAGATCCTATTTATCATTGTACCTCTTAGGCAGAGAACATTGAATTTGTCAAGAAGTCCCTGTCTTGTTACATCTGGGAAAACCTCTAGATCTGTGTAGGGAAAAAATGCAATATATAATCCAAATGAATGTGTTTTACTTTTATTGTTCGCAAAAATCTCAGCGTCCCATTTCCTTGCTTCCACTTATTAATATTTCCCTGATATAGGAAATAGGAAAGTACATTTTGGCTGTACTTTAACTTTGTTTTAAGCCAAATTGGCTGATACTCCAGAGTTTGCTGAAAATGGTAGAGTATCCCAGAACATTGGGTAGTCTAGACAGCAGGATTGGGTCCTATTCAGCACAAACTGCTGTCTAGATGGATACTGCTGTCATCACCGTTTCCCTGCCCTGATCAACTCATGTATGTGTCGTTGTCATAGAACTCCATGCAGTCTATAGACCATCATTGCCTATCCCATCTCTTGGGTCAACTTATCCACAGGTCAATGTGAGTATTGCACTTTAACTCTTATTTTTAAAAGGAACCATCTCCTTCTCTGAGTAGATTGGTGAAAGACAACATCTTGGTTTATCTCACGAGGACCTCAAAGAAGTAGGAAACCCTTCTATTTTCTCCCTTGTACCACCATTTTTGTCCTTTTTAAATATCTCGGTAGGAAAATGGTGATACCCAGGGAGACAAATGCAAGGGATCTTTTCACTCTCTGTGGAATGACCTTTATCAAAGGGGCATATAAAAATCCATACTTTTGACTCCAAAACATGTTCTAGACCTATGCGTGAGGTTGATTGATATATATATATATCTATATAAATAAAAATGTAATGTTAGTTTGTGGACTTAACAGAACTAAAAAACCAGTGGGCGAATTGACACCAAATTTGGACACAAGACACCTAACAACCCAATGTATGTCCTTCACTAAAAAATTGATTTTGTCATTTGGGAGTTGTAGTTCTTGGGATTTATAGTTCACCTACAATCAAAGAGCATTCTGAATTCCACCAATGATGGAATTGAACCAAAGGTGACACACAGAAAAGGTGACCAACAGAAAACACTAGAAGGGTTTGGTGAACATTGACCTTGAGTTTGGGAGTTGTAGTTCACCTACATCCAGAGAGCACGGTGGACTCAAACAATGATGGATCTAGACCAAACTTGGCACAAATATTCCATATGCCCAAATAGCAACACAGATGGAGTTTGGGGGAAGTAGACCTTGACATTTTGGAGTTGTAGTTACTCGGATTTATAGTTCACCTACAATCAAAGAGCATTCTGAACCCCACAAACGATAGAATTGGGGCAAATTTTCCACACAGAACCCCCATGACCAACCGAAAATACTTAAGGCCATCCAATCCAACTCTCTTCACCAGGGCAAGAAAATCTAATCAAAACCCTCCTGACAAAGGGCCATCCAGCCATAGATAGAGATAGATAGATATGTATGATTCACATACACACAGTGATATAATATCATAGATTTGAAAGGAACCCCTGAAGAAGGACAATGATATGCTGCATATTCCAGAGTAGGCAAACCAGACACTCTCCACATCAACACTGACAAAGAAACAACAAGAAATACTGTTTGCCCACAAGAAGAAAGACATCACATAGATTAGAAACCATTACTTTTATTTCCCACCAGATTGGGCCACAGCAACGCGTGGCAGGGGATAGCTAGTATATAATGTATTTAGCAGAATGGAGCTAAACTCAATATGGAGTTTGTTGATATTAATCTCAAACTGTAGCTAGATTTCTCTAGTCAGTATTGTTTTCCAGAAATATACAGTGGAAATAATATTGTTTCCAGCAGTAGTATCACAAATGTACACACACAGGGGTTTTTTTTTGGGGGGGGGGGTCTCCATTGAGCAATATTGATTCTGCTGGACATGCTTCAAAGGAAAGCCATTTTGATTTGCCTGTCAGCAATAGTATTTGGTCTAGTTATAATGAAAAGGAGTGGGCTCGTAAGACTTCACAGCATAGCTGTGTTTGAAAGATCTTGTGCCATTAGAAGGGAATTGGAATGGCACTTTACAAAAGATAAAAAGTGCTTCTTATTATCTGGAAAAACCTTGTTTAGAGAGGAACAAAGTCACACGCTGTTTCATTTTGGGGCAAAAGAATAAACTCCATTAGTGTATGAATAAAACTAAGCATGGCTAAGCCTCATTCATACCTGGATGGGGAACACCAAGGAATACCAGGTGCTGAAGACAGAATTTCAGGTGTGGCAATGGTAAATCATCACTTCAAGGCATAGTAGTCTAATATGACTCTGGAGACTAGGATTCAAATCTCTAGCTATAGAAACCCATAGGGAAGTCATTCTCTCTATGACTTGGGGGCGGGGGGGGGGGGAGAGATTACAGGTAATGCTTTTTGAACCAATCTTGCCAGGAATACCCTGTCATAGGTCCACTTTAGAATTGCCTTTAGCCAGAAACAACTTCAAGGCACACAGCAAGGAAAAACCCATTAAATTAATGGAATTTTTATAGGACAACTTAAAGTATATACAAGCAGTTCCCAAGTTATGATCAAGATTTGTTCTTGGTTAGACCACACCTGGAATATTGTGTCCAATTCTGGGCACCACAATTCAAGAGAGATATTGACAAGCTGGAATGTGTCCAGAGGAGGGCGACTAAAATGATCAAGGGTCTGGAGAACAAGCCCTATGAGGAGTGACTTAAGGAGCTGGGCATGTTTAGCCTGAAGAAGAGAAGGCTGAGAGGAGACATTATAGCCATGTATAAATATGTGAGAGGAAGCCACAGGGAGGAGGGAGCAAGCTTGTTTTCTGCTTCCCTGGACACTAGGACGCGGAACAATGGCTTCAAACTACAAGAGAGGAGATTCCATCTGAACATCAGGAAGAACTTCCTGACTGTGAGAGCCGTTCAGCAGTGGAACTCTCTGCCCCGGAGTGTGGTGAAGGCTCCTTCTTTGGAAGCTTTTAAACAGAGGCTGGATGGCCATCTGTCAGGGGTGATTTGAATGCAATATTCCTGCTTCTTGGCAGGGGGTTGGACTGGATGGTCCATGAGGTCTCTTCCAACTCTTTGATTCTATAATTCTATGATTAAGTTGAATTTGTTTGTAAGTCAGAACAGGTAGATTTTAAGTGCTCTCTCTCTCTCTCTCTCTCTCTCTCTCACACACACACACACACACACACACACACACACACACACAGCTTTTGCATAGAAAAACAAACCGTAGTGTTTTTGTGCTGCCTGTGCCCCTGTTCAGAAGATTTCTCCTCACTTTCTGTCCTTGTGATCATTGGATTTTGAAAAAAAAAATGACTTGTTGTGGTAACAAGGATTGGTGATAAAAGTTCAGAAGAGACATCTTTTTCCCATGAATACTTTTTCAGGAGTAAATTTCCCTTCCTTGGGGTAGATTTCTCTCATTTCCTGTTGTCTTGCATCCATTCTTAACTATGAGTCATGTGTTAGACAGATGCTTGTAACTCAGGGACTGCCTTACTTTATAACTTGTAAGCACATTTTTTTTCAAATTTAATTCATTTAAATCTAATAAACTCACGATGAGGTAACTAAATGGGTAATTTAACTGCTTCTTGTGGGATGAAATTAATTAATGACCACTGAAAATGACCTGCTTTATGGGGCGGAGGGTGGGGGGGGGGGGGTGGGAGAGAATGGTCTCTCCAGGTATCAATCTTGAATTTGCTGACTCAGAAGAAACTCTGTATATTATACAACTAGGCAGTTTTGCAAGGCACTAATTATACCTTGGTCTGAAACAAATTATTTCAGTGATAAAGGCATCTGCTCCCCCGAATTAAAAATTCTCTCAACTTCCCAAATGTATACAATTGCAGTAACATAAAACTTAGGTTGAAAACTTAGAAATAGAATTCAAGAGTTCAAATAAAATGACCAGGCTGCACAAAAAAATCATTGGGGCCAAATTCCTACTTGGAAAGCAATACATTCATCCCCCCACCCCACCCCCCTTCCCTGGTAGTTCCATGAACAAGTTGCTTTTTGTTTTGGTTCCTCTTCTTTCTATTGAATACCCTGAAATTAAGCTTCAGTGTCTTATTTCCAGATTATTGTTGTGAATCCCCAGGTTTCGGTGGTGACAGGGGAGCATTTGCACAGTTAAAACTTGTGCATCAGCTGTGCCCGTACCTTGGAAAGTCTGACTTGGTCACGGTAGTCCACGCTCTAGTTTCATCCCGTATAGACTATTGCAACACTCTCTACATGGGGTTTCCTTTGAAGACTGTCCGGAAGCTTCAAATGGTCCAATGTGCAGCAGCCAGGTTACTAACAGGAGCGGCGCTCAGGGAGCCTACAACTCCTCTGTTGTGACAGCTCCACTGACTACCAGTTTGCGACCGGGCACAATTCAAACTGCTGGCTTTAGCCTATAAAGTCCTAAACGGTTCTGGCCCAACTCATCTGTCTGAATGCATTTCCTCCTATGAACCGGCTAGGACATTAAGCTCATCTGGGGAGACCCTGCTCTCAATCATGCCTGCATCACAAATACGTTTGGCGGGGACGAGAGACAGGGCCTTCTCAATGGTGGCCCCTTGGCTATGGAACACCCTTCCTACAGACATTAGATCAGCCCCTTCCTTGTTAGCATTTCTTGTTAGTTAGATTTCTTGTTAGTTAGATGAAGGGTTAGAAAGCAGGATCATCAAGTTTGCAGCCAACACCAAATTGGGAGGGATAGCCAATACTCCAGAGGACAGGAGGAGGATTCAAAACGATCTTGACAGATTAGAGAGATGGGCCAAAACTAACAAAATGAAGTTCAACAGTGACAAATGTAAGATACTCCACTTAGGCAGAAAAAACGAAATGCAAAGATACAGAATGGGGGATGATGCCTGGCTCGAGAGTAGTGCGTGTGAAAAAGATCTTGGAGTCCTCGTGGACAACAAGTTAAACATGAGCCAACAATGTGATGTGGCGGCAAAAAAAGCCAATGGGATTTTGGCCTGCATCAATAGGAGCATAGTGTCTAGATCTAGGGAAGTAATGCTACCCCTCTATTCTGCTCTGGTTAGACCACACCTGGAATTACTAAGTTCTTGTGGGGTTTTTTTCGGGCTATATGGCCATGTTCTAGAGGCATTTCTCCTGACGTTTTGCCTGCATCTATGGCAAGAATCCTCAGAGGTGAGGTCTGTTGGAACTGGGAAAAGGGGGTTTATCTATCTGTGGAATGACCAGGGTGAGACAAAGGACTTTTGTCAGTTGGGCTAGGTGTGAATATTTCAACTGACCACCTTGATTAGCATACAATGGGCTGACTGTGCCTGAAGCAAACTCTTCTTGAAAGGTAATTAGATGTCCATGCCTGTTTCCTCTCTGCTGTTTTTGCTGTTGCAATTTTAGAATTTTTTAATACTGGTAGCCAGATCTTGTTCATTTTCATGGTTTCCTCCTTTGGACACAATATTCCACACCTGGAATATTGTGTCCAATTCTGGGCACCACAATTCAAGAGGGATATTGACAAGCTGGAATGTGTCCAGAGGAGGGCAACTAAAATTATAAAGGGTCTGGAGAACAAGCCCTATGAGGGAGGGAGCAAGCTTGTTTTCTGCTTCCTTGGAGACTAGGACGTGGAACAATGGCTTCAAACTACAAGAAAGGAGATTCCATCTGAACACGAGGAAGAACTTCCTGACTGTGAGAGCCGTTCAGCAGTGGAACTCTCTGCCCCAGAGTGTGGTAGAGGCTCCTTCTTTGGAAGCTTTTAAACAGAGGCTGGATGGTCATCTGTCAGGGTGATTTAAATGCAACATTCCTGCTTCTTGGCAGGGGGTTGGACTGGATGGCCCATGAGGTCTCTTCCAACTCTTTGATTCTATGATTCTATGAAAGTGAAGACCTGGTTGTTTGAGCAGGCATTTGAAAAGGCAGTGTAACGAACATAGGAATATGGAACAATTGGATGATGAGACTGGATCTTGATTTTAACTAAGAGACGCTAATGAGATATGTTTTATTGATTTTGTAATGATTGTCTTTTATGCTATTGTTTTAATTGTTTTTAACTGTTTTATGATATTCTGAGCATTGCATTTTTGCTACTGTAAACCACTTTGTCACCCAAGGACTGAAAAAAGCAGTATATAAATATAGTAAATAAATAAATAATCTCATATTGGCAGAGAACACTTGTGCCTCATGCAACTTACTCTATGCATTTAACTGGAAATGACCCATACTGATCTCAACTGAGATGGAGAAGTAGAGGGAGGGAGAAAGAGAGAAAGCGTCACATTATGTTTGTCAAGGAAAACAAGGACTTCATTGTGCAGGATATACGAATGTGCATGTGTGTGTGTTTGTCAGGTCTAGATGCTTCCTTTCTACTGTGAGTGGACAGTGGAAAACTTTGTTATAACCATTTATTTTGGATCCCCCTTCTCTTCGGCAAAGGCCTCCTACAGCAACTGAATAATTGGCTTTGGTAGCCTTAGGAGTATCAATGATTATTGTGTTTTTCTTTTTTCTATTCCCATGGTGACAGACACTGAAAGGTACTTAAAGCTGTTTTTTTTCCCCTGGTTAAATGGTTTCTGTTGAGAAACTCAGCACTGGTTGTGCCACTTAACACTGGACTTTTTAGATTCAAAATACAAAAATAAATAACAAAGGCAGTTTGGCAAAACAATGCTGTTTTTACAGGATTCACCAGGAAGCAACATCTCTATGTATCCAAAGGCTAATGGAAGGTGTTAAAATCTCATTAAGAATCTGTCAGGGCTGCCATGTTTGTACTAGAAGGAATTGAACTTGCAAAGGGAAGTATAATGGCCATATAGCCCGAAAAAACCCACAAGAACTTAGTGATTCCAGCCATGAAAGCCTTCGACAATAAATGGAAGGATAATGCTATGGAACCCAACATTAATTGGAGTTTAATTCCTTTTTTACTAGAGATTTAACAGTTATCCGCTTTGGGGTTGAAACAGTGCTGTTATTGTGCATCTTATGCTCTTGAAATGGCTGTGTTTTCCTATTTCCTGCCACAAGAAAGCACCTTTTATTTACATAGTAAAGTTTTATAATAAAATATTTGGAGAACTGATTATTTAAATCTTTGTGCCTCTTTTGCGTTCAGCTTTGTTTAAAAAAAGATATTAAAACCAGGGAACTCTCAAGGCACATCAAAGCACTAACTAGCTTATTGAGGCTTAGGTTTTGCAGACGAGATCCTATTTTCTGTCTGCTTCATGCTTATGAAAGTTCATGATTAGATAATTTGTCTTCAAGTTGCCGGGAATTTTTAAAGCTCTTGTTCACCCATAATCATGGCTCTAGGAAAATAATGTGCTATTAAGACAGCAAGATACCTCCTTACCTTACCTTCATACACTAGGATTCAACATGTAAATGATGGATATATTTAGGTAGTCTATCGCCTGTAACCTACAATCTAGGGTAGTCAGAGTGGTCGATTGTTTATGACTGTGGAGACTAGGATTTAAAACTTCAACTAAGAAACCCTGAGTGAATCACACTCTCTCAACCTCAGAAAGGCAATTACAAATCTTCTAAAAAAAAATCTTGCCAAGAAAACCCTGGCATTCTTTGTTTTAAAGTTGCCATAAGTTGGAAATGATTTGAAGGCACACAACAGCAGCAACCATGAAATTTGTATCTTCTATCCCTTGATATTGACTGCTCATTGGAGGGAAGAATAGTAGAGGCCAAGATGAAGTACTTTGGCCACATCATGAGAAGAAAGGAACGCTTAGAGAAGACAATGATGCTGGGGAAAATGGAAGGAAAAAGGAAGAGGGGCCGACCAAGGGCAAGATGGATGGATGGCATCCTTGAAGTGACTGGATTGACCTTGAAGGAGCTGGGGGTGATGAAGGCCGACAGAGAACTCTGGCGTGGACTGGTCCATGAAGTCATGAAGAGTCGGAAATGACTGAACGAATGAACAAATCCCTTGATAAGAAGGCAAACAAGATTAAATTAACGTAAGTTATTACTTCATTGCAA
Organism: Anolis sagrei; assembly: GCF_037176765.1. NCBI lineage: Eukaryota > Metazoa > Chordata > Lepidosauria > Squamata > Anolidae > Anolis > Anolis sagrei. Next base: position 161,588,992 of record NC_090021.1, read on the forward strand.
TGGAACTCTTGAATACTCTGTTACATTTAGATCACCATCATTCCACTCACTATATAAGTGCTAGGTGACAAATTGCTAAAGATGTATACATGCAAATAGCAGTCTGTGCATTGTTGCTTTTCTGTGGTAAATCATAGAATCATAGAATCAAAGAGTTGGAAGAGACCTCATGGACCATCCAGTCCAACCCCCTGCCAAGAAGCAGGAATATTGCATTCAAATCACCCCTGACCATCTAGCCTCTGTTTAAAAGCTTCCAAAGAAGGAGTCTCCACCACACTCCGGGCAGAGAGTTCCACTGCTGAACGGCTCTCACAGTCAGGAAGTTCTTCCTCATGTTCAGATGGAATCGCCTCTCTTGTAGTTTGAAACCATTGTTCCGCGTCCTAGTCTCCAAGGAAGCAGAAAAAAAGCTTGCTCCCTCCTCCCTGTGGCTTCCTCTCATATATTTATACATGGCTATCATATCTCCTCTCAGCCTTCTCTTCTTCAGGCTAAACATGCCCAGCTCCTTAAGCCGCTCCTCATAGGGCTTGTTCTCCAGACCCTTGATCATTTTAGTCGCCCTCCTCTGGACACATTCCAGCCTGTCAATATCTCTCTTGAATTGTGGTGACCAGAATTGGACACAATATTCCAGGTGTGTTCTAACCAAAGCAGAATAGAGGGGTAGCATTATTTCCCTAGATGTAGACACTATGCTCCTATTGATGCAGGCCAAAATCCCATTGGCTTTTTTTGCCGCCACATCACATTGTTGGCTCATGTTTAATTTGTTGTCCGCGAGGACTCCAAGATCTTTTTCACATGTACTGCTCTCAAGCGAGGCATCTCCCATTCTGTATCTTTGCATTTCCTTTTTCTTGCCAAAGTGGAGTATCTTGCATTTGTCACTGTTGAACTTCATTTTGTTAGTTCTGGCCCATCTCTCTAATCTGTCAAGATTGTTTTGAATTCTGCTCCTGTCCTCTGGAGTATTGGCTATCCCTCCCAATTTGGTGTCGTCTGCAAACTTGATGATCATGCCTTCTAGCCCTTCGTCTAAGTCATTAATAAAGATGTTGAACTGGACCGGGCCCAGGACGCAACCCTGCTTGTGGCACTCCGCTCGTCACTTCTTTTCAGGATGAAGAGGAAGCATTAGTGAGCACCCGCTGGGTTCGTCCATTTAACCAATTACAGATCCACCTCACCGTAGTTTTGCCTAGCCCACATTGGACTAGTTTGTTTGCCAGAAGGTCATGGGGGACCTTGACGAAGGCCTTACTGAAATCCAGGTACGCTACATCCACGGCATTCCCCGCATCTATCCAGCTTGTAACTCTATCGAAAAAGAGATCAGATTAGTCTGGCATGACTTGTTTTTGATAAATCCATGTTGACTATTAGCAATGACCGCATTTGTTTCTAAGTGTTTGCAGACCACTTCCTTAACAATCTTTTCCAGAATCTTGCCTGGTATCGACGTGAGGCTGACCGCACGATAATTGTTTGGATCATCCTTTTTTCCCTTCTTGAAGATTGGGACCACATTGGCCCTCCTCCAATCTGCTGGAACTTCTCCCGTTCTCCAAGAACTCTCAAAGATGATTGCCAATGGTTCCGAAATGACTTCCGCTAGTTCCTTCATTACTCTTGGGTATAGTTGATCTGGCCCTGGGGACTTGAACTCATTTAGAGCGGCCAGGTATTCCTGGACGACTTCTTTCCCAATTTGGGGTTGGATGTCCTCTAATCCCTCATCCACTCCATCTTGCTGAGGTTGAAGACTCTCTTTTTGTGAGAAGACCGAGGCAAAGAAGGCATTAAGTAGTTCTGCCTTTTCCCTATCCCCTGTCAGCATTGCCCCATCTTCTCCGCGAAGAGGTCCTATCGCCTCCTTGTTTTTCCTTTTTCTACTGACATAAGAATAGAAGCCCTTTTTATTGTTCTTAATGTCCCTGGCAAGCCTGAGCTCGTTTTGTGCTTTAGCCTTGCGGACCTTTTCCCTACAGGTGTTGGCTATTTGTTTGAATTCTTCTTTGGTGATTTCTCCCTTTTTCCACTTCTTGTGCATGTCTCTTTTGTGTTTTAGCACAGTTAGAAGTTCTTTGGACATCCATTCTGGCTTCTTTGCACTTGTCCTATTTTTTCTCTTTGTTGGCACAGTTTGCAATTGTGCCTTGAGTATTTCACTCTTGAGAAATTCCCATCCATCCGTAACTCCCTTGTCTTTTATTATCAGTGTCCACAGAATGCTGCTCAGCGTTTCCTTCATTTTTCGGAAATCAGCTCTCCTAAAGTCCAGAATGCGGGTTTGACTTGTCTTAGTTTCGGCCTTCCTTTGTACCTCAAATTACAGGAGCACATGGTCACTTGCCTCTAAGGATCCGACCACTTCAACCGCATTGATCAGGTCCTCCGCATTTGTTAGGATAAGATCAAGAGTAGCCAACCCCCTTGTTGCCTCTTCTACCTTCTGGACCATGAAATTGTCTGCAAGGCAAGCGAGGAATTTGTTGCACCTTGTACTCTTGGCCGAGTTTGTTTTCCAGCAAATATCGGGATAGTTGAAATCGCCTATGACTACTACATCTCTTCTCTGTGCCTGTTTTGTCAACTGTTGGCAGAAGACTTCATCAAGTTCTTTCTCCTGGCTTGGTCTTTTGTAGTAGATGCCTAAAATGACATCTTTTTGAGTGCCAGTTCTCTTGATTCTTATCCAGATGCTTTCAAGCTGGTTTCCCGGATTGCTCTCTTGCAATTGCTCTTCTGCAGCATAATGACTGAAATCAAGTTCTATACATGATCCCTGCTCAAATACTACAGGTACTTTCCTCTGGATCCGGTATACTATAGATTTTCTCTTCATTAACCCACATGCTTCAGGTTATGGTCCTCATAACTTGTACCAAAATCGGTAAAATTTGGTCAGATTCCTTGATATAGGGTCATGAAAGAATCTGCCTACCAAATGTCTATATTGCAAGCTGGGCTTCCCTTTATTACAGGTCAGAAATGGTCTCAGTCTCATGTTATATTGATAACAAATGTCAGGTGAGATTATCATGTCCAAGAAACACTTAGTGGTGCAAGGGATTTTGAGGGTCATCTCAGTCCAATAAGTTTAAGTGTTGCTAAAATGATCAACCATATCATCTGCATCTCCATAGGGATTAATTAGGAAGCCTGCGTTGACTTCAAATTTCAGACTACCTTTCATTGAATCCCTTGGAATGTTTCACAATCACTACACATACCTCAGATCTCAGGGTATGGCTACACTTTAGTTTGCATAATCTTTTCATAATACTTTGGGAAGGCACACAGAACATAAATTTGCTTATGAGGGAGATTATGGGTCTTTTCCTGTTTTTCCTAATATGATCTGATTTTGTTTCTGGGAATGTTTCCTCACCTACGTTGCCAAATCAGACTCCTTGGGGTCTCCACTGAAATTGCCAACACTGCAAGCACCCTTTGTTTATCTGACTGGCACTCATTGTATTGACCAGAGCAGACCATTTCAGCCCAATATCTCTTGCCCCATCACATTTTCTCATTGCACTCCTCTTAAACTGACACAAATCTTCAAAATAATCTAATGACGGTGTGTTAAATTTCCCACCACAACTGAAACCAACCAGCGATGATGATAGACAGAGCTCCAGACCAACCAGGGAGTGGATCCTAGCCAGCAACATTTTGAACCAATCAGGAGCTAGCATGGCAACATGCCTTTGATTTGAAGAGCTGTCAAAGTGCTATAAATAAACCTGTATCATTATTTATAATTGTGGTATGTCAGTCCTTGGAATGCAGACTCTGTTGACATCCTCTTTGGACAAAGAGAATAAATGCCTCTGATTTTGCCTTCAATCTGTCCGTGTCTCATTCAATCGTTTGGGAGCTAGACACTTCGGGCACCAAACCCAAAACTGTAGCAGAGCTGAACACATAACATGAGGTCAATATTGTTTGTAGCACAAGATGAAATAACTTCTCAAGGCTCACTGATAGTCTGTGGAGTCTACAACATCCTCATGTCTGATTTATACCCCTTTACTCCAGTTTCAGCCAACTTCACACCCCCATCAGATTTCTGCCAACCGGAAACACATTTAGCAGTAATTGTGGACATGTTTATTTAGAATTTGGTCCCACTGCTTTTATATTTGGCAATGAGCTCCACTTAACCCAGTAGGACTTACCACTTCATGACACAGGGCTTGGCCTCCGTCCTAAGATAATTTCAGGATGGAACCAGGATGAAGCCCAATGGAGCCCCATCACATGGCACAGGGATTCTTCCGGTGGTGCTCCATTCTGGCTCCATCTTGGAAGTATCCTACAATTGAGCTCTGAAAACTCTGATGGCTACCCATGTTCTCATTACCTAAGCTGGGGACAGCATAAGGGGAAGCTGGGCAGTGACGGGTTCCCTTGTGTGATGTGAAAAGGGGTGATGCAAGGGATGTGGAGCACTGCCTGACAGTTTTCCCTGTTGCACACTGGATTTGCTCCGCTACCCCACGGGTGCCCACACTGTCCCCAGTGCTTTAGGACTTCAATGTGATTTGGTTGTTAATTCCAAATAGCAATTGCAATATTCTTGGTACGTCTCATTGAAATAAGGAAAACTTCATTATAAAAGACTACCTTCATATGATGGAGTTTTGACCTCTTGAGAAACACCACTATATTTTTGTGTGTAACACTTAGTTTAGAAGCCACTATAATTTTTAGACAAAGAGATCCTATATAAAGAAACAAAACTAATTTAATTAAATTATGGGTATTGAACTGTTCTGGAAACTTAAGGCTAGTAATGCAGAACTTTACTAAAAGAATCATGTGTGCATTGTGGTAATATCTACAATGACAATAACCACATTGATGGTATCACCTTTTCACATTTGACATCTATTCATTCATAAGTAATTGTGAATGGTGCTGTTAATACCTACAAAAGAGAGGAAAGCTAGTATAGAGATTAATAGAAGTTTAATGTTAATTTAATATTAAAAAATGCTCTGATTACTATTTGTGAGGCAAGACAGACAACTGTGTAGAGTGTTGATGTTCACTCAGGATTTAAACTAGCCTCCAAATATATGTAAGGTATCTCTATGCCTAATTCTTCCCTCTCCTCCAGGCCATTGTGATGTCTACGGGCCATCCACATCATTCGCAAATGAATCTTATATGAGAGAGGTTTTATTTTGAACTGAAAGCTGACTAAATGGTTGGAAGCTAATCAAAGCAGCCAGATAAAATTTGGATAGGAGAAGAACCAAAGGAAACAGCACATGGAAGATGTTTATTCTTCTGTGCAGATGACTTGCTATTTCCCCATTGCCATGCTGATCCCTACCCATAACTGTCGTGAACCAGAAGCCTTAAAGGAGCCAAACACAAGTAAAAGGTCCAAACAAAACCTATTAAAGTAACAAAAATAGCTTAGAAACACTTAACTCAGTGTATCTAGCAAGAAAAAAAGTCTGTAGCAAACTGCTATGCAAAAAATGCAATTTGGAGAATAATCCGGATTATACTGGAGTATAACAAAAAGTTCAAGCAAACTGCTTCAAAATCACAGAGTTCACAAAACAGAACGTAGCAAGGTGGAAGCAAGCAAAAACATAGTCAGGAAACAGTCCAAAGTCGTAGCACGCCCAAAAGCAGAAGTTTGAGTCCAAAACGCGATGTCGTTGTCCAAAAACAATCCGAAGTCAGCAAGGAAATAGAAGTCAGCACTTACAGGATTCCAGTCAGTAGAAGCACGGAAGCACAGCAATCTGCAGTCCCAGGACCTAAGGCAAAAGTAATGGCAGCAACAAAGTCCCAAGCCCAATACAACACTTTGCCTACTGCAAAGTCCCCAATGTTTGATACCTTCTTTTATCCTATAACTCATTATCGGATGATGAAGAGCTCTCCACCCTGTCTTCATCACTTTCAGGTGCTTTGGCTTCCACAGCTGCTCACCACCACCTGTCCCTCCAACTTTTCCAGCACCTATCAAGACTTAGATCACCCCATGTATTACCAGGTTGCCAATCTCCCGAAAACCCTTCAAACTCATCACTTGATGTGGGCTGAGTATAGATGTCCCTGATCTCCTGCACACGGGTCCAGTCTAGCCCATCCTCCTCTTTGTTATCACTTTCAGTCCCATCACTCCCTGTGAACCCCATGAAGTCTTCTTCCTCAGTTGGAGCATTAAGTATTTCACAGATCCGCTTCCTTTCCCGTTCTTCATCTGACTCTTGCTCCCGAGTAACCCGTTTCAAACCTCTACTCCCTTCTCCCTCCTCCTCCATCTCAGAGTCTGTGAAACCCTCGAACAACTCAGAATCTGTAGGTGTCATGAATATCTCCCTAATTCGCTTCCTTTGCTGCTCCTGTTCCAACACCTGAGCAGCCCTCTTTCCCCTTTTACTACTAGTAGTAGCTTGATCAGCACACTGTACTACAACACATAACTATGTAGTCTTTGTCAATCTCCTACTAGAACAAGAGAATTGCCCAATCCACAAGCAATCCACTAGCAAAATATGCACAACACACAATGGCTGAACTGAGGGAGAGGGCTAATAATTATCAAATAATGGCCCATGGCCCTACTCTAATGATCTGGCTTAAAATGGTTTGACATTACTATCTGCTTTGAGACAGAACTTATGTTTGCTAACACAGGCCGGTTTATAAACAAACATTTGAGAATGCTGAAAAACTATGCTAGGAGATAACAGAAGAGAAGAGAGCAGCAGATTATTATGGCCTTCCCTCTTCAAAAAGAAGTATGCCAATTACATTTTATGCAAATGTTTGTATAAATAGATTCAGGTGCCATGTAACGTTTAAGATCTGAAAGAAAATGTTGACTTTTAAGAATGTACAATGAAAGCTATGAACTCTTTTTCTTTATTAGCATTAATAATTAATTATGTTTGCTTCTGAGATTCTCCCACATGCTACACTGACTTCATTGTGGTTCACCTTTAATTATATTTTGGTTGTTTGGATCATGAAGTTTGAGCCTTATCTGAACTGAAAATTGATGCCATACTTTCTGTAATATACTACAATAAAATTGTATTGCTGTCGAGACTCCAGATTTGCATTGGTTGTTTTTTTTCTCCTTTTCCTTCAAAGTGATTTGTCATTGGGTTGTTGTAGGTTTTTTCGGGCTATATGGCCATGTTCTGGAGGCAATTTTTCTCCTGATGTTTCGCCTGCATCTATGGCAAGCATCCTCAGAGGTAATGAGGTCTGTTGGAACTAGGAAAAATGGGTTTATATATCTGTGGAATGACCAGGGTGAGACAAAGGACTTTTGTTTGCTGGGGCTAGGTGTGAATGTTTCAGCTGATCACCTTGATTTGCATTCAATGGCTTGGAAGTGCATGGGGAGAATCTTTTGTTGAGAGTGATTTCATGTGCCTGTTTGTTTCCCCTCTGTTGTTTTGCTGCTGTGATTTTTGAGTTTTTTAATACTGGTAGCCGGATTTTGTTCATTTTCATGGTTTCTTCCTTTCTGTTGAAATTGTCCACATGCTTGTGGATTTCAATAGCTTCTCTGTGTAGTCTGGCATGGTGGTTGTGAGAGTGGTCCAGCACTTCTGTGTTCTCAAATAATATGCTGTGTCCAGGTTGGTTCATCAGGTGCTCTGCTATGGCTGATTTCTCTGGTTGGAGTAGTTTGCAGTGCCTTTCATGTTCCTTGATGCGTCTCTGGGCGCTGCGTTTGGTGGTCCCTATGTAGACTTGTCCACAGCTGCATGGTACACGGTAGACTCCTGCAGAGGTGAGAGGATCCCTCTTGTCCTTTGCTGAACGTAGCATTTGTTGGATTTTTTTGGTGGGTCTGTAAGTGGTTTGTATGTTGTGTTTCCTCATCAGTTTCCCTATGCGGCAAGAACACTTTTCCTCTGGGAGGATCTTCATCTTTACTCTCGTGGTTTGTTCTCGGTTTTGCAGCTCTTCTGATGTCTGAGGTGGAGTATCCATTGGCCTGTAGAGCCCAGTTGAGGTGGTTCAGTTCATCTTGGAGAAGGTGGGGTTCGCAGATTCTTTTTGCACGGTCTGCCAAGGCTTTAATGGTGCTTCTTTTTTGACTTGGGTGATGGTTGGAGTTTTTATGTAGATATCTATTCATCCAATTCACCATGGAAAAAGAAAATGAAGTAAGACTGCCTTTTCTAGATGTCCTAGTCATCTGCAAACCAGATCAACAATTGGGTCACACCGTTTACAGAAAACCCACACACATGGGTTTTTATATCTACATAAACACTCCAACTGCTTGTTTTGGGAGGCAGTGATGGTGGCTGCAAGGAGAAATAAAGATTCAAGGACCTCTCTCACTACTGCACCCTTGCTTCCCATTAAAGGGATGTTACCAAGCATACACCCCAGCAAGTAGCACTAGATATGTTCTGTTGCGTGCTAGGCCTGTAAATAGTTGTCTTAAAACAGGACATGCAACCTTTGCCCAACAGGAAGCCAGGGGGCCTAAAGAGAAGTTCTCTGAGGTTTCCACCACAAACAGTCTTTAGATGGTTTGAGAAGTACAACAAAGTCTTTTATTAATGAACAATCAAACAGAAACTTCTCTTGTCTTCAGTAAAGTTAAGTAAATGATTCCAAGCTTTTGGGAAACTGGTGAATTCCTAAACTTGCCCATGAAGGACAGGCAACTATCTTCAATAACTTCTCCTTTAAAGGAAAATCCCCTTTTTAACTTCTCCCAGGCTGACTGAAACTTAAACCTAACTGATGTGGGCACCACTACCAGGTTGAACTTCGTCTCAAAGCACCGAGTGGGCCTACCAGCAAGGCTTGTAGTCTCTTCAGCTGAAGTTCCTTGATCTTTAGGGCTGTTTCCCTGGAAAGTCTTTGGAGACTCTTTTCCTTCTGTTTCTGTTGGAATTTCTGTAACCCTGGAAATTCTTATAGGTTGAAGCTTTTGTACAGAGGAAGCTTTACACACGTTCTATACATAGCTTTCCTTGCTGAGACTAACGAAAAAAATGGCTCCCTTCCCAATTGCCCTGAGCAAGAGGCGGGACCAAACTTAATGATGATGGACAGGCGGCTTGCCCTATAACTGCAACCAAAGAAGCCACCTATCTGCAGAGTCCCTGAAACTTAGGACTGCAAACAAACATTCAATGAAAAGCAAACAAAATTAGAGCTCCTGGTACAGCTGTACCAGAACAAGATATATAAAATACTGTAAATGTTGATGCTTGCCACTCAGCAAAGTGTCTTTCCCCCTTGTTGCAAAGCCAACCCACTCTAGATGCATACACATAGTAAAACCTTAAAACATCAAAAGATCAGATTTTTCTGGAAACTATGGAGCAAAAAGTGAGTTCTAAAATATTACATTAAAGCAAGGGTCCTCAAACTAAGGCCCAGGGACCAGATGCGGCCCTCCAAGGTCATTTACCCGGCCCTTGCTCAGGGTCGACCCAAGTCTGTAATGACTTGAAAGCACACAACAACAACAACAACAATCCTCTCTCATCAGCCAAAAACAGGCCCACACTTCCCATTGAAATACTAATAAATTTATATTTGTTAAAATTGTTCTTCATTTTAATTATTGTATTGTTTTTAAGTGGGTTTTGCACAACAAATAAGATATGTGCAGTGTGCATAGGAATTCATTCATGCTTTAATCCGGCCCTCCAACAGTTTGAGGGACTATGACCTGGCCCTCTGCTTAAAAAGTTTGAGGACCCCTGCATTAAAGCCTAAAATAAGAGCTTTCACTGTAAAGGGGTTGTACATTGTGCATTTGGAACAAGGCAGCTATGAGCTGAGGACTACATTTTTTATCAGCATAAATGTATCCTAAGTTAACAGGCATAATTTTTAAATTAAAAAATGGTATCATAGACAAAAGTAACATGGGAAGAATTGGAGTAAGTTTCCACACCACAGCAATATGAGTTTGTTAAATATGTTTCACTATTTTTTAAAAAATTCAAAGTGAAGAATACATGAAACAAAACATGAGGATTGCTTCCAGATAGAAAATTACTAATGTCAAAAGTTTCCAAATTGGATTTATTTTCCTGGTAATGAAAAACAGAGGAAATGAAGCATAAAAGGGTTCAAAACAGAAGACATCATTTAGATTACCCATAAAATCCTAAGATACATTTTTTATTGTGCCATATAATGGTGCAATAAAAGCCTCTCCTGAAAAAGTCCTAGTCACTGTTAATTTAACTGTTACAGTTTATAGTGCTTTTCCACATTACATTGTGCTCAGCATGGTTCACTCACAAGTACAATAACCATAATTACAAAAGGTTGCAATATAAGATTAACAATGCAAGAGAAATGTAAATGGATTAAAATGAATATGTAATTTACCTTCTGTTAGATCAGAAGAGATAGCTTCTTCAGATAAACTTTGCAGCCTTAAAAGCCCTGCATTTTGGAGTAAATAGAAATGCAAATAGAAAATGTTAAATTCAGAAGAAATATTTAAAAGGCCTCCTTTCCCCCTCCTGTGTAGTCAGCTGAACTGCTTCGTGTATTGTGAAATTGAAGCACTGAAAAATAGATGCATTAATAGATGAAGGCAGCACGATTCAACTCACAACAGGAAATTGCCAAAAGCTTATCTCGAGCAGTCTAAATCCCCCTTGAGAGAAGCCTTAACAAGATGCACATTGTTAATAATGTCATGTCAGTTAGAAAGAGAGAAGTGCAGATGAGAAATGAGATTGTCTGTTGCTAAGGTAGAGTAAGGTACATATCCAACTGTAATTTCATAGTAATTTAAATTCTACCTTTGTTAATTAAGACTTCATTATTGTTAGTATGATTTGCAACTGAGTGAAGAACAGTAATCTAGTGACAAGATTGTATTACAAATAGTTTGGAATATGTAACCTTTGAAACTGTTGTTTTGGATGGAAGAGTAGAAGAGGGGAAAACATTTTGCTCTTTTATACACAGTTTTTAAGTCTTTTCCTTCTAACCCTGTGAAGTGTCTCCTTGTGAACTGCTTCTTCTATATCTGAAAATTCAACTTGTTCAGTGAGTTCCACTTGCTGCACTTCATTTTTGTCTTCCTCCACTCAAGCATTCATTTCTTTACCTTGGCAAATATGAATATTTCTTATTCGAAGATTCTGGTGGATCAGTTTCTCCTGCGTTAAGAGTTCAGTGAATCCACCCTGGTAATATCCCGGCACCAACTGGTGAATATAGTAGGGTTGCGCAAGCATCCGGCTGTTGCAGCTGTTTTGGCCTTTTTGGCCAGTCGCAATGGCACAGGGTCCTCCGCAAAAAAACTTCCAGCCACAACAGACCATGTGGCTGCTGAAAACAACTCTTTCTGCTTCTTTCGGCTACATGTGGAGCACGGACAGGCAGCCACATGCCTGAGCGGGGTTTCTCCATGAGCCCTCTCTGTTGAGCCAATCACAACAGAAGAAAGTCATGACGTGTCTTTTAGGGTATTGATGTTAGCAGAAACACTCAAATCATGCAAGCCATTTGTCCTTGGAAGAGATGGCATTTCCAAGTAACAAGGCTAAAGATATTTGTGTTTGTGACACAATGCGGTGACTGGCAGCATTAACAATGCATCATCCTAGGAATTAATGAGCTTAATACTACTGTTATTAAGCACAGTCATATCTCTTGTCATAAGAAGGACATTATCATTTCCAATATGAGGCAAGCAATATGGTAAACCAATTTGATAAATTAGCTGTTGGGAGATGTTTACATAGACCTGTCATCTGAGCTCAGTAAGACAACTGTATATCAAACTGTCATCTGATTAAAAGAAAACTCAATCATAAGAAGTTTAACTGATTCATCTACATCTGAATTGATTTTCATTGTGTTTAAAGAGTAACAGCTAGTGGTTTCTATAATAGGGCTGAGGCAAATCAACATTGGGTTTTCCTCCAGACTTTTAAGGAGCTATCTAAAGTGCAGAGTGCAAAACTTTAGATAGCTCCTTAAAAGTCTGGAGGAAAACCCAATGTTGATTCACTCTCCCCGCACCAACATTGAAACCAAAAATGGCCCCAGAGTAAAGCAATTATAAAGTGCATGGTGGGAGAAGCTTTATTTTGGATCTGTACACTCAGTTCATAGTTTTGGGGTATGCAGAGACTATCTGGTTCCTTTGTGTTGGCCTCTATTCCTAAGCACAGAAGAGTAAAGAGCCGCAGAGTAGTAGAATCTCTTGTCCTTGCAATACCATACCATAATTTGAGAAGAACAGCTTAGCAATGGTAGCATGAGAATGGTCTTCTGGAACAAACACTTGTTTCTGAGATTGGAAAACTTTAATGGACCATGTGATGAGATGCCCAAGGTTACCTTTTCAAGAATCATAGCCTTTATGGAAAAGTTTTAAATATTACAAGAACAAGCAGAGTCACTCCAGCACGATGAATTGCAATGTCAGGGATTCCCTCAGAGGTAATCCAGTGCAGATCCATATTCCCAGAATCCCAGAACGGCTTCCACCCCTCCAGAGGAACAGTGGACATCATCTTCACTGCACGACAACTCCAAGAAAAGTGCAGGGAACAAAATCAACCTCTGTATATGGCATTCATTGACCTTGAATACCAGGACACAGCACACAGTGAATTGAAGTGCTCTCTGGACCATCCTCCAACAAATTGGGTGCCCTGACAAATTTTGAACATCCTGCATCTCCTTCATGATGACATGATGGCAACCATCTTGGATATGTTTGAAAATCACCTTTCATTTGTAGCTGTTGACACTGGCAATGTTGCAGAAATCTGAAGAAGTTTCTTCACATTCAGAAAAGAAAACTGTCCATCACATCCAAGATATGCTTCCAGTGCATTTGATGATTTTTCTGCAGGTGCAATATTTTCCCATGTTCTACACCACATGTCAGATTATGCCATCAGTGTGTCAGTATCTTGAAGCCATTCATTGTAAAGTTCTGAGCACTTGTTCAAGTTGGATTTTAAATGGCCACAATTAATAGGGAGAAATATTTGTAATTTCTGAGCTACTTCCCTGTGCCTTGTAAACCTTTCTTGAAGCTGATTGCAGAAAAAGTCCAGAAATGGGATGTACACATTTAGCCTAAAATATTCCATTGGTGTTGGTGAAGTAGCTTTGATGTTTGCTTTTACAAGTCTGCCTTAAACAGATGCAAGGAATTCTAACTTCTCCACCTATAGACTCCACCACTGATCATGCTGTGTCAAAGATCTCCTGAAATTATTTCACAATTGTATGCACATCTCCCTGGCATTTTCTAAGAGACTATCAACATGTTGCAGACTACCAAAATGTCCTTATCTACTCTTCCTAATGTTTCACTAAGCTGAAGGGATGATGTCAGAAACTTTCTTAGGATGTGTATGGTTGGTTACAATAAATTCAGCATTCAGAACAGCAAAAAGAAGGTGTCCAGCTTGGGAAGAAATCTCATTGTTTTATAGAGGACTCTCTTTTAGTTCTTCAAGTGTTCTCACCACCACACTGTACAATTCAACAAAACATAAAACTGCATGATGTTGCTCAACCCAATGGATTTCACAAGAGGCAACAGAGAGTTTGCTCTTGATTCAGGAAACCAGTCTTATTCTTCAACAGTTCTACTCTGATGAATGATACTTTGAAGAAATTGTACACAGATTATAATATTCTTTGGCAGGTTCTGACAGGTGGCATCCCACAAGTCTTTGCTAAGACAAATTTAGTGAGTGAACACTGCAGTGGATGTAGACAGCCATCTGATACTTCTGCAATATAGCCTGTGTTCTACTAATATGACCACTCATTTTAGCAGCACCCATCATAACCCTGTCCACATAAATATTTCAAGTTCAGCCCAGGAAGGGCAAGGGTCTAGATCAGGGGTCCACAAACCTTTTAAACAGAGAGCCAGGTCACAGTCCCTCAAACTGTTGGAGGGCTGGATTATAATTTGGAAAAAAAATGAATTAATTCCTATGCACACTGCACATATCTTATTTGTAGTGCAAAAACATTTAAAAACAATACAATAATTAAAATGAAGAACAATTTTAAGAAATATAAACTTATTAGCATTTCAATGGGAAGTGTGGGCCTGCTTTTGGCTGATGAGATATGATTGTTGTTGTTGTTGTTGTTGTTGTTGTTATTGTTGTTGTTGTGTGCTTTCAATTCATTTCAGACTTTGGTTGACCCTGAGCGAGATATGACCTTGGAGGGCCATATCTAGCCCTTGGGCCTTAGTTTGAGGACCCCTGGTCTAGAGCACATGTCATCATTGTCATAGATCCAAGAATCACGTCCACGTCATCAGGCTGAACCCGCTGGAGCAAACCCATTAAAAAAGGACAGAGAGGTGCCTCAGGTATATCTAGTGGTAAGGTTGGCATCCAAGTCAGAGAGTACGTATATCCTTAAATCAGACCTGGGTTAAAGGCATCAGACATTTAAAAAAATCACCCTTTCTGGGATAATTTGCCTCCAACACCCTTTCAAGGAAGATAAGGGAGGTACCCTTTTTTAAATACTTATTTCAATGGGAGCCACATCACCTCAAGAAGCATTAAGGTTAAGATAAGATTTTCCCCCAACTTTAAGTCCAGTCGTGTCTGACTCTGGGGATTGGTGCTCAACTCTATTTCTAAGCCGAAGAGCCAGCGTTGTCCGTAGACACCTCCAAGGTCATGTGGCCAGCATGACTGCATGGAGTGCTGTTACCTTCCCGCCGGAGTGGTACCTATTGAAGCATTAGTTATTCTTTTAAAAAGATAAAAATTACCTCATTTTATGGCGGCTTTAGAAATTGTAAAATAATTCCTCTAGCCCACATTTGAAGCTTGCCTCATGTGGAGGGCACCATCGGTGGCAGTTTCTTAAGTGTGTAGAAAATAAAATGCTTATGTATTGCTATTTGAGTCAAAAAGCAAGCTAAGCCATACAGAGCTGCGAGTGGCACTGAGAACTTAAATCACTGTTCTGTCTCTTTCAGAAGCCTGTTTGCACCACAAAAAATGGTTTTATGTGATTGAGACAATTGAACCTTTTCACATTAACACAGGGATTCATCATGCATTATGGCAAATTTGTCGGGGCCTGGCACCCCGCATTTCCCAACTTCTCCCTTACCACAGCCTACAGGGGAAAGTGGAGCCCCCGGTGGCGCAGTGGGTTAAAGCACTGTGCCGACAGGACCGAAGACCGACATTTGTCATTTGGGAGTTGTAGTTGCTGGGATTTATAGTTAACCTACAATCAAAGAGCATTCTGAACCCCACCAACGATGGAATTGAACCAAACTTGGCACACATTTCTCCCATGACCAACTGAAAATACTGGAACGGTTTGGTGGGCGGTGTGCTTTCGTTTTGGAGTTGTAGTTCACCTACATTCAGAGATCATTGTGGACTCAAACAATGATGGATCGGGATCAAACTTGGCACAAATACTCAATATGCCCAAATGTGAACACTGGTAGAGTTTGGGGAAAATAGAATCCAGAGATTGCTGTGAACTCATACAATGATGGATCTGGACCAAACTTGCCACTGATAATAATAATAATAATAATAATTATTATTATTATTATTATTATTGATGTGCCCAAATGTGTCAAACCTTTTCAGAGCGGCGCTGCGGGGCTTTGTTATCCCAGCGCAGCTAGGAGAGGAGTGGGAGGCGCCTTGTGACCGCGGAGAGCAGAGCGGCCGGAGCAGAGGGTTCCCGCTATTGGCGGAGCGGCGCCGGGTGGGCGTGGCCAGGGAACGCTGCCGTTCCCTGGCCACGCCCACCCGGCGCCACTCCGCCAATAGCGGGAACCCTCTGTTCCAGCTGCTCTGGTCTCCAGAGAACCCACCTGGGAGGCTTCTCCCTCCCACATGAGCAGAGCGGCCGGAGCAGAGGGTTCCCGCTATTGGCGGAGCGGCGCCGGGTGGGCGTGGCCAGGCCAGGCCATGCTGTGCGGGCCAGAGAAATGCCCTCGGCGGGCCACATATGGCCCCCGGGCCATAGTTTGGGGGGCCCTGATTTATACCCTGTCTTTCTCACCCTCACAGGGGGACTCAAGGCAGCTTTCAACTCCGGCAATATTCAATGTTGTTTAAAACCAAACATAAAACATATCACATCAATTAAACAAGATATCTGCCCTTGCGCTATGCTACTCTGCTGCTGAGTATGCATGCCCAGTGTGAAACACATCTCACCACGCGAAAACAGTAGATATGGCTCTTAATGAGACAGCTGCATTACACCACTGGTGAAATTACACTTTTTAGTCAGTATTGCACCATCTGACATCCACCGGGAAGTAGCAGCCAATAGTGAAAGGACCAAGGCAGTGACCTCTCCAGCTCATCCCCTGTTTGGGGCAGAGAGTTCCACTGCTGAACGGCTCTGACAGTCAGGAAGTTCTTCCTCGTGTTCAGATGGAATCTCCTCTCTTGTAGTTTGAAGCCATTGTTCCGTGTCCTAGTCTCCAAGGAAGCAGAAAAAAAGCTTGCTCCCTCCTCCCTGTGACTTCCTCTCAAATACTTATACATGGCTATCATATTTCCTCTCAGCCTTCTCTTCTTCAGGCTAAACATGCCCAGCTCCTTAAGCCGCTCCTCATAGGGCATGTTCTCCAGACCCTTGATCATTTTAGTCGCCCTCCTCTGGACACATTCCAGCTTGTCAATATCTCTCTTGAATTGTGGTGCCCAGAATTGGACACAATATTCCAGGTGTGGTCTAACCAAAGCAGAATAGGGGGGTAGCATTACTTCCCTAGATCTAGACACTATGCTCCTATTAATGCAGGCCAAAATCCCATTGGCTTTTTTGCCGCCACTTCACATTGTTGGCTCATGTTTAACTTGTTGTCCACGAGGACTCCAAGATCTGTTTCACACGTACTGCTCTCGAGCCAGGCATTGTCCCCCATTCTATATCTTTGCATTTCGTTTTTCCTGCCAAAGTGGAGTATCTTGCATTTGTCACTGTTAAACTTCATTTTGTTAGTTTTGGCCCATCTCTCTAATCTGTCAAGATCGTTTTGAATCCTGCTCCTGTCCTCTGGAGTGTTGGCTATCCCTCCCAATTTGGTGTCGTCTGCAAACTTATGTCAAGGTCTATTTTCCCCCAAGAGCACCTCAAGAGCGCCCCCGGGCAAAATCAACTATACTGCAAATGCTTACTTTGCGTAATGGGTTGAGCCGCTCCTGCTTATTCTTCAAACGCTTGTGTGGAACGCCAGGTCTTTAGTATTTTTCTTAAAACCAGAAGAGTTGGGGTCTGTCTGATGTCACCGGAGTGGGAGTTCCACAACCAGTGGGGGGGGGGGGGCACCACAGTGCTTGCAAAGGGGGTGGGGCCGAGAGTAAGCCCTCCTCTACCGATCTTAGAACTCTTGTTGGTTCATAAGAGGAGAAGTAAATTGGACCCTAACTGTTTAGGGCTTTATATGCCAAGACCAGCCCTTTAATTGAGGTCAGTAGCAAATTGGCAGCCAGTAGAGCTGATGTAACAGAGGAGTAGTATCTTCCGTTTAACCAAGAGTTATCACTGGAAAGTTCTCTAGGTGTTCCCAATCATGCCAGAGGTGCTGTGCATGGGGCATAAGAGGAGAAGTGTTCCATATAGCACAATCCTTTCCATGAAGCCCAGGGTGCATCTGTACTGAAGAATCAATGCAGTTTGACATTCGTCTGAGTGCCATGGCTCAAAGCTATGGATTCCTGAGGTGTGTAGCTTGGCGAACACCATCACTCTTTGGCAGAGTGGCTAACAGTTTCGTGAAATTATAGCTCCCATTATACCATAGCATTATACCAGGGCAGTTAAGTGGTGTCAAACTGCATTAATTCTGCAATTTAGATGTACCCCTTGTCTCCAGAAAAGGGTTTACTACTGGAGGATCGGTCTATGTGAAAAATGACACCAAGGAATCCAATAGCACCTTCACTTACATAAGAATTTTTTTTTCCCACTTAGTCTCAAAAGTGCTACAAAATTCCTTTATGTCTTTATTTATTTTTTATTTATTAAAAACTTTTATATCCTGATCTTCTCTACCTCCATAGAGGGACTCAGACCGGCTTTTTAAAAATGCTCAAACAGAGCAACACTGCTATGTTTTTGAATACTACAAAATTATATTAGTGATCAGCATCGATAAACTATTATTCCACATAACTAACCAGTACTGCAAAACATTAATTATGACTTCTCGCTATCAGATACCACTGGATGTTAACTATTCCATGAACACGTGAAGCTAAATTCACAAAAGGATACATCCAAGGAACATTTGGCAAGCAATTTATTTTGGTTCTATTAACAAGTAAGATTGCCAGGAAAACCAATTTTTCAGGAATACAGCATAAGAAAAATGCAGAGCTGTACACACCCAGTGTGCTGCTAGCTTGTTCTACAGGTATTACTTGTAACTTCCTAGCCTTGTGTTTTGTTCTGGCGGGGGATAGCATGGCAGGGGAAACAGGCTTTCTGTCTGAATATAAGCCAGTGGAGTGTGGTTGTTTAGCCTGAACCATGTGTTGCTGGGATAGAGATAGCGATGTTTGTGTGTTAAGTCTATGTGCTACTGGCACTTGGCTGTTTACTTATCTTGGAGATTAGGCTTCTGCATTTCAGCTGAACTGTGTTCCCTTTCTGCAGGCCAGATTCCGGTAGCCCCCCCCCCCCCCGTATCTGTTTTCACAGAACACCTGAAAATGCAGAATAGCCATTTTTGTTCTGCAGCCGGAAAATACAGCTAGATCTGGCCCATTCATGGCAATGGGCGGGCTTCCCAGGCTCCCCTTTCTGTTCCTGGGATCCTTTTTTCCCTTCAAGGGAGCCTGGGTTTCAGCAATGGAGTTAATAAAGCACCCTTGCTGGGATCCTTTTCTTTTTTCCCCCTTTCAAGGGAGTCTGAGTTTCAGCAATGGGGTTAAGAAAGCACCCTATCTGGCCCATTCTGGGATGACTTCCCAGACTCCCCTTCCCATCATTTTAGGCATTGTTTGTCATATCCTTCAAGAAGACCTGGATTTAAAACATCAGAGTTAAGATACCACTCTTTCTATAATCCTTTTGCTTCTGTCTGTAGAAGGGACCGGGTTTAATGCTTCATTAAAGCTGTTTCTTTCTACTCTCGAGGAGACAGGCACTACAGGTGCTACAGGCGCTCATGTTCTCTCCATGTACGCAGCTTGCCAAGGCATTTTAAGGAGGCTTTCCACTTCCCAGGGAAGAAAGAGCAATCGACCTGGAGCTATCCTACCCTGGGCTTCCTTTAAAAAGCCCCCTTTTCTTGATTTGCACTGCAGGCCCTGCCTGAAGTGGTGCCTGTTTTCCCCTCACGCTTTTCTGCTTTGGGTTTAATGCTTCCTTAAAGCTGTTTCTACTTTCTACTCTAAAGGAGAGGTAACTAGGTGGTAGTAGTTTTCTGAGAAAGA
The DNA here is from genome assembly GCF_037176765.1 of Anolis sagrei. Taxonomy (NCBI): domain Eukaryota; kingdom Metazoa; phylum Chordata; class Lepidosauria; order Squamata; family Anolidae; genus Anolis; species Anolis sagrei. The sequence goes on from NC_090021.1 coordinate 161,608,422, forward strand.
CTTTTCTTTTTTTTTTTGCTGGGATTACTAGTATCAATAATAATTATTATCCTTTAGAGGTATTTTCTGGAGGAGGGGAAAAGAAAAAGAAGCTGAAAGAGTGACTCTCCCAAGCTCCCAATTCAGAGTTCCAAGAAGTGTGAGAATAGCTAACAAGAATCATAGAATCATAGAATCAAAGAGTTGGAAGAGACCTCATGGGCCATCCAGTCCAACCTCCTGCCAAGAAGCAGGAATATTGCATTCAAATAACCCCTGACAGATGGCCATCCAGCCTCTGTTTAAAAGCTTCCAAAGAAGGAGCCTCCGCCACACTCCGGGGCAGAGAGTTCCACTGCTGAACGGCTCTCACAGTCAGGAAGTTCTTCCTCGTGTTCAGATGGAATCTCCTCTCTTGTAGTTTGAAGCCATTGTTCCGCGTCCTAGTCTCCAAGGAAGCAGAAAACAAGCTTGCTCTCTCCTCCCTGTGGCTTCCTCTCATATATTTATACATGGCTATCATATCTGAAGGTCAGAGGCCAAAGAAATGCTTTCATGTATTGCAAAGGGTATCAAGCAGTGTGTTTGAAAACAAACCTATGTCAGAGCAACTTTGCGCTCAACCAAGCAGCTTGTGCTTAGGTTCTTGTGGGTTTTTTCGGGCTATAGAGCCATGTTCTAGAGGCATTTCTCCTGACGTTTCACCTGCATCTATGGCAAGCATCCTCAGAGGTAGTGCTTGTGCTTGTTTGCTTGGATTATCTTGTAGTTCTTGTGTCCATGGTCTTGGGACTTTGTCATGTTCTCATGAGAGATTGTTTTGTTGGTGACTCTTGGAATCCTGTTTTATAGTGGTATGCCTTATTGCTCTTTTGGAACATTACTTACTTTTATGAACTTTTATCTTTTATTTTTCAATAAACTACAAAGACTTCAGTCTGTATGAAGTTTTTGTGATTTCAACAAGGTGAATCTACTCTGAGGTATGACACCTTAAAACATTAAAACAATATACTTACTGCCTACTGAACTATTAACAGTCTAGTGGCCATTATCTAGCCGAATTCTATGACTGAGTACTCCATTTAACTTATTCATAATCCATTTCCAAACCATTATCAACATTGTCATTGTAATTTCTGCCTAATTACCCGAAGGCCTGGTCCCACATCCATGTTTTTGCCTTCTTTCTAAAGGTGAGGAGGGATGACGATGACCTGAGTGAATTCCACAGGCGGAGGGCCACCACTGAGAAGACCCTGTCTCTCATCCCCTAAAATGGATCCACACACAAGCCTATTGGAGATGTGTTGCCAATAAAAGATATTTCTAGTGGTGTCAACAGAGAAACCAAAATTTATTTTATTTATTTACAGCATTTATATTCCGCCCTTCTCACCCCGCAGGGGACTCAGGGCGGATTACAGTGTACACATATATGACAAACATTCAATGCCAATTTTGACATACAGCATATAGAGATATAGACAGAGGCTATTTAACTTTTTCTGGCCACCAGGGGAGCTGTCGCTTTCATCGTCCATCTGCGACACTGATGAAGTGTTAGTGACCCTAAATTGGGTCTTCTTAGGTCCACATCGCGGGAGCACAAAAGGAAGGAGACAGTCCCAATGAAAGATTAAAAAAAAACAAGGTTTTATTTTTAATTTCTTCATGAAGAAGATGGACAGCCAGGCAACATGCGCAGATGTTACCCTTCAAGTGACTGCCATGCCCCCTTGGCTTTTGACCACCAAATATATAACCTCAAGTAAACAAGAACATTTTTTGTCATGGAAAGTACTCTCTTTCCAGCTCCCTCTCTTGACCTTTTGATGGAAAGTACCTTCTTGTACATGCGACCTCTGCGCTTCAAAAAACAACCTTTGAAGTTAACCACAACACAACCTGTGTCAGAAAAGTACCTCTATATGCCACATCTTAAAAACATTTTCTTCCGTATTGCTCTTTTTCTACAGAGAAAGGGTATGTCTCTCTTTTGCTGTTAATTTCATTCAAAGCCCCTTACTTACTTTCACTCAGAGACCCTCCTTCAGAAGTACAACCGCAATCTCCCCATGCTTTTTGCTGGAGTGCTTGCTGGAATCTTTTTTTATGGCCTCATAATTTAGTTAATTTGGCCTCCCCACACTTTAAGGTGGTACCTAATTTTCCTACTTGACAGATGCAACTGTCTTTCGGGTTGCAAAGGTCAACAACAGGCTACACAATTGGTTGGAAACCCACTCCAACCCGGGCTGGCTTACCCTCAGCTGATTACCCTCAGCTGAAACTTACAGAAATATAATACTGAAAAGAGAACTAACAAGAAAAAAGAGAATATTCTAGCTAGCAGTTTGATGATTTTGAAATTTCATCCACTTAATTTTTTGTTCTGTCTTTTCTATATTTTTCTCATTGTCTACATTTTAGCATGCTTTTCTTTCCAGGAAGATCAAAACAACATGCACAATTCTATTTTATATTTTCAACAATAAACCTGTAGTATTCTGATAAGGGGATTGATTAAGGGTCACTTGGGGAACCCCAAGGTTTTATCTAAACATCAATCTCAGTTTGCCTGGCCCAAGCCCAGAGCAGCATATTGGGTCTCACTTCCTGTCACTTGCTCTATTCGTCTAGACGGGGCAAATGACATTCATCTTTCATCCTAAATTAGCACCAAGCTTACCCCTTTCAATTCCTTTAGATAGTAATTGTCAGGTTCAGGCAAAGGTCATATGGTCCAGGCATTACTCAGTAACTCCACATCCTATTGCCTACAGAACCACTTCGACTGCTGTCCTTACTGGGATTTATCTTTTAATTACACCTAATAAGATTGGGATAGAGTAATCACCTAAATTAGTTGGGAGGGGGAAGTGTTACACATGAAATGTAAATCTTCACTGGTTTCATTATCAGATGCGAGAACAAATAATTATATATGTTTTCTCCCTCTGAGAAGGATTACAGGACTTTTGTATATTTAAAACTGTTTTTTCCCCCACATTTTAGGATATTTTTTCAAAATAAATCACTTCTCAGAGCATACTTTTTTGTTTTTTTGCAGAAAGCAACTTAGTGTTGGGCCCCCACATTCTGGGGATTGATACTTCTGGATTTGATTACACTATGTAACAAAATTTGAAAAATGCTTTGTTCCTGGTTAATTGTGCAGTACTTACTTTGAAAAACCTCATTTTTGTGACTTCTCAAACTATGTTGAATTAGTTCTTGGTGCAGGGGGTTGGACTGGATGACCAAGGGCTTTTCCAGCTCAATGATTCTATGGTTGAGACTCTATGAGATATTCATTGAAAAACTTCTTACTTTTTTCTTAGGCGATCCCTCGTAGTCCGAGGATGGTGATCCTCCAAGGTCAGCGTCCTGGCGGTGGGTCCGTAGGTGACCATGGAGCCCAATTCTTTATCTGCATCTCCTCCCACAATGAGGGCATTGGTTTCCAGGTGGAAGGCGGTCCCGGTCAGGGTTGGCTTGACGTGCCTTCCTCTTGGCACATTTCTCTCTTTCACCCTCCATTCATGCCTCTTCGAACTCCACAGCACTGTTTTGTTTTGTTTTTTGTTTTTTTTTGTTTTGTCGTGTCAGGAGAGACTTGAGAAACAGCAAGTCGCTTCTGGTGTGAGAGAATTAGCCGTCTGCAAGGACATTGCCCAGGGGACGCTCTGAGTTTGAATTCTGGAAGCCTTGGCGGATATAACATTGTATATATCACTTCACTTCACTTTATTTCTTAATTAGTCGCTCTCCACCAAGATGCTCCAAGCGACTTACAATTTAAAATAGCATTTCACAATATAAAAACATTCAACATAAAAACATTCAACAGTGACTATTTGGCAAATTAGATCTGATTACTTAAATGCACGACCAAACAGCCACATCTTGAGCGCTTTTACAAAAGGTCGCAACTTCGACATTGCTCTAATATATGGCGGCAATGAGTTCCACAGAATTGGAGCATAGGTCGAAGCCTTGTAGCTTTCAGGTGTACCTCCCTAGGGCCCGGTATATATAGGAGATTTTCCTGGGTGGATCGAGGTGACCACTGATGGAGAAGAGGAATGAGGCGGTCCCTAAGATATAAAGGTCCTTGGCCATTTTGAGCTCTAAATGCCAGGATCAGTATCTTGTAAGAGATCCGATGTTCTATTGGTAGCCAATGCAGTTGTTGTAGAATTGGTGTAATATGGGATCTTATAGATGATCCTGCTAGCAGCCTGGCCACCGCATTTTGGACCATCCAAATCTTCTGGGTTGTTGACCGGAAGGCTGGCATATAAGGCATTGTAATAGTCCAACCTAGTGGTGACTGTTGTGTGGATTACCGTTGAAAATGCTTCTACCGAAAGGTGGGATACCAATTTCCTTGCCTGGCGAAGATGAAAAAAGGCCTGCTTACTTATGGCAGTGATCTGGGCCTCCATCGTCAGCAATGAGTCCAACACAACCCCAAGGCTTTTAACAGTGGTAGACAGAACCAGAACTTCCCCATCAAAATCAGGCAGAGACTGGATTAATTCTGGTGGCTGGCCGGGCCAGAGTATCTTGGTTTTAGCAGGATTCACTTTTAGTCTGCTCACTCGCAGCCAACTCATCACTGCTTCCAAACACAGCCTGAAGTTCTCAGGAATCGCGGTTGTCCCAGGTTTGAGACGCAAGAGTCTGCATACTGGTATACATATCATGAATGGTTCTCTTTATATAATTTACATTTTGACAACTGAGAAATAAATTTGACTGAATTAGCATGCACCATTGCTTTATAACTCTAGGATACGTATCTCTCCACCTCCCACCCTCACCCCAAATATATATCATGTATAATTTCAAACGTTCTCAGTCAATTTTGTCAACATCACGTATCTTTGTTCACTTTAATAGCTGGATTATCATGTGTACATTTTCAGGTACTTAGTGAGATTAAAAATGTTTGAACATGCACATATTTTCTCACTGGAGTTGTTTGACAACAGAGCCATGTCTTTCAGCACGTCCAATTACAGATAGTGTGGGAGGATTATGGAAGCGATAAAGTTCCTAATCCAATTTACAGTCATGGCGCCTTTTATGGCTTGATCATACAATCTGCTATGCAAGGCAATTGGTAGATAAAGTCCAAAAAATATTTGTAGTGGTCAGTGATATTATCAGTGCAGGGGGAAGGGATGGAAGCACTCTACGATATTAGACTGATGTATCAACAGCAGTGAGAGAGCTACACTGTGAAGGCTCTGCACAAATCAGATTTGAGTGGAGAGGCACAGATACATAGAAGATTCATGTATCTTCTATGGGTCATGTTACTAAGGCAAAATATCCCCCCCCCCCCCTTCTCACAATGCTACACCCATTGTAGCTCACTGAGAGTAAGATGTGAGAGTGATTCACTGTACTGACTGGAGCTGATTAGAATTGCAACTGAGTCGCCTAAGGGCTGAGAAGAGCGGTATACAAATGAAGTAAATAAATAAATAAATAAATAAATATTGGGATATTGCAAGTCAGAGAGTATGGTATGGACTCCAATGGATTCTAGATAGGTCAGTATGGTCTCCTGCCCCAGTTCTTAAAGAAAAGAGGTTGTCTTCCCCAGTCCAAAAGGGATATTGCCACCTATATAGATTACCTGTCTATAGATTAAGAAGAACCTTAAAACCTGGCTCTTCCACTGCGCCTTTGATGAGTAGGTATACAATTTCACATGACTGGTTAACCTTAAAGTTCTGTCATTGGAGTAGATGTACCCAGAGGTGGCCCTAGGTAATTTTCAATGGTAAGCAAACAGTATTTTGATGCCCCCGCCTCCCCCAACTAATCACTGATATATATTTTCTGTTCGTCATGGGAGTTCTGTGTGCCATATTTGGTCCAATTCCATCATTGGTGGTGTTCAGAATGCTCTTTGATTTTAGGTGAACTATACATCCCAGTAACTACAACTCGCATATTTCAAGGTCTATTTTCCCCCAAGAGTGCCTCAAGAGCGCCCCTGGGCAAAATCAAGTATACTGCAAATGCTTACTTTGCGTAATGGGTTGAGCCACCCCTGGATGTCCCCCTCTTGTGGGGAAGCTTGACTCCACAACCCCCGCCATAATGAGCACTGCTCCGCAATATTATCTGCTTCTCTCTTTTATCTTGTCTGAGTTTTTAATTGGTTTTAATCAGTTTGTCTTTTAATCATTACATGTAGCCCGCCCATTGTCTCTGTGCCAACGTCTATTGTAATTCTTATATTGTTAAGTATTCACATGTTTTATGTAATTATGATGTTATTGTTTATTGTTCGCGTTTTCAGTTGTGTTTTGGTTTTCTTTATTGTAATTGTTGTTCGGGCCTGGCCCCATGTAAGCCGCTCCGAGTCCCCATCGGGGAGATGGTGGCGGGGTATAAATAAAGTTTATTATTATTATTGTGCTGGTACGGCTGTACCAGAAGCCCCAATTTTATTTGCTTTGTATTAAATGTTTGCTTGCAGTCCAAGATTCCTGGGATTCTGCAGATAGGTGGCTTCCTTTGGTTGCAGTCATAGGGCAAGTCACCTGTCCATCATCGTTAAGTTTTGGTCCCGCCCCTTGCTCAGGGCAATTGGGAAGGGAAGGGAGCCATTTTTAGTTAGTCTCAGCAAGGAAAGCTAATGTACAGGACGTGTGCAAGCTTTCCCTGTACAAAAGCTTCAACCCTTAAGATTTTCCGGGGGAAAACAGTCTTAAGAGCATCTAAGACCTTCCAGGGGAGAACAGTCTTAAGAGTCTTCAAAGATTTCCAGGGAAACAGCCATAAAGACCAAAGAACTCCAGCTGGAGAACATCTAAGCCTTTACTGGTAGGTCCACTCGAGAAACAGTTTGACCCGGTAGTGGAGCCCACATCAGTAAGGGTTAGATTACAGTCAGCCTGGGAGAAGTTAAAAAGGGGACTTTCCTTTAAACTAAAGAAGAAGTTATTGAAGACAGTTGCCTGTCCTTCGTGGGCAAGTTTAGGAAGCTAACAGTTGCATAAAAGCCTGGAATCATTTGTCTAACTTTCTGAAGACAAGAGAAGTTTCTGTTTGATTGTTCATTAATAAAAGACTTTGTTATACTTCACAAGCCATCTAAAGACTATTTGTGGTGGAAAACCTCTGAGAACTTCTCTTTGGGCCCCTTGGCTTCCCGCTGGCAAAGGTTGCACGTCCTGTTCTAAAGGAAATTCTTTACAGGCCCAGCGCGCGACAGAACAATTATTATTATTATTATTATTATTATTATTATTATTATTATTATTATTATTTTGATTACACTTAAAATATACATGGTGGCCTTGCCTTTCTTCCCAATCTGACATTCTCTTATTCAGCTGCAGTTCGCTCTCTGTTTTTGTTTGTTTACCATTTGTTTTCTGGGCCAAGTGAGCAGCTTTCCTTCAGAGTATTCGCATGCAATTAGCTGTGTCCTGCTGTAAGACTGATTACTGCTCACACATAGTGAAGGAAAGACACTCTTGAAACAGTCGTGGGAAAGAGGTAAAAAAGAAGACACAAATGCACAAAATAACATTCAAGAAAGGCAACAGATCTTCTTCATAGAAACCTGTGTTTGACAAAAACAAATGTTCATAATCAGGCAGGAGCACAGTAGTTAGATAGTCTGTTTTTAAACATCGACACAAGTGCTTGCCTACTTAAGCAGATGAAATGGCAAGCTGTTCAACAAAATAACAGCTGCAAATCCTTACTGAATTGAAGTGAGAAACATATTCCTTGAGAGGGGTGTTCTTAGAAATTGTATTATTCAGGGGGCACATGAAGTGGGCAAAAATGAGGGACGGAGAGAAGGAGGGTTGCTCCCCTTTTGATTTCCTTCCATTTATATCAGAATTGTGAAAATGATCCAAACCAAGGAATCCCAAAGAAACCTACAACTGGAACCTGGTAAAAAAAAGTACTTTAGTCAATGGAAAATAGATATAATCTACTAAAAAGAGTAAATCACAGCTAAGGAAAAACAAACAAAGGAAGAAACAGCATAGAAACAATTTCGGAAAGGTCTCTAAAGACCCTCAAAGACTAGATGGAAGTCATTTTTATTTTTATTCTTATTTTTTCTCCCTTTTTCTTTCTTTTTCTTTTTTTCCTTCCCCCCATTTCTCTTTTCGATGGAGGGGCCTGGAATATATCAGAGACAAATTCCCCCTAAGTTGTATTTTTATAATTTTTACTTCATTTTTCCATCCCTTTTTTTTCCTTTTTTCCCCTTTCCTCAGTTTGCTCATCTCCCTCCCCCCTACATCTCCCTCCCCCCTTTTGGTCCTACTATATTTCCTACTTTCCTATCTCCTTCACAAAACAAGAGAAGGATACCAAACCACATAGTGTACTTTGACTTCCCAAAGTCCTCAAAGAGTCAGTTAGTAGTTGGAGTTAATATAGTGTTTTCTTCTGTTGCATTTCCGGCGTTGCTTCGGTATATGAGTCTTTTTCAAATGCTGGACAGGTCTATTATCAATGTCATCTTTCTTGCTTTAATGAAATCTTTGAATCCTTCCCAGTTTGTCTTTTTTGTTGAATTGTTTAGACGCTGGGATAAACAATCCATTTGGATTATGTCGAATGTTTTCATTATCCAGGCCTCAATTGTTAGAGTTTCCTTCTGTTTCCATCTTTTGGCCAGCAACATCCTTGCCGCAGTACTTAATAGAAAAAAGATTTTTTTCTTGGTTGCTATTAAATTTTGGGAAAGATATGCCTAAAAGATACATTTCTGGGAGCTGTGGGAAACTGATTTTTAGTATTTTTTGGGTTGATGAATGTATTTCTCTCCAATATTTCTTTATATTTTTTACACTCCCACCATTATTTATTTACAGCTTTTATATTCCGCCCTTCTCACCCCGCAGGGGACTCAGGGCGGATTGCAGTGTACACATATATGGCAAACATGCAATGCCAATTTTAACATACAACATATACAGACATACACAGAGGCTATTTAACTTTTTCTGGCCGCCAGGGGAGCTGTCGCTTTAATTGTCTATCTGTGATGCTGATGAAGCACTTCCGCATTCCCCACATGCTTCCCCGCTGGAATGCTTTGCTGGAGTCTTCTTTATGGACTCATAAATCAGTTAATTTAGCCTCCCCACCCTTTAAGGTGGTACCTTATTTTCCTACTTGACAAATGCAACTGTCTTTCGGGTTGCAAAGGTCAACAACAGGCTAGACACAATTGGTTGGAAACCCACTCCAACCCGGGCTGGCTTCGAACTCAGAGTGATCTTAATGCAGCTGACACTCAGCCAGCTGCGCCACAATCCCGGTGCTATTCCCCCACTTTCCATGTAACTATTTTTTTATTTTTTATTTTCAAATCACTTTCTAATAAAAAAAAGAATTGTGAAAATGATACTTTTCAGGGGCAAGGCTTTAGGGCCTTCACAAGATTATCAAAGAGGATAATGATCAGAAAATATGTTAAGAGCCATGACATTTCAGTCTCTAAACTGGTGGTCTCCAACTTTTTGGCCTCATCTGGAATGTAGAGAAGTTTCCATGGACACCACAGTTCTGGCCCAACTTACCTGTCCAAACATGTCTCCCCTTACGAACCATCAAGGACTCTAAGATCGTTTGGGGAGGCCCTGCTCTAGGTCCCGCCTTCGTCACAAGTACGTTTGGCAGGAACGAGAGACAGGGCCTTCTCAGTGGTGGCCCCTCAGCTATGGAACACCCTCCCAAGGGAGATCAGATCTGCTCCCTCCCTCAACGTTTCGTAGACAAGATAAAACATGGCCATTCGAGCAAGCATTTACAAATGCAGAGTAGCTAATATAGGAAATCGAACGATTTGACAATGGAACTGGACAATGCTTGATAATAATGAGACGCTAATGTTGTTTTTGTTGCTTTTGTGGTGTTTTATATTGTTTAATGTTTTAATCTGTATTATGTTTTTGTATGTACTGATTTGTTGGAAACCGCCTTGAGTCGCCGATTGGCTGAGAATACAAATACAGTAAATAAATAAATAAATAAATAATAAAATGGGTGTCATTGCAGTAATGGGGCGGTACTGGATAGTTTCTAATTCATAAAATGGTTGCTACATTAGACATGGCCACTCATGCAAATTCTATCTCCCTGGAAAACAAATTACCATATATACTCGAGTATAAGCCAACCCGAATATAAGCCGAGGCACTTAATTTTACCACAAAAAACTGGGAAAACAGATTGACTCGAGTATAAGCCAAGGGTGGGAAATGCAACAGATACTGGTAAATTTCAAAATAAAAATAGATACCAATAAAATTACATTAATTGAGGCATCAGGAGGGTAAATGTTTCTGAATATTTACATTAAACTGTAAGACTGCTCAACCCCGATTAAACTATTCTGACTGTCTTCAATGTAAATGTGCTTGCGTACCCTTCCAATAAAAATAAATAGCGTAAAATAATAAATGTAATAATAACAACAATAATAAAATAAAATAATAAATGTAATAATAATAATACATTTATTACGTATTTATAACCGAGTAAAATAATAAATAGCCTTGACTCGAGTATAAGCTGAGAGGGACATTTTCAGCCCAAAAAAAGGTCTGAAAAACTAGGCCTATACTCGAATATATACAGTAGATTAAAAGGCAATAAACCAATCTAGTTGAAAAGGCAGAGGTGGGGGCTGAGCTCCATTACCCAAAAGTACACTTTTCAATCCGCAGCATTTTGTATCACCAGATTACCCACTTCACTGAAAAGCAAAAGCAAAAATGTCCCACAAATCACCATTACAATTAATTAATTTTACTCTTCAAATAGGAAGATCACCTTAGATGGCACACAAGAATGACAAACTCTACTCTCACACTGGAAATGACAAGAATCATCACATACACGTCTTCATTTTTAGTCTTCCCCCCATCCCCTTTTACGTTCATTTACCACCCCGTTCATTCATTTACCACCCCTTTCAATCAGGCTTTCGTTCAGGTCGTGGGACAGAGGCTGTCTTGGTAGCTATCACTGATGAAATTCGTTGTCAGTTAGACCAAGGCGGATCAGCGCTATTGGTACTCTTGGACCTCACAGCTGCATTCGACACTGTGGACCATGACTTGCTGATTCATCGATTGGCTATGTCTGGTGTACGAGGTTTGTTTCTCTGGGACCGGTTTGTTTCTCTGGGACCGGAGACAGAGGGTGGAGTGGTTAGGCCAAAGCTCTGAGAGCTCCTGCCTTTGCTGTGGAGTTCCCCAGGGTGCTATCCTCTCACCCCTGTTATTTAACATCTACGTCCGGCCACTTGCTGGACTGGTGCGGAGCTTTGGCATAGAGTGCTACCAGTATGCAGATGATACCCAGCTACTCTTATGTCTCAAACCTGGGACAACTGCGATTCCTGAGAACTTTAGGCTGTGCTTGGAAGCAGTGATGAGTTGGCTGCGAGCGAGCAGACTAAAAGTGAATCCTGCAAAAACAGAGATACTCTGGCCCAGCCAGCCGCCAGAATTAATCCAGTCTCTGCCTGATTTCGATGAGGAAGCTCTGGTGCCGTCTGCCACTGTTAAAAGCCTTGGGGTTGTGTTGGACTCATTGCTGACGATGGAGGCCCAGATCACTGCCATAAGTAAGCAGGCCTTTTTTCATCTTCGCCAGGCAAGGAAATTGGCATCCTACCTTTCGGTAGAAGCATTGGCAACAGTAATCCACGCAACAGTCACCACGAGGTTGGACTATTGCAACGCCTTATATGCCGGCCTTCTGAAGTCAACAACCCAGAAGATTCAGATGGTCCAAAATGCTGTTAGCGGGATCATCTATAAGATCCCATATTACACCGATTCTGCAACAACTGCATTGGCTACCAATAGAACATCGGATCTCTTACAAGATACTGATCCTGACATTTAGAACTCAAAATGGCCAAGGACCTTTATATCTTAGGGACCGCCTCATTCCTTTTCCCCATCAGTGGTCACCTCGATCCACCCAGGAAAATCTCCTATACGGGGAGGTACACCTGGAAGCTACAAGGCATAGAGTTTTTTCAACCTATGCTCCAATTCTGTGGGACTCATTGCCTCCATACATTAGAGCAATGTCGGAGTTGCAACCTTTTGTAAAGGCACTCAAGACTTGGCTGTTTGGTTGTGCATTTAAGTAATCAGATCTAATTTGCCAAATAGTCACTGTTGAATGTTTTTATGTTGAATGTTTTTATATTGTGTAAATGCTATTTTAGACTGTAAGTCACTCGGAGCACCTTGGTTGAGAGCAACTAATTAAGAAATAATGTGAAGTGAAGTGAAGCTATAAACGCATCTTCACAACTCAAGCTGTGAAACAGGCAACAAAGCTTTTTCAATTATTTTTAAATGTAAAATATTTGAAATGGGCAGGGAAATTTGTTGGGCAACATGTCAGAGACTTCTGATCTAGCCTGGAAAACTAGCACATGGTTATAATCTGTACTGCCATGTGGAATTGTGTCACTCCCCTATTTTTATGCACTCTTCATGCACTCTTCAAATTATCAGTCTCCAACTATTCTTTCCATATGCTTTGGTAGACTTTCTCCTTTCTCCTTTTCCTTAAGCCATTCTTTCAACAGCCCTCCCAATCTGTAGTTGTCACCCACCCCACCTCCCTACAGCTCCATCTGAAATAGGTGATACTGAAACCTTGTCTAAGAAACCTGAAACTGTACAGTAAAGTTGGTCTTTTAGCCAAGTACTTCCTTAACTCTATATCTAATATATGTCTGCATAATAAGAGGCTGCATGCAATCTTCCTCCAGGAATGTATCTGTGAAATGTCTAGACATGCTTTTGCTGGAGACTTGAGGGCAGAATTAAGCAGAGGTAACCTTACTATGAAGAAGATGCCTCAGGCAGAGGATTTTAGATGCCATTAAAAGGCAGCATAGGAGCCAGATATGATGAGGCCTAATTCTTTGAAAACAAAGGGATCTGTGGAAGAGGAACCCCGCAGAGAACTGATACAGCTGCTTCTCATTCAGTCAGTGATATACAAGAAAACTTCCTTGTCACTGCCCTTCGGAGAGATAGGACAGTATATAAATAAAGATGATGATGATTATTATTATTATTGTAGATTATCATTCTGTATTAGTGGGAAGAGTTTGATTTAAATCAAATAGTACTTTGATTGTATATTCCTGCATAGCAGGATGGAGTTGGATTAGATGACCCTCCTGGTTTCTGCCAACTCTGTGATTCTATTCTATGATTCGAAATCATAGAATCATAGAATCAAAGAGTTGGAAGAGACCTCATGGGCCATCCAGTCCAACCCCCTGCCAAGAAGCAGGATTATTGCATTCAAATCACCCATGACAGATGGCTATCCAGCCTCTGTTTAAAAGCCTCCAAAGAAGGCGCCTCCACCACACTCCGGGGCAGAGAGTTCCACTGCTGAACGGCTCTCACAGTCAGGAAGTTCTTCCTCATGTTTAGATGGAATCTCCTCTCTTGTAGTTTGAAGCCATTGTTTCGTGTCCTAGTCTCCAGGGAAGCAGAAAACAAGCTTGTTCCCTCCTCCCTGTGGCTTCCTCTCACATATTTATACATGGCTATCATATCTCCTCTCAGCCTTCTCTTCTTTAGGCTAAACATGCCTAGCTCCTTAAACCGCTCCTCATAGGGCTTGTTCTCCAGACCCTTGATCATTTTAGTCACCCTCCTCTGGACACATTCCAGCTTGTCAATATCTCTCTTGAATTGTGGTGCCCAGAATTGGACACAATATTCCAGGTGTGGTCTAACCAAAGCAGAATAGAGGGGTAACATTACTTCCCTGGATCTAGACACTATGCTCCTATTGATGCAGGTCAATATCCCATTGGCTTTTTTTGCCGCCACATCACATTGTTGGCTCATGTTTAACTTCTTGTCCACGAGGACTCCAAGATCTTTTTCACACGTACTGTTCTTGAGCCAGGCATTGTCCCCTATTCTGTATCTTTGCATTTCGTTTTTTCTGCCTAAGTGGAGTATCTTGCATTTGTCCCTGTTGAACTTCATTTTGATGGTTTTGGCCCATCTCTCTAATCTGTCAAAATCGTTTTGAATTCTGCTCCTGTCCTCTGGAGTATTGGCTATCCCTCCCAATTTGGTGTCGTCTGCAAACTTGATGATCATGCCTTCTAGCCCTTCATCTAAGTCATTAATAAAGATGTTGAACAGGACCGGGCCCAGGACTGAACCCTGCAGCACTCCACTTGTCACTGTTTGCAAGAATACCGTTTAGAAGGTGGAGTAAATTTATTTTCTGCTGCTTCAGAAATTAGGACACAGAGCAATAGATTCAGAGCATAGAAAAAGTGATCCCACCTAAACATTAGGAAGAACTTCCTGACAATAAGACCTGTTCAGCATTGGAATCCACTGCTGCCTTGGAGTGGATTGCCATTTTGTCAGGGGTGCTTTAATTGTGTTTTTATGCCTAGCAGAATAAGGTGAGACTGGATGACACTTGTGGCCTCTTCCAACGCTATGATTCCATAAGTACCATTGACCTAAATCCAGGGTGCACTTACACTGTAGAATTAATGTAATCCGATGCCATTTTAACGGTCATAGTTGGGTGCTATGAGACCATGGAAGTTGTAGTTTTATCAGGTCTTGAGCCTTATCTGCTAAAGAGTGTTCCAAATCATTGAGTCATGACAACTAAAGTGGTGTCAAACTACATTAATTCTACAGTGTAGATGCCCACCCGTTTTGTTGTTCCCAATTAGAATATACCCATTCATTCAATCAATGGGAACTTGGAACATCAATACTTGATGCAGTAAGTTTACTCTAACTGACATTAGCACTTGGATTTAGGCCATACTTTTAGTGGGCTTTTCCCAACTCTATAGCAGCCCTAGTTGAAATGTAGACATGAATGAGTTTGCTGCCTCCTGTGTTCAGTTTTAGAAAATCTCATTCTAACAATGCTTTGAAGAAATTTTGGAAAATTTTGAACAAAAATCAAACAAATCAAATTCCCAACTATCTGTGTTGGGTAATTTGACTGAGTGCACTGTTTGAGGTAAGGAAACACTATGGCTGCATTCTTTGAGCCACAAACTTCAACACGCATAATCTCGAGGGCTTTGAGTCTCACATATTCCCTTCTTAATTAGGATTTTTTTTTAACATACAGTAAAAGATGGGGAACAATCAGGTGTATAGGAAAGTAGGAAGTGGTGAGTCTCACTTATTCCTTTCTTAAGACTGCAAATAGTAAGCCTGTTTCTTTTGCATGAGCTAATTTTCTTCCATATAAACTTCAACACGTGCACACAAGGTTCATTGAAGGTCTTTGACTGCTGTTGCTAAACCAACACTTTCTGTGATCATTTTGAAAACAATCTTCTTCATACTCAAAGTGTACAATCATGCACTATTTTAGCAGTGTGCCTCCAATGAAGAAAAGCCCATTTAATGCCTTTTACAATGAAAGGGCTTTCTTGTCACAGTTTTGTTTCCTCTAATGGGATACACTGTGTTCTTGGAGGGGGAAGGGTATAAGAGAGAGGAAAATAGCTTTTTATTGTGATAACACTGTGCCTCTGAATCTCTCCAGTTCAAGGCTTCCTCTCTCAGGTCTAGGTTTCCTTTCTGATTTTCAGCAACAGATTCTAGATTTGTATGATCCTACTGAACTGAAGCTCAGTTATATTCCACTGACATAATTTTTTTTTGTCGTGTCAGGAGTAACTTGAGAAACTGCAAGTCGCTTCTGATGCGAGAGAATTGGCCATCTGCAATGACGTTGCCCAGGGGACACCCGGATGATTTTGATGTTTTATCATCCTTGTGGGAGGCTTCTATCATGTCCTCGCATGAGGAGCTGGAGTTGATAGAGGGAGCTCATCTGCACTCTCCCCGGATTCGAACCTACAACCTGTCGGTCTTCAGTCCTGCTGGCACAGGCGTTTAACCCACTGTGCCACCAACATAATGTCACCGCCACTGACATAATGTGAAAGAGTGAAACATCTGTCTCTCCCATTGAAACCAATGGTATTTTCAAGTACTTTATTTTGCCTGAAATTGTGTCCCACATTCCTTCAACTTGATGTCCAGGCATGACACAAAAGGGCATCACGGTTGGGTGCCACCGACCTTCCTATTGGCTCTGTTCTGGACAATGATAGATGTGGTAGCAAGGAAAAAGGTGAACTGGAAGAATCCCAGCTATAAACTGTACAGGTTACTTGGTATGTTCATTAGGGGATGGAGCATATTGATTATGCCTTTGCTGGAAAAAGGGAGAAATCACCAAAGAAGAATTCAAACAAATAGCCAACAACTGTAGGGAAAAGGTCCGCAAGGCTAAAGCACAAAACGAGCTCAGGCTTGCCAGGGACATTAAAAACAATAAAAAGGGATTCTTTTCTTATGTCAGTAGAAAAAGGAAAAACAAGGAGGCGATAGGGCCTCTTCGAGGAGAAGATGGGGCAATGCTGACAGGGGATAGGGAAAAGGCAGAATTACTTAATACCTTCTTTGCCTCGGTCTTCTCACAAAAAGAAAGTCATCTTCAACCTCAGCAAGACGGAGTGGATGAGGGATTTGAGGACATCCAACTCCAAATTGGGAAACAAGTCGTACAGGAATACTTGGCCGCTCTAAATGAGTTCAAGTCCCCAGGGCCAGATCAACTACACCCCAGAGTATTGAAGGAACTAGCGGAAGTCATTTCGGAACCATTGGCAATCATCTTTGAGAGTTCTTGGAGAACAGGAGAAGTTCCAGCAGATTGGAGGAGGGCCAATGTGGTCCCAATTTTCAAGAAGGGAAAAAAGGACAACCCAAACAACTACCGTCCGGTCAGCCTCACGTCAATACCAGGCAAGATTCTGGAAAAGATTGTTAAGGAAGTGGTCTGCAAACACTTAGAAACAAATGCGGTCATTGCTAATAGTCAACATGGATTTATCAAAAACAAGTCATGCCAGACTAATCTGATCTCTTTTTTCGATAGAGTTACAAGCTGGGTAGATGCGGGAAATGTCGTGGATGTAGCGTACCTGGATTTCAGTAAGGCCTTCGACAAGGTCCCCCATGACCTGCTGGCAAGGAAACTAGTCCAATGTGGGCTAGGCAAAACTACGGTGAGGTGGATCTGTAATTGGTTAAATGGACAAACCCAGAGGGTGCTCACCAATGCTTCCTCTTCATCCTGGAAAGAAGTGACGAGCGGAGTGCCGCAGGGTTCCGTCCTGGGCCCGGTCCTGTTCAACATCCATATTAATGACTTAGATGAAGGGTTAGAAGGCAGGATCATCAAGTTTGCAGACAACACCAAATTGGGAGGGATAGCCAATACTCCAGAGGACAGGAGCAGGATTCAAAACGATCTTGACAGATTAGAGAGATGGGCCAAAACTAACAAAATGAAGTTCAACAGTGACAAATGCAAGATACTCCACTTAGGCAGAAAAAACGAAATGCAAAGATACAGAATGGGGGACAATGCCTGGCTCGAGAGCAGTACGTGTGAAAAAGATCTTGGAGTCCTCGTGGACAACAAGTTAAACATGAGCCACCAATGTGATGTGGTGGCAAAAAAAGCCAATGGGATTTTGGTCTGCATCAATAGGAGCATAGTGTCTAGATCTAGGAAAGTAATGCTACCCCTCTATTCTGCTTTGGTTAGACCACACCTGGAATATTGTGTCCAATTCTGGACAACACAATTCAAGAGAGATATTGACAAGCTGGAATGTGTCCAGAGGAGAGCGACTAAAATGATCAAGGGTCTGGAGAACAAGCCCTATGAGGAGCGGCTTAGGGAACTGGGCATGTTTAGCCTGAAGAAGAGAAGGCTGAGAGGGGATATGATAGCCATGTATAAATATGTGAGAGGAAGCCACAGGGAGGAGGGAACAAGCTTGTTTTCTGCTTCCTTGGAGACTAGAACGCGGAACAATGGCTTCAAACTACAAGAGAGGAGATTCCATCTGAACAATAGGAAGAACTTCCTGACTGTGAGAGCCGTTCAGCAGTGGAACTCTCTGCCCTGGAGTGTGGTGGAGGCTCCTTCTTTGGAAGCTTTTAAACTGAGGCTGGATGGCCATCTGTCAGGGGTGAGTTGAATGCAATATTCCTGCTTCTTGGCAGGGGGTTGGACTGGATGGCCCATGAGGTCTCTTCCAACTCTTTGATTCTATGATTCTATTATTCTAAGGAACCTTCAAAATCTAGGGATCTTCCATTTGTAAACCTCCCATTTTTCCATCCTTTGGGACAAAAGCAAGAACATCCCTTATGGAGGAGAAAAACAAAACAGTACAGTGCTAACTGGCAGTCTCAGAGCCATCCTCCAGACACACATAGAATCATAGAATCAAAGAGTTGGAAGAGACCTCATGGGCCATCCAGTCCAACCCCCTGCCAAGACCCCCCTGCCAAGAATTCAAATCACCCCTGACAGGTGGCCATCCAGACTCTGTTTAAAAGCTTCCAAAGAAGGAGCCTCCATCACACTCCGGGACAGAGAGTTCCACTGCTGAACGGCGCTCACAGTCAGAAAGTTCTTCCTCATGTTCAGATGGAATCTCCTTTCTTGTAGTTTGAAGCCATTGTTTTGAGTCCTAGTCTCCAGAGAAGCAGAAAACAAGCTTGCTCCCTCCTCCCTGTGGCTTCCTTTCACATATCTATACATGGCTATCGTATCTCCTCTCAGCCTTCTCTTCTTCAGGCTAAACATGCCCAGTTCCTTAAGCCGCTCCTCATAGGGCTTGTTCTCCAGACCCTTGATCATTTTAGTCGCCCTCCTCTGGACACATTCCAGCTTGTCAATATCTCTCTTGAATTGTGGTGTCCAGAATTGGTCACAATATTCCAGGTGTGGTCTAACCAAAGCAGAATAGAGAGGTAGCATGACTTCTTTGGATCTAGACACTATGCTCCCATTGATGCAGGCCAAAATCCCATTGGCTTTTTTTGCCGCCACATCACATTGTTGGCTCATGTTTAACTTGTCCACAAGGACTCCAAGATCTTTTTCACACGTACTGCTCTCGAGCCAGGCATTGTCCCCCATTCTGTATCTTTGCATTTTGTTTTTCCAGCCAAAGTGGATTATCTTGCATTTGTCTCTGTTGAACTTCATTTTGTTAGTTTTGGCCCATCTCTCCAATCTGTCAAGATCGTTTTGAATTCTGCTCCTGTTTTCTGGAGTATTGGCTATCCCTCCCAATTTGGTGTCATCTACAAACTTGATGATCCTGCCTTCTAGCCCTTCATCTAAGTCATTAATAAAGATGTTGAACAGGACCGGGCCCAGGACGGGACCCTGAGGCACTCTGCTCGTCTCTTCTTTCCAGGATGAAGAGGAAGCATTGGTGAGAATCACCCTCTGGGTTCGTCCACCTTTCTTTCCTTTCTTTTCCTTACTTTCAGACTTTGGATAGTTTCTCTTGCTTCTTCACTCCGACCCTTTTTTAAAAAGCAATGTCTTTCTGTTGCCGCTGCCTGCATGCTTACCTTTATTAATGTATTGGTTATGTTTCTATATTACTCAATGGCCAAACTACTGAAAGTGACAAAGGAAGCAGAGTAAACACATTATTGTAAAATTGCAAAGAAGTGCAGCAACCACATAAAATAACATAAGCATGCTCAGATCAACCGTTTTTAGTTTTTATTGTCTAAAATCAATGGGGTAGATTTAATCTGAAACAGAATAAAAATGGCAGCACATATTATCCTGGCAATGTCTAAAATGTAATTATATGCATAAGAAAAATATTTATGTAGTTTTTGCTCAGTATGTGTGTGTCCCAGTCTTTGAGGAAATATTCTGCATAGAAATTCACATGGTTTTCCTGCTAAAGATTGTGGGGATTTTGTGTAGAAGCTGCATTATGCAAACATCCCACTCCCAATTTCAGAAACCAGCATGGGTTTTTCACAGAATGTGTTTATGGAAACAGTATCCTTTGTATGAAACAGTTTGACACAGAAACCTCAGCATTTCCATACATTTCAGCTGCCTTTATGGATTCTTGTGCAAAACAAAATCCTAGCAATTTGGCCCCAAACAAATCTTTTTTTTTCTTTTTTTTTTTTTTGCATTTTGTTCTGTCGCACGCTGGGCCTGTAAAGAATTTCCTTTAGAACAGGACATGCCCCATGACTTCAACCAAAGGAAGCCACCCATCTGGAGAGTCTCCGAAACCCTGGACTGCAAGCAAACATTTAATACAAAGCAAATAATATTGGAGTTCCTGGTACAGCCGTACCAGAACACATTTAAAATGTAATTTTCACAAAAATATATGATTTTCACACATACACAAATGTATTATTGCCCAGAATAATTTTCTGAAATAATTCATGGGTGAAAATGCATAGAAAACGTGACCTATGTGTTATTCTGCTCCACTTGGGGTGCATCTACGTTGTGGAACCAATGCAGTTTGTAATTAGCTGCCATGGCTCATTGCAATGGGATCATGGAAGCTATGTTGGTGCCTTGTCAAACCACAACTCCCACAATACAGCACTGAGTCGTGGCAGTTCAACTGCTGCCAAACTGCATTAATTCCACAGTGTAGATGGGTCTACAGGTTTGGGGAAACCCATTTTTCAGCCATGAAACAACCTAGAAAATTCTTTGCACCCCAAGGGAGAGGAGCACCCTGGGTGGTTTTCCCCTGCTCTGGTGATGGCTATGCAGCAACATCAGCAGAGCTTTCCTGTGCAATTAGGATAGTATGTGATCTTGTCCAGGGCTGTAGTGGAGCCAGGTGTCTCCGCCTGGAGCACCAGCACTTTTTGATCAGTTGAGACTAATCTGCCATTCCCCGGAGGGTTTCTTGCCTCCTCTGGGCTTACATGTTGTCTTCACAGCAGGAGAAAGTGATGGATATTGCCAACAGCAAGACGTTATTTGTGTTGCAATGCAGAGTCTCTCGGAGAGGATTGGTTTTGAATGAGCTATTAAATCTCATTAGGTTATCTGGTCCTGGAGGAGATGCAGACTGTTAGAACTAGTATGTTGAAAAATAAAGTTCTGGAAAGTCTTGAGCTGGATATCTTATGTTGTTTAAAATGATGTCCGTCCCCCCCCCCCCCTTTTCACCATTTTCATGTAGTGTTTCCAGTCCTAACGCAGTGGCCAATACACTAACCTTTGTGAACTTTTTATGCTATGACTAACAGTTGTTCCTAATAACCTGGATGGTGGGGCGAGGAGAGAGTGAGAGAGATATCAATACAGATAGCTGTATAGTCGAAGGCTTTCATGGCCGGAATCACTGGGTTGTTGCTGCCCCAGCTCACCTGCCATGTTCTAGAGTAATTCTCTCCTGATGTTTCACCTGCATCTATGGCAAGCATCCTCACTACCTCTGAGGATGCTTGCCACAGATGCAGGTGAAACGTCAGGAGAGAATGCCTCTAGAACACGGCCATATAGCCCGAAAAAACCTACAACAACCCAGGTGGTTACACTATGTAACATGATTTTTGTTCCTGGGTTATAAATATAATTTCCTAATTTGTTCTATCATAAAAGACACAGGAAAAGTTAATTACCCTACTTAGGCAGAAAAAACGAAATGCAAAGATACAGAATGCCTGGCTCGAGAGCAGTACGCATGAAAAAGATCTTGGAGTCCTCATGGACAACAAGTTAAACATGAGCCAACAATGTGATGTGGCGACAAAAAAAGCCAGTGGGATTTTGGCCTGCATCAATAGGAGCATAGTGTCTAGATCTAGGGAAGTAATGCTACCCCTCTATTCTGCTTTGGACAGACCACACCTGGAATATTCTGTCCAATTCTGGGTACCACAATTGAAGAGAGATATTGACAAGCTGGAATGTGTCCAGAGGAGGGTGATTAAAATGATCAAGGGTCTGGAGAACAAGCCCTATGAGGAGCGGCTTAAGGAGCTGGGCATGTTTGCCTGAAGAAGAGAAGGATGAGAGGAGATATGATAGCCATGATATGATATGTGGCTTCTCTCACATATGTATAAATATGTGAGAGAAGCCACAGGGAGGAGGGAGTAAGCTTGTTTCCTGCTTCCATGGAGATTAGGACAAGGAACAATGGCTTCAACTACAAGAAAGGAGATTCCATCTGAACATGAGGAGGAACTTCCTGACTGTGAGAGCCGTTCAGCAGTGGAACTCTCTGCCTCGGAGTGTGGTGGAGGCTGCATCTATTCAAATCACCCATGACAGATGGCCATCCAGCCTCTGTTTAAAAGTTTCCAAAGAAGGAGCTTCTTTGGAAACTTTTAAACAGAGGCTGGATGGCCATCTGTCATGGGTGATTTGAATGCAATATTCCTGCTTCTTGGCAGGGGGTTGGACTGGATGGCCCATGAGGTCTCTTCCAACTCTTAGATTCTATGATTCTATTAAACTGAAAAAGCTTTCTTTTTGTGGGAGACCCTGCAGCACATTTTGCTCTAGCTTTTCAATGAATGTCTCACAAAGACATTCATCACTGAGCCTGGAACCCCAGGTTCCAGTGACCAGGGGGGCTTTTGCAAAATCAAAGCTTGTGCACCAGTTGCCCCCTTTACCTTAGGAACTCAGACCTGGCCACGGTATTCCATGCTCTGGTTGCATCCCGTATGGACTACTGCAATGCACTCTACGTGGGGTTGCCTTTAAAGACTTTTTGAAAGCTTCAATTGGTCCAATGTGCAGCAGCCAGATTACTAATTGGTTTGGGCTACAAGGGAGGATATAACCCCCCTGTTGTGCCAGCTCCACTGGCTGCCAGTCTGCTATTGAGCACAATTCAAAGTGCTTGCTTTAGCCTATAAAGCCCTAAACCAGTGGTTCTCAACCTGTGGGTCCCCAGGTGTTTTGGCCTACAACTCCCAGAAATCCCAGCCAGTTTACCAGTTGTTAGGATTTCTGAGAGTTGAAGGCCAAAACATTTGGGAACCCACAGGCTGCGAACCACTGCCCTAAACTGTTCTGGCCCAGCTCACCTGTCTGAATATATCTCCCTCTATGAACCATCTCAGAGATTAAGATCATCTGGGGAGGCCCGGCTCTCGGTCCCACCTTCTTCGCAAGTGCGGTTGGTGGGGATGAGAGACAGGGCCTTTTCAGTGGTGGCCCCTTGGCCCTGGAACTCCGTCAACAATTAAATTAAATCAGCACCTCCCTCCTGGCATTCAAAACTTCGCTGTGGGACCAATCTTTTAGGCAGTGAGCAATACAAGGAAGGGTCAGGAATATTTGGAATGGCCAGGATTACGATTGTTGGATTGCGTGATTTTAATTGTTTACATTGATATGTTTTTAATTCCAAGTTTTAATGTTAAATGATGTCACGTTTATGATTTAATTGATAATCATATGTTATTATTGTTATGTTAGGTTTCTGTATGCGAGGCATTGAATTTTGCTGGGAACCACTTTGAGGCCTCCGCTGGGGTGAGAAAAGCAATATACAATTGAAGTAAATAAATAAATAAATAAACAAACAAATTCAACACAGTTTGGGGCAGCCACAAAACGACGTTTCTGTAGTATATCAACTACTTTCAAAGTAAGTACTGCACAATTAAACAGAAAATCACACTTTCAAACCAGGAACAGAAAAAATTTCAAATTTTGTTACATAATATTATGGGTGGCAAGCAAAGGTATCTTGCCAATCCTGCTTGTCACTGTCCTATGCCATTGCCTGGCTCCTGTTGACAACTCAATGATAAAAAAACCCCCAGATTTAACTGAAAATGTTGTCAACATTGATATTGAAGACACTGGTATCTGTCATGGTTTTTATTTGTCTAAAAGTAAGGCAAACACTGCTTGCTGAAATACAAATCAAAACAGAGTACCGTATATTCCGGCATATAAGACTACTTTTTAACCCAAGAAAATCTTCTCAAAAGTCAGGGGTCGTCTTATACGCAGGAGTCGTCTTATACGCTGGAGTAGCCTTATGCATGGGAGTCGTCTTATATTTGGGAGTAGTCTTTTATGTTGGGAGTTGTCTTATAGAGCGGGTGCTGAACCTTCTAATCCGGATTGGAGAATCTGTGGTTGCTGCATATTTTGGGGGGGGGGGGCTCAAAAATGTCAGTGGCCGCGTCCCTGCCGTATGCAGCGACTGTATGAAAGCATTAAGGGCAACGCTGTACAAGTATGGTAGAAGAAAATCCATTCATCAGGATTCGTGGATTTAATGTGGTCCCGATGGTGAGGTGAAGGGGCGCCTCACCAGGAAGGTGTAAGTGAAGGGCGGAGCAAGCTGCAGGTGCCTGGGGCGCTTGGGGTATGGAAAAAGGGATAGAGTGGCTCTGGGCCCAGAAAAACACATCTCTTTTACCTGTCTGGCCCGCCCTTGTATCCTATTACCGTACCACCTCCTCTGCCTCTCAGATCTCGCTCCTGAAGACTGCAGTGAAGCGGTGCAGGTGCACATGTGTGAGATCTGAGAGGCAGAGAAGGAGGTATGGTAATAGGAAAATTACCATATTGAAATCAAATCTGATGCTTTTTAAATTTTTATTTGGTGTGCGTTGGAAGAGGGGCAGTCTTATACAGCGAGTATATCCCAAACTTTATATTTTAACTGGAAAAGTTGGGGGTCTTACACACTCAGTTGTCTTATATGTCGGAATATACGGTACTCACTGTGCACCTATAAAGTAAACAGGGGCAGATGAGGGCAAGAAACCCACTTGATCAAACATTATTGCTGTCATCTGTTTGCTCAAAAATGTAAAGGATGTTCACCCCCGATTCTTTTTCTGACACTGTCATAAACCTCTTCTGGATTTCAGTTTCTTCCTGAAAGAAAGCTAGACTACAAAGTGTACAATTAAGTTTGTACAGAATAAAAATTATTAGGGTTAATGGTATCTTTTCTTTAATGGACATGACTCAGAAATAATTGAACTCTTATTGCTGTATATCCAGGGAACCATTCCCCAAATGGCAAGGCCATAAATATAACCAGCAATTGTTACACATTAGTTAAATTCATACAAAGCCTCAAGTGATGGTCTGACAGTTGGATTATGACTCTGGAAAACCTGCTCAGCCGCTGAAACTCACAGAGTCACCTTGGGCAAGTTATGCTCTCTCCGCCAAAGAGGAAGGCAGGGTGGACATTATCTGAATAAATGCTGTCAAAGAAACCCCAGGACAGGGTCACCAAGAGTCCAAATTGACTTGAAGACACACAACAACAACCATTTCAAAATGTAAGCTCATTCATATATCTTGACCCAACAATGTGATGCGGCGGCAAAAAAAGCCAATGGGATTTTGGCCTGCATCAATAGGAGTATAGTATCTAGATCCAGGGAAGTCATGCTACCCCTCTTTTCTGTCATGGTTAGACCACACCTGGAATATTGTGTCCAATTCTGGGCACCACAATTCAAGAGAGATATTGACAAACTGGAATGTATCTAGGGGAAGGTGACTAAAATGATCAAGGGTCTGGAGAACAAGTCTTATGAGGAGCGGCTTAAAGAGCTGGGCATGTTTAGCCTGAAGAAGAGAAGGCTGAGAGGAGACATGGTAAGGGCCATGTATAAATACGTGAGAGGAAGTCATGGGTAGGAGGGAGCTAATAAATCATCTCGGTGGCTTCTGCTTCAACTTGGTGAGATTTATTTTGCAATATTGGCTTCTCCTTTCTCACCAGGCAATCCACAATGGCTTGGGCCTAATCCACAGCCATTCTAAATTGCTCTACAACAGTTATGTGTCTCTAAGTCAATGCCACCGCATCACATTGTTGGCTCATGTTTAACTTGTTGTCCACGAGGACCCCAAGATCTTTTTCACATATACCACTGTCGAGCCACAAGTCCCCCATTCTGTATCTTTGCATTTCATTTTTTCTGCATATCCTCACTCTCTTCCGGACTACGGCTCCCAGCATCCCCTAGACCAGGCCTTTTAGGAGAAGATGATCCAAATGCACTTCTTCCAAGATGCAAGTTTTCTTCTCCTTGGATCTCTCTGAGAGCATCCCAATCCCTGCATGTTTCCAATTTCCTATTCCTGGACTGCAACTCCCAGCAATCCTCCAGATCAGAGGTCCTCAAACTTTTTAAACAAAGGGCCAGGTCACAGTCCTTCAAACTGTTGGAGGGCCGGATTATAATTTGAAAAAAAAAATGAATGAATTCCTATGCACACTGCACATATCTTATTTATTGTGCAAAAACACTTAAAAACAATATAATAATTAAAATGAAGAACAATTTTAACAAATATAAGCTTATTAGTACTTTAATGGGAAGTGTGGGCCTGCTTTTGGCTTATGAGATAGGATTGTTGTTGTAGTTGTGTGTCTAGTCGTTTCAGACTTAGATTGACCCTGAGCGAGGGCCGGGTAAATGACCTTGGAGGGCCGTGTCCGGTCCCCGGGCCATAGTTTGAGGACCTCTGCTCCAGATCGATAAGATAAATAGATTAGATCAGTGGTTCTCAACCTTCCTAATGCCACGGTCCCTTAATACAGGTCGTCATGTTGTGGTGACCCCCAACCATAACGTTATTTTTGTTGCTACTTCATAACTGTAATTTTGCTACTGTTATGAATTGTAATGTAAATATCTGATATGCGGAATATATTTTCAGTCCCTGGACCAAATTTGGCACAAATACTCGATACGCCCAAAATTTGAATACTGGTGGGGTCGGGGAGATTGATTTTGTCATTTGGTAATGCTGGAGTTACTGGGATTTATAGTTCACCTTAAATCAAAGAGCCTTCTGAACTCCATCAATGATGGAAATGAATCAAAAATGGCACACAGAAATCCCACGACTAAGAGAAAATACTGGGAAGGTCTGGTGGACATTGACCTTGGCTTTTTGGAGTTGTAGTTCACCTACATCCAGAGAACACTGTGGACTCAAGCAATGATGGATCCGGATCAAACTTGGCACAAATACTCAATATGCCCAAATGTGAACACTGTTTGGAGAAAATAGACCTTGCCATTTGGGAGTTGTAGTTGTTGGGATTTATAGTTCATCCACAATGAAATAGTATTCTCAACCCCACCAACGATACAATTGGACCAAACTTTCCACACAGAACCCCCATGACCAACTGAAAATACTATGTTATCTGATGGTCTTTGGCGACCCCTCTGACACCCCCTCATGACCCCAACAGGGGTCCCGACCCCCAGGTTGAGAAACACTGGATTAAATAGAGATAGATAGGTAGATAGGTACATAAATCAATCAGGAGGACTGCTGGGATTTGCAGTCCAATAATAAGTAGAGAAGGAAGAAAGGGGAGAAGGAGAAGGGAAAGAAAAGGGGGGGGGGAGATGAAGAGAAGGAAGGAAAGAAAGGGAGGGAGGAAAGGAGAGAAAGAAAGGAAAGAGGGAGGGAAGGAAGGTTGGGCACAGCAACGCATAGCGGGTACAGCTAGTAAATAAATCATAGAATCATAGAATCAAAGTGTTGGAAGAGACCTCATGGGCCATCACGTCCAACCCCTGCCAAGAAGCAGGAATATTGCATTCAAATCACCCCTGACAGATGGCCATCCAGCCTTTGTTTAAAAGCTTCCAAAGGAGCCTCCACCACACTCCAGGGCAGAGAGTTCCACTGCTGAACGGCTCTCACAGTCAGGAAGTTCTGACTGTGAGAGCCGTATATGGTGAGGATGTATTGTCGGAATCACTGGGTTGTTGTAGGTTTTTCGGGCTATATGGCCATGGTCTAGAGGCATTCCCTCCTGACGTTTTGCCTGCATCTATGGCAAGCATCCTCAGAGGTAGTGAGGTCTGTTGGAACTAGGAGAAAGGGTTTATATATCTGTGGAATGACCAGGGTGAGACAAAGGACTCTTGTCTGCTGGAGCTAGGTGTGAATGTTTCAACTGACCACCTTGATTAGCATACAATGGGCTGACTGTGCCTGGAGCAAACTTTTGTTGAGAGGTAATTAGATATCCCAGCCTGCTTCCTCTCTGTTGTTGTGCTGCTGCAATTTTAGAGTTTTTCAATACTGGTAGCCAGATTTTGTTCATTTTCATGGTTTCCTCCTTTCTGTTGAAATTGTTCACATGCTTGTGGATTTCAATGGCTTCTCTGTGTAGTCTGACATGGTGGTTGTGAGAGTGGTCCAGCATTTCTGTGTTCTCAAATAAAATGCTGTGTCCAGGTTGGTTCATCAGGTGCTCTGCTATGGCTGATTTCTCTGGTTGAAGTAGTCTGCAGTGCCTTTCATGTTCCTTGATTCGTGTTTGGGCAATGCTGCGTTTGGTGGTCCCTATGTAGACATCTAATTACCTCTCAACAAAAGTTTGCTCCAGGCACAGTCAGCCCATTGTATGCTAATCAAGGTGGTCAGTTGAAACATTCATACCCTAGCTCCAGCAGACAAGAGTCATTTGTCTCACCCTGGTCATTCCACAGATATATAAACTAGGGCTGGGCAGTTTCATTTCGTTAATTCGTAATTTGTTAATAATTCATTAATTTTGTTGATTACGAAGCGATAACGAACCATTCTGGAGCAATTTTTTAAAAAAACGAATTTTTAAAGACGTTTTGTAAATGCTTCATATTTCGTTATTGTATTCGTTTCGTTATTGTTCTGAGGTCGTTTCGTTATTATTTCCGCATATCTGGGCCAGTTTTATGGTTTAATTAGTGAAAAAAAATTATAATATCACACCAACAGTCAACAACAGAGGGAGAGGGAAGCTTCAGAAGTTTTTGGAGGTTTTTTAGCGTATTTTGCGGTTGCGTCTGCCATTAACGAATCGATTCGTTATTGTTTCGGAAATCGATTCGTTATTTTTTTAGCATTTACGAAATTTCATAAATATCGAACTTTTTAAAAGGAAAATTTTGTAATTATTTTAAATATCGAAACGCAAAATCCCCCAAAAAATGAATGGATTTTAGAAACAAATTTTTCCGTTGTTACCCAGGCCTAATATAAACCCTTTTTCCTAGTTCCTCAGAACTACCTCTGAGGAGGCTTGCCATAGATGAAGGTGAAACGTCAGGAGAGAATGCCTCTAGACCAGGCATGGGGAACCTTCGGCCCTCCAGGTGTGGTGGACTTCAACTCCCACAATTCCTTGAGGCTCGGCATTTGTCCCAAAGGCTTACCTTGGCCCAAGGAATTGTCGGAGTTGAAGTCCACCACACCTGGAAGGCCGAAGGTTCCTGACCCCTGCTCTAGACCATGGCCATACAGCCCGAAAAAACCTACAACAACCCAGTGATTCCGGCCATGAAAGCCTTCGACAATACATTGTTTCTTTATTTTTACCTGCTTTTTTCTCTCCACAAGGAGACTATTATTATAATTATCTTGCCCCGTATAGGGGGCAGCCATTCTCCCCACACACCTCCCCTCCGCCTTCCCACCCTCAGGTTGAAAGTTCTCCTTGCTCCCCACTTGTGGCTATCGGGGGCGCGCGCTCTCCCTCTCCTCCCCTTGGGCGCGTGCCCTGGCGTGGCGAGGGGGCGGGGCTCTTCCTCCGGGCTTCCCCCTCCCGGCCCCTCCCCCTGCTCCTTCCCTCCCCTCTCCCTCCCTCCCCCCCCTCCCTCCCCCGTGACATCAGCGAGGAGGTCCCTGCCGCGGCCGCCCAGGGGACGCCCCCGCCTTGCCTTGCCTTGCCTCGCCTCCCTGGCGGAGAGAAAGGATGAGAGAGCCCCGGAGTTGGCTGCCTGCTTGACCCCCTGACCGCCTGCGCTGGATCTATCTGCCTTGGCCGCGCTTCTACTCCTCCACATCCGGCTGGAGAGCAGCGGAGAGGTAAGCCGCTCCGAGAGGCGCCCATGGAGTGGGGGGGGGGGGGGGTCAGTACTGAGTGCCTCCTCTCTCTCTCTCTCTCTCTCTCCCTCGCCCCCCCCCCCCCCCCCAAAGCGCCAGCCTGCAAAGCGGAATGGATCCATTGGCTGGATGCCTCCTTGAGAAGGCGCCTCGGGTGTTGGAAGGAGCCACTCCCACCACACTTTCCGAGACTTGCTGCGGGTTGCTTCTTGATGCGGATTAGTTTCCCCTCCCCAGGGCCCCCCGCTCCTGGGGTCTGTAATTGTATCGAGTTAGTGGAGACTTTCCACGGGAAAGGGAGGGGGGCTCGTTTCTCTTCGGCATGGCTTCGGGGCTTTAGGGGTGCCCCCCCCCTTCTTTGGACTCCAGGTCTGGGGGCGTCTGCTTCTCAGGCTGGGGAGTCTCCCCTCCCAAAGAATGCCGCCTGGACTTCATTCCACGGCCAGTGTAGTGCAGACCCATAGAAACACATACTTTATATGGTCTACGCCAGGCATGGGCAAACTTCGGTCCTCCCTCCAGGTGTTTTGAAGTCCAAAATACCTGGAGGGAGGGCCGAAGTTTGCCCATGCACGGCTGTTGGGAATTGTGGGAGTTGAAGTCCAAAATACCTGGAGGGAGGGCTGAAGTTTGCCCATGCACGGCTGTTAGGAATTGTGGGAGTTGAAGTCCAAAACACCTGGAGGGAGGGACGAAGTTTGCCCATGCACGGCTGTTAGGAATTGTGGGAGTTGAAGTCCAAAATACCTGGAGGGAGGGACGAAGTTTGCCCATGCACGGCTGTTAGGAATTGTGGGAGTTGAAGTCCAAAATACCTGGAGGGAGGGACGAAGTTTGCCCATGCCTGGTCTATACTGACCATATAAGGTAAAACCTTTCCCCTGACATCAAGTCCAGTCGTGTCCGACTCTGGGGGTTGGTGCTCATCTCCATTTCTAAGCCGAAGAGCCGGCATTGTCCGTAGACACCTGCAAGGTCATGTAGCTGGCCAACCTGCATGGAAGCTTTTAAACAGAGGCTGGATGGCCATCTGTCAGGGGTGATTTGAATGCAATATTCCTGCTTCTTGGCAGGGGGTTGGACTGGATGGCCCATGAGGTCTCTTCCAACTCTTTGATTCTATGATTCTATGAACACCCTTACCTTCCTGCTGGAGGTAAGGTACCTATTGATCTACTCACATTTGCATGTTTTCGAACTGCTAGGTTGGCAGAAGTTGGGGCTGACAGCGGAAGCTCACACCACTCCCCGGATTTGAACCTACAACCTTTTGGTCAACAAGTTCAGCAGCTCAGCGGTTTAACCCACTGCGCCACCGGGGGCTCCATATAGCGCAGTCCAAACTGCATTCCTTTGCAAACGTATCCCATGGCTTTTTCTTGGTCCATTTGGAGGCTTTCAATGGGAGAAGAGCAGGCGGGAAACCCTGGTTCCCTGCGAGATTTTGGAGGGTTATTGGTCGGGTTTTGCATATGGAGACACTCAGAGCGAGACTTGTTGTCACTGGCTTGGGTTAGGATCATTGGGTTGGAACCTAAGCCCCTTCCACACCACACAATTTCTGCTTTGAACTGGAATATATGGGAGTGTGGACTCAGATAACCCAGTTCAAAGCAGATATTGTGGGATTTTCTGCCTTGATATTCTGGGATATAGGGCTGTGTGCAGGCCCGTAGCCAGGATTTTGATTCGGGGGGGGGGGGGGGGGTGAGTTTGATTCTTGGGGTGGGGCTGAGTCTGGGTGAAAGAGGGTCTACCTTAGCAAACCTTTTGTATCGTTACCCCAATACACATGAGATATATTGAGCATGGTGATCAGATCATGATATTAATAAACATAACAGTTTAAATAATGTACCAGTAAGGCCTTCTCACGGACCACCATGAGAATTTGGGGGGGGGGGGGGGTGAAGCTACATGCCTGGCTGTGTGGAAGAGCCCCTAGCGGACCCTGTGAATTTGTGGGGCAAACACTAGGAAGGAGGAGGATCATAAGGTTGGAAGAGACCCCAAGGGCCATCCAATCCAACTCTCTGCCCAGCAGGAAAAGCACAATCAAAAACCCCTGACAGATGGCCACCTAGCCTCTGTTTAAAAGCCTCCAAAGAAGGAGCCCTCACCACACTGCAAAGCAGAGAGTTCCACTGTTACATAGCTCTCACAGGACGTTCTTCCTCAAGTTCAGGTGGAATCTCCTTTCCTGTAGTTTGAACCCAGTCCTAGTCTCTAAGGCAGCGGAAAGCAAGCCAGTTCCCTCTTCTTTATGAAATTCCTGGCAATCATGTCTCCTCTCAGCTTCCTCTTCTTCAGCCTAAATATCCACAGCTCTTTTAAGACACTATTCATAGCGATTTATGGTCTCCAGATCTTTCATCATTTTAGTCTGGCTGCTTTTTTATTTATTAGGTAAAATAATGCCTTGTCCATGTGCTGGGCAAAAGCACTCAGAGGATTTCCTTGCCTAAGGGAACTTGAAGGCACACGCATTGAAGCAGATCAATCCATTCAACATCCCTAGAACTGGGAGGATGCCCTGATACATTCTGACAGCCAGCATGGGATAGTGCCTTTTGGCTGTGCCTCTGGAGCAGGGGTCCCCAAACTATGGCCTAGGGCAGGGGTCCTCAAACTAAGGCCCGAGGGGTGGATACAGCCCTCCAAGGTCATTGCCTGGCCCTCGCTCAGGGTCAACTTAAGTCTGAAATTACTTGAAAGCACACAACAACAACAACAACAACAAGCAGTCCCACATTTCCCATTGAAATACCAATAAGTTTATGTTTGTTACAATTGTTCTTCATTTTAATTATTATAGTGTTTTTTCACTACAAATAAGATATGTTCAGTGTGCATAGGAATTCAGTCATGTTTTTTTAAATTATAATCCGCCCCTCCAACAGTTTGAGGGGCTGTGATCTGGCCCTCTGTTTAAAAAGTTTGAGGACCCCTGGCCTAGGGGCTGGATACGGCCCTCCAAGGTCATTTACCTGGCCCTTACTCAGGGTCAACCTAAGTCTGAAACAACTTGAAAGCACACAATAACAATCCTATCTCATCAGCCAAAAACAGGCCCACACTCCCCATTGAAATACTAATAAGTTTATGGCAAAAGTATGATAGCTGGGACCCAATACCGAGACAACACAGCGAGTGAGAGACACGGGTGCAACAGAGTTGTGGCAAGATAGTTTGCCAGAAAGGACAACAAACAGCCAAGCATAGTGCTTAAGGCTATCCAGATATCATATGCAAATATGTTCAAATACGTAAGTCTTCATTTCTTTAATTCTGACCTGCGTCGCGCAACCAGCATTGGGTCCCAGCTATCACACTTTTGCCAAGTTCATATTTGTTAAACTTGTTCTTCATTTGAATTATTGTATTGTTTTTAAGTGTGTTTTTTTGCATTACAGATAAGATATGTGCAGTGTGCGTAGGAATTCATTCATGGTTTTTTTTTCTTCGAATTATAATCAACAATTTAAGGGGCTGTGACCTCGCCCTCTGTTTAAAAAGTTTGAGGACCCCTGCTCTGGAGGCTAGGGTTTGAATCTTTGATGGCCATAGGGATCCACTCTGTGCCTAGGCAAGTCACGCACTCTCCACCTCAGAGATGAAATGACTGAGGGCCCTTCCAGGCAGGTCCTATATCTCAGGATCTGATCCCATGTTTTCTGCTTTAAACTGGATTATATGAGTCCGCACTGGCAGATAATCAGGAATAAACAGAAAACCTGGGATCAAATGTCTGGAAGGGCCCTTAAAGACAAAACAGCAGCAAGAACAGCACCAACTCATGGTAGCGAATAGGGTACCTATTTTTTGCATTAGAATTTTAGCTGTGTATATATTACAGTGCATATATATGTGTAGCTATATCTATATATCTATATCAGCACTGTAAAACATATTGTAGAAGAAAGTGTTTTCAGACCTCACAATCTCTGAGGATGCTTGCCATGCATGCATGCGAAACATCAGGAGAGAATGGCTCTAGAACAGGGGTCCCCAAACTACGGCCCGTGGGCTGTATGCGGCCCGCCGAAGGCATTTCTCTGGCCCGCGCGGCCTGGCCTGGCCACGCCCACCTGGTGCCGCTCCGCCAATTGCGGACACCCTCTTCTCCGGCCACTCTGCCTGTGTGGGAGGGAGAAGCCTCCCAGGTGGGTCCTCTGCAGAGCAGAGGGTGTCCGCAATTGGCGGAGCGGCGCAGGGTGGGCGTGGCCAAGGAATGTTGGCTTCCCTGGCCACGCCCACCCGGCATCGCTCCGTCAATTGCGGACACCCTCTGCTCTGGCCGCTCTGCCTGTGTGGGAGGGAGAAGCCTCCCAGGTGGGTCCTCTGCATAGCAGAGCGGCTGGAGCAGAGGGTGTCCGCAATTGACGGAGCGGCGCTGGGTGTCTTGTGTCCAAAATTGGTGTCAATTCGTCCAGTGGTTTTTGAGTTCTGTTAATCCCACAAACAAACATTACATTTTTATTTATATAGAAGTGTGGGTTTTTGTTTTTTGATTTTGGGGGGGGGGGGGTTGCACTGCAAATAATATATGTGCAGAGTGCATAGGAATTCATTCATTTTTTTTTCCAAATTATAATTCGGCCCTCCAACAGTTTGCGGGACTGTGACCCGGCCCTCTGTTCAAAAGGTTTGGGGACCCCTGCTCTAGAACATGGCCATATAGCCCGAAAAAAACCTACAACAAACCAGTGTTTTCTGTTTGCTTAACCCTGAAAGAAGATCCTCTTGCAGCAACACCAGAGGCACTCCAAGTGGCCAGCTACTGGTCAAAGGACATTTAATCAACTACCAAACTTGCAAACTTTGTGTTTTTGTTTGTCTGCTTGTTTGTTTGTTAAAAAAATGCAATGCAATTGTTTGGTCTGCCCCTGACACGATAAATAAGTAAATAAATACCTTGAAAGAACACATAGTATCAACCTACTATCAATTTTTGGAGTTGAGTAAACTGCTTAATCTAATTAGCCACAGAACAAGAATCAGTAGAATAGTTTCTGTTTAGGCAGTGGATGGTGTAAAATTGGATACCAGGTATTTATTACCCGCTTAACAATATTTGCAGCACGGCAGGGAAGACACTCACAGCATTCATTCTCTGGGCTGAGTTAGAAATGTAAACCATCTTAACTTTATTTAATAAAACAAAGATATAAGAGTGAAATAAGTCAGAAATAACTTGGATCACATAACAATAATGCATTGATTGAATTAATTATCATTTCAAATGAAGGCCCTTCCCTCTGTTCTGTTTACACTTGGAAATAAGCCCAGTTGAGAATGATTGATACAGTCTACTTCTAAGTAAACAGACATAAGATTAGTTTTCTAGTTCTTAGGGGAAAAGCCTGTCTGATTCTTCCACCCACACATTCTTGCTTAATAAAAAGATTTTTTAAAACCCCTTTGAAATTGTTTTTTAAATTAAATGTTTGGCTCACACACTACTTGTTTTGAGGTTATCCTGAGGATTTCACATAAGAAAGGGATAGAATTTAAAGTCATATACTGCCTTAAATGTGATCCAACCTTTCAGAAAAGGTCTCAAGAGGTGATTATAGTTCATTGTTTTTGTTTCAAACTTTTTAATTCAAGGCAGCTGAAAATACTGGCATTTCCTCATGAAGGGTATAGAACTTCTTGTTTTTGACTAAAACGTATTAGAACAATTCTGGGAAGCTCATGGAGCCACTTGTGAAGCAGTTTCATGCTACGGATTTGTGCCCCCCCAAACATTGCTGGCTTGAAACTCCTATTAGCCATGGTCAGCGTAGGGTCTTGAGTCCCCGGTGGTGCAGTGGGTTAAACCCATGTGCCGGCAGAACTGAAGACCGACAGGTTACAGGTTCGAATCCGGGGAGAGGCAGATGAGCTCCCTCTATTTATTTGCATTATTTCTACCCTGCTCATATCAGCCCGAAGGCTATCAGCTCCAGCTCCTCATGCAGGGACATGAGAGAAGCCTCCCACAAGGATGATAAAAACATCAAATCATCCGGGCGTCCCCTGGGCAATGTCCTTGCAGACGGCCAATTCTCACACACCAGAAAAATATAGGGCCTGCCCATATGCCACTTTGAAAATATCTGAAGGGCCATGGTTGCCCATCCTTATCTTAGGACAGGGATGCCAAATACATTTTCATCAAGGCTGACATCAGCCTTATGATGGCCTCAAGGTGCAGTTGAATCCATAGATGGAGAATCCATGGATACAGAGGGCTGACTACCTGCAGATCTATATAATAGAGGCTGATGCTCTTTAGTTTTTACTGAATTTGGGTCCCCAGTTATTGTTGAACTAGCCGTCCCCTGCCACGCGTTGCTGTGGCTCACATGGGGGTTCTGTGTGGGAGGTTTGGCCCAATTATGTAGTTGGTGGGGTTCAGAATGCTCTGTGATTGTAGATGAACTATAAATTCCAGCAACTACAACTCCCAAATGTCAAGATTCTATTTTCCCCAAACTCCACCAGTCTTCACATTTGGGCATATTGAGTATTTGTGTAGTTTGGTCCAGACCCATCATTGTTTGAGTCCACAGTGATCTCTGGATGTGGGTGAACTACAACTCCAAAACCAAAGGACATTGCCCACCAAACCCTTCCAATATTTTCTGTTGGTTATGGGAGAACTGTGCGCCAAGTTTGATTCAATTCTATCGTTGGTGGGGTTCAGAATGCTCTTTGATTGTAGGTGAACTATAAATCCCAGCAACTACAACTCCCAAATGACAAAAATCAGGTTTTTTGAGTGAAGGACATTGGGTTGGTAGGTGTCTTGTGTCCAAATGTGGTGTCAATTTGTCCAATGGTTTTTGAGTTCTGTTAATCCCACAAACGAACATTACATTTTTATTCATACAGATGACAACTCCCATCACTTTTGATTATCCACCATGCAGACTGGGGATAATGGGAATTGCACCCAACAACACTTGTGGTTCTGACGTTGGGAAAAGGGTAAAGGACATTTTAACATTAGACATCATACCCACGAGCCTTGTATATAAAGTCAAACCCAGCTCTCCTAACTAAACAAAGCAAACTGCAGCCTTCCAGATGTTATTGTATCACAACTCCTGTCAGATCTAGTCATTATGTCTAATGATGAGGAACAGAGGAGTTGTAGTCCCCATAAATGGCATGATGGGCTGGATTCGGCCCATGGGCCTTGCGTTTGACACGAGTGTTAGGATATCAAACTAAAAACTAAAAGCATGGATATGGGACCAGGCCTTTGAGTAATATGGCAAATAGACAAAGGACAACGACGACTAGAATTGATAGGATTTGACATTGTGGAATGAATTTACGGATTCTGAGCTGGCGAACGTTGAGCATTAGATTGGTTTTATTGATTGTGATATATAATTGATTGTTTTAATTGTTTTATAATAACTGTTTATATATGTTTTATCCTATTGTTTGTGTTGGCATCGAATTGTGCCTTTTGTAAGCCGCCCTGAGTCCCCCTTCGGGGGTTGAGAAGGGTGGGGTAGAAATGCGCGAAATAAATAAATAAATAAATAATATTTGATTTCAAATTAAAGCAAAATTTAAGAAGCCAACCAAACAATGGTTGTTAACCAATTGCATACATTATAGTAGTGATGGATAGTTTCACAAATACTTGTTTACAGAAAGGAGAGTTGTTTTGAGAAGCATAATAAAACTTTGTTCATTCGTTCAGTCGTCTCCGACTCTTCGTGACTTCATGGACCAGCCCACGCCAGAGCTCCCTGTCGGCCGTCACCACCCCCAGCTCCTTCAAGGTCAGTCCAGTCACTTCAAGGATGCCATCCATCCATCTTGCCCTTGGTCGGCCCCTCTTCCTTTTGCCTTCCACTTTCCCCAGCATAATTGTCTTCTCTAGACTTTGCTGTCTCCTCATGATGTGGCCAAAGTACTTCAACTTTGTCTCTAGTATCCTTCCCTCCAATGAGCAGCCGGGCTTTATTTCCTGGAGGATGGATCTTCTCGCAGTCCAAGGCACTCTCAGCACTTTCCTCCAACACCACAGCTCAAAAGCATCGATCTTCCTTCGCTCAGCCTTCCCTAAGGTCCAGCTCTCACATCCGTAGGTTACTACAGGGAATACCATGGCTTTGACTAGGCGGATCTTTGTTGCCAGTCTGATGTCTCTACTCTTTACTATTTTATCAAGACTGGACATTGCTCTCCTCCCAAGAAGTAAGCGTCTTCTGATTTCCTGGCCACAGTCTGCATCTGCAGTCATCTTTGCGCCTAGAAATACAAAGTTTGTCACGGCCTCCACATTTTCTCCCTCTATTTTCCAGTTGTCAATCATTCTTGTTGCCATAATCTTGGTTTTTTTGATGTTTAGCTGCAACCCAGCTTTTGCGCTTTCTTCTTTCACCTTGATTAGAAGGCTCCTCAGCTCCTCCTCGCTTTCGGCCATCAGAGTGGTGTCATCTGCATATCTGAGGTTGTTAATGTTTCTTCCAGCAATCTTAACCCCAGCCTTGCATTCTTCAAGCCCCGCACATCGCATGATGTGTTCTGCATACAAGTTAAAAAGGTTGGGTGAGAGGATGCAGCCTTGCCGTACGCCTTTCCCAATCTTGAACCATTCTGTTGTTCCGTGTCAGTTCTTACTGTTGCTACTTGGTCCTTGTACAGATTCCTCAGGCGAGAGACAAGGTGGCTCTAAACTTCCTAATGACTGAGTGACTAATAGATACTAAGTCTGTGTGTGAAGCATAATAAACCTACCAAAGTAAATTGCTTCACCTTTCCAATAACCTGTTGATACTTTTTGCATTGTAATGAATTGCATGTTTATAGCAACAATATCCCGTTATGGTCAATGCTTTGCTTGATGCCTTTCATAGCCAGTGGTAGTCTGAACTCTTAGAAAGCACTTGGTGAAAAATCAGAAGATAATACTAAGTCAGAATTTATTCTTTGCGTTTTACGTCACTCTCTCTGTTTCGTGTTTGCTCCCTCAAACTGTGGGGAGCCAGGCATTGTCTTAAAAAGCAAACAACCCAATTGCTCTGCAGCAGCTCATGAGAGGCAGTCAATTCAAGATTTTTGCCTCCCCGGAACAGTGCATATAATTTCAAGGTTAATGTGACTGCTGGAGAGGATGTATTAGTATGGCGACCCAAAAGGTTAAAAAAGTTATAAATAGCAGGAGACTTGCTGTTAGGACTTCCTTCTAACACTGCCATGGCCACTGGTTCTACTTAACACATTGTATTATCCTGGAGGAGGAGTTGTTCCCGGCTGGACTGTGGTTTCCA
This sequence comes from Anolis sagrei, assembly GCF_037176765.1. Classification (NCBI taxonomy): domain Eukaryota; kingdom Metazoa; phylum Chordata; class Lepidosauria; order Squamata; family Anolidae; genus Anolis; species Anolis sagrei. Next base: position 161,647,472 of record NC_090021.1, read on the forward strand.
CAGTGGATGCGAATGGCCCACTGAACCATGAATATGACTAAATGCCATTCAATAATATAGCATACGATTACATTGGAAGATGTAGAGCAGGGGTCCTCAACCTAAAGCCCATGGTTACGTCTTTTCTTTCCATTCCTATAGCCCTTCAAGGACATGTACCTGCCCCCCCCCCCCCCGCATCCTAAATTTAAGACTTAGGATCACTCTTGGTCTGAAACAACCTGAAGGCACACAACTGCAACAATCCTAATTCATGTGGCTATCTCTACAGCCAAAAGCAGACCCACACTTCATAGAATCAAAGAGTTGGAAGAGACCTCATGGGCCATCCAGTCCAACCCCCTGCCAAGAAGCAGGAATATTGTATTCAAAGCACCCCTGACAGATGGCCATCCAGCCTCTGTTTAAAAGCTTCCAAAGAAGAAGCCTCCACCACACTCCGGGGCAGAGAGTTCCACTGCTGAACGGTTCTCACAGTCAGGAAGTTCTTCCTCATGTTCAGATGGAATCTCCTTTCTTGTAGTTTGAAGCCATTGTTCCATGTCCTAGTCTCCAGGGAAGCAGAAAACAAGTTTGCTCCCTTCTGCCTGTGACTTCCTCTCACATATTTATACATGGCTATCATGTCTCCTCTCAGCCTTCTCTTCTTCTGGCTAAACATGCCCAGCTCTTTAAGCCACTCCTCATAGGGCTTGTTCTCCAGACCCTTGATCATTTTAGTCGCCCTCCTCTGGACATATTCCTCCTCTGGACATATTCCCATTGAAATGCTGGTGAGCTTATGTTGGTTAAAATTGTTCATCATTTTAAATATTATATTGTTCTTTTCTTTTTTTTGCCCTATAACTAAAATATGTGCAGTGTGCAAAGGAATTCATTTATTTACAGAGTATACACACACACAGACACAGACACAGACACACACACACACACACACACATATATATATAACAGTATTTATATACCGCCTTTCTCACCCCTGGGGGACTCATGTTTTCTTCATAATCCATCTCACCAAAAGTCTGAAGGACTGTGAATTGGCCCTCCGCTTAAAAGGTTGAGGAATCCTGACATAGAGATTCCTAGAGAAATACCTGTCTAGGAATTTGCTAGATCCTCAATTTCCAGGGAGACGCACGCTATAGAATCACCTGGAAGACCCAGCATATTCTTGCATTGTGCTTTTCCTGCATAGTAGGGGGTTGAACTAGATGGTCCATGTGGTCTCTTCCAACTCTGTGATTATATTCCTAAAGAGACAATTTTCCGTGAGTGTGAGAAAATGGAGATGAGTTCCATAGTTACCAGGACTGTATTGTGTATGCCAATATAAATGGCTGCTGCAAGTAATGGTGGTGTGACAGAGACAACCCCGATAGAAAAAGAAGTTTAGTTTTGTACACTTTACTATACTTAGGCTATAGGAATGGATAGAAAAAATGTAACTAGTGGGGAAGGCGAGTGTTGTACTCCATCTTTTGATATATAATCCACTTCTGTCCCTTAAGCCAAGGGTGGTAGGAGGTACAACTCCAAGCAGTGCCTAACTAGCAGCACCAAGAGTGAGGAATGTTGGGAACTGCGGGAGTCTTTGGGGATGGGAGGGGATGTTACATGATTCCTTCCAACTCTCAACTATTTGGATGTATCTTGTGGAGAACCTGGAAAGTGAGACAGAGGGTAGGGTTAGCATCCTCTCTTTTCTCATTCATAATGCCTTGTACAGTACTGTGCTGGGATGTGTGTTGGCAACATGGAACAAATCACTCTGCTCATTCATTTTAATGACTCTAGCCATGTGAGCTGTTTGTGACTTTGGTTGTAAGAGTACGTAAACAATATTGCATGACCTTGAGCATAATTTATCTTCATTACTGTTCTCATTTTGCTTGTATGTTACCTGTTATGGGCAGTACATTGGTAACTATGCTTGCAGCTCTCTGCATATTTACTGGAAAGTAAATTCTATGTTCAGTCTCTATAGGATAAGTTCAAAGGCAGTGGTTAACTCTTACTAAGTTGTCCAGTTGAATCAATGGAAACTGCACAAGCCAACAATTATTTCAGTTCCACTGATTCACAAAATACTACTTATCCATAGTAAGTCCTCCATATCCACAGATTCTGCAACTTGAAAATATTCAAAAACAAATTTCAAAAAGAACACCGTGATTTTGCCATTTTATACAAGGAGCATCATTTTACTTGTTGTTGTTGCTCATTCGTTCAATCGTTTCCAAGTCTTCGTGACTTCACGTACCCTTTAATGTAGAATCTACATTATATATGATCACAGTGTAAACATTTCTATAAATGCTTCAGAAATTGCTTTATTTCAGTAATAAGTTTTCACTGTCAAAGTTATTAGACATAGAACTTGACCCCTGAATTCCTCCTTCAAGGGATTTCAAGCAGAATCTTGTGTCTGTATGAGATATAGTACAAGTCGCCTGCTGATTTATGGCAACCCCGTTAATTTCAAAAGCAAAAAAAAAAAAAAATGCTCAGAAGTGGTTTTTTCAGTTCCTTCCTGTGAAGTATAGCCTACAGCATCTTATACTGGACAACAAACTCAGTACTCTGGAAAAAAACTATGCTTTGATATGGTTGAAGTATTAATGTAATGTAAGCATGTAGGATGTATTCTGAATTCCAGTAATTTCGAAAACTTAGCTACAAAATGTTTGTAAATGAGATTATATTATTCCCCCAAGCTAGCAATAAATGGGGTGATATGTGTGTGTCGTGTCAGGAGCACGTCGCTTCTGGTGTGAGAGAATTGGCCGTCTGCAAGGACGTAGCCCAGGGGTGAACAACTGCTATTAAATATATTAACACCATCTTAAAAGAAATCCTATTAATTTCATTTGTAATTGAAGAGTACTATGAAAAGTTAAATAATATAATTTGAGAGAAGAAAAAAAGGACTGATCTGTAATCTGCTAATCCAGTGTTTTGGATCAAGCAGAGTTAAGGCAAAGTCAGTTCATAGATTTTGAAAACATGTTTAGTTCATGTTGATTTCCTTTGTATGTAATGTGTCACCCAGCCTTGCAGACCATTGCTCAGTTGTATGAGTATTAGCAAAGATGCCTACTTAAAAATACCAAATGCTATCTTGTACATTTCATATTTTGTTAGAAAGACTAGAAGGCTTACTTTTAGAGTTTAGTTTACACTGTTTACAAATTTGTCATTACAATTGTTCTAGTGTTTTTGTGATCATGGAAATATGTGTAAACAACATATACCTCAAGATTTTTTTAAAATTAAGAACAGAACTTTTTAAAAATAAAAAACCTAACTGATATTTTTACAGCTGATATTGCAAAAAAAAAAGGGGAGGGGGAGGGGGATTTTCTTCACTAGTCTAACACAGAAAGAAAAATAACACTTCCTTTCTTGCATGTTAAAGCCCAAATTGTGATAACTTTCAGGAATATTTTGGAAAATGGCATTAATGACTTTTTGGACACCTTTTGGAGATCATAACTTTTTAGTTAGAAAAGCATGACTTTTCAGAGAAGAGCCAAAAACCCTTTACAGAAGAATCTTTTTTTGTGGTATACAACCAGATTTGGGTTTTTTTGGTCGTGTCAGGAGTGACTTGAGAATCTGCAAGTCGCTTCTGGTGTGAGAGAATTGGCTGTCTGGAAGGACTCTGTCCGGGGGACGCACAGATGTTGTGATGTTTTAACATCCTTGTGGGAGGCTTCTCTCATGTCCCCGCAGGAGGAGCTGGAGCTGATAGAGGGAGCCTATCTGCACTCTCCCCGGATTTGAACCTGTGACCTGTCAGTCTTCAGTCCTGCCGGCACAGGGGTTTAACCCACTGCGGCACCGGGGGCTCCTATACAACCAGATATAATAATGGAAGGCAATGATTTCAGTTTTTAGACTGAATGACATGGTATCTCTGATCTGTTAGGAGAACAGAGGTTTGCCAGTACATAAAAAACCAGCAGTGCTTCAGAAGTGTTTTTCAGTGCCCAAAAGTGTATATACTCTGCCATAAAACAACTTATTTTATATCATGCACTCAAGAGACAAAATGAAGTAGACTTTGATAAAAATAATATATTTGGTTTACTCTCAACCTTCATGTGCTCAGCATACACAGGTACAAAACGTATCAGTCCAGTTTCAGATATGTTTGAGATAATTCTCTGTGCCATCTGGCCAGGACATATCTTGCAGCAAAAGAACTATCAACAGATCACATAGTCAAAAGGAGAGAGAGAAAGAACATGTGGTCTGGATCCCCTTTTATAACTTCTCAGGAACTATAGAGTAAAGGAAGCTGCATACCAGAACATAATGCAGGAAACAGTAAGCAACAGGATCATAGATAAGCTTTACTAGAGAGGGCTTGAAGAAGGTTGCAATTTCCAACAGAATAAGCAGATTTTATGCACTGATGAATTGAGAAGGCTGGCCTATATAGAAACCAGGTATCTATTCTGTCTTTCAAGATGATGCATGTTTTGCAAATAGTGGTATTTAGATGCCAGCTGAGAAATCAATGTAGTTTCCAATGATAATTTTAATTGGTATTTGTCTCCTAATAAAATAGATAACCTAAATTCTTATGAGCCATTATAATATCACTGTAATGTACGTGTATTTGGCCAATTTGAATATGTTTTCATTTCATTATGTCCATCTTAGCAAATGCCTGGAAGTCTTGGCTCTCTACAGAGCTTCTGGTGTGCTTAGGCTTGGACATGGCAGCTTCCTAGCCATGAGAGAGCTTGCTGACATGACCTCTGCTCCATTTTTACATTACTGTTTGATAATATTTTTCCTATCCTCATTTGGATTGCCTCTAAATGTGCCTGCTTTCTCCTTCTTTCCAAGAGAAGAGGGCAATTGTGTACAACAAGGGATAGGAAAATATGAGAGATCTGAGAGCTAGAGCCGATGTAGTGGTTTGAGCATTGACTATGAGCTTGGAATTCATGGTCTGAATCTCTGCCCCAACATAACAAACTACCGGGTGACCTCTGGCAAGTCACACTCTCTCAGTCTCAAAAGGAGGCAAAAGCAAATCCCCTCTGAACAAATTTTCCCAAGGAAGCACCATGATAATTAGGTTCACAACACCATACTGGAAACATGTAGAGTAGTGGTTTGAATGTTGGATTACCACTCTGGAAACCAGGATTTGAATCTCTGCTCAGCCATGAAGCATAGATAAAGATAAGAAAACCCAAAGGTCAGAAACAGCTTGAGGGCACACAACAAGAAGTCAGAAATGACGTGAAAATACACAGTAACACCAACAGCAGTGATAGATTTCCATACAGATTAAGCATTCACACTGTCCTGTGGGTCAAAGAGGCAACGGTTAGGTGATCGTTATCAAGAAAATCAAAGATTGTTTAGTGTTTCCGTTTTACTACCTTGTCCCTTAATCTGAGCTAAAGTCTGCTCAAGACCCAGATTAAAAAAAGCTTTTCAAAGAAGATGTTAATGGAACTGTTTGGCTCATTTCAGTTTATTCTTGGTGAATGTACTGTTTTGTGTGTAACTCCTCTGACATCTGAAAGTTTGTGTTATTGAAATTAAGCCATATATGGCTAACTTTAGTGCTAACATTTGTTTCTGGTGAATGAACAGATTGAAAAGTAAATTATTTTCTGTCATTTGAGGTGCTATATGTGGAATAGGGAGCAAGAGACCTCAAGCAAAGGGTTTGCAAGCCTTCTGCACCAGTGAAAAGTCTGGAATAATTGTATTGCTTTCTGTCAAGTCCTGTTTCTGTTCCTTGCTTTTGACAAATGCCAAATGTATCTGACATCAGTCGTGACCCAGTTTATTCCACAGTACGTGCAGCCTTCTTTTGTGCTTGCTTACAGTTGCCATGGGTTTTTTTGGGGGGGGGGGGGGGGGGTTGTGGCTGACCACAGAGCCACAGATTTGGAGGTTGCCGTTCTAGCATGGAATAAAAATTGGAAGAGGGGTGTAAGGGAGTTCTAGTCTTTGGAGGTGGCAACTGCGAGCCTCAATAGAGGCTGAAACCCCCTGTTTGTGCCATGCTTAATGGAGGCCCTTTTCAGGAGGCTAGATTCCAGTGAGCTATAAGTGGATATTTACAAGCCTGATTATTACAATCAATTTTTCAGCAAATCATTGTACTTGTAAAATTTCAGTGTTCCCCCGCTCACTCCATCCAATGCAGTAATTACTTACTGTCGTGATTACTATTTGAGATATGACGGTTGAGATATTTCATACATTTGTTGTATAATGTGGGGCGCATTACTGATCATACAGGTTGAGTAACCCTTACCTGAAATGCTTGAGACCACAAATGCTTTGGATTTTGGATTGGGGGGGGGGGGGCTCTTTGGCATACCTGCATTTACATAATGGGATATCTTTGAGACGGAACCCAAGTTTAAACACAAAATTTCACTTTTTTGTGGTTTATATATAGCACTAGCTGTATCCACCACTAGTTGCTGTGGCCAACCTTCCTTCTCTCTTTCTCTCCTTTATTTCTTTCCTTTCTTCCCTCCCTCCCTCCTTCCTTCTTTCCTTCTTTTCTTTCCTGCTCTCCTTTCATATTTCTCATCCTCTTCCCTTCCTTCCCCCCCTTTTCTTTCCCTTCCTCTTTCAGCCCTTCCTTCCTACTCTACCTATGCTTGGACTGATCGATCTTTCTACCTACCTACCTCTATCTAAGGATTGCTAGGAGTTGCAGTCCAGGAAATTGGAAACATGCAGGGATTGTGGTGCTCTCAAAGAAATCCAAGGAGAAGAAAGCTTCCATCTTGGAAGCAGTGCATTTGGATCATCCTCCTCTCCTAAAGGGCCTGGTCTAGGGGGTGTTGGGAGCTGTAGTTCGAAAGAGAGTGTGGAAATACGATTGTGTGTTTTGTTTGCTGAGGGAGTCGTTTTTGCGCATGCACTGTTGTGTCTTTTTGCTTCTTTGGATTTTTAAGTCCCTTCCGCTTTGTTTTTCAGTGTTCTATGAATGATGGTCACTCAATGGCGTGATAGGTGTATTGTGTCCAAATTTGACAGCAATTTGTCCAGTGGTTTTTGAGTTATGTTAATCCCACAAACGAAAATTACATTTTTATTTATATAGATAAATAGTTTTATATACATTGTTTTTAAAAATGATTTTGTACATGAAACCAAGTTTGTGAGCACTGAACCATCAGGCAGAAAGCGTGTCACTATCTCAGCAACGCATCTGGACACTTTTGGTTTTTGGAGTGCCGTACTTTGAATTTTGGAATTCCAGATAAGGGATGCTCAACTTTAATTTCACCCTTGCCATTCACCCTGCTTCTGCACAGATATGTGAACATCTAAAATGGCCTTATCCAAACCCCAGAAAACTTTCAGTCTTTCACCGGCAGTCCCCGAGTTACAAACATCTGATGCACAAACAACTCACAGTTAAGAACAAGGGTGAGTCAACAGGAGTGAGAGAAATGCATCGCTCAGAAGGGAAATTCAGTCCTTAAAGAGTTTTCATGGGGAAAAGGTATATCTACTGAAGCTTTATTACCAATGCCTGTTTCAACAACAAGCCAAATATTTCAAAATCCAATTATCACAGAGACAGAAAGTGAGGTGAAATCTTCTGAACAGGGGCGCAAACACCGAAACAAACACCACAGGGACACCCTATGTGATCTAAAGCTCCCCTTTGCAATCCAGAGTGTAACCCTAGCTATATATCTATATAAATAAAAATGTAATGTTTGTTTGTGGGATTAACATAACTCAAAAACCACTGGATGAATTTACACCAAATTTAGACACAATACACCTATCAGGCCAACAAGTGACCATCACTCATAAAAACACTGGAAAACACAGCATAAGAGACTTAAAAAGCCAAAAAAAACCCCAAAAAATTACATTACAACGCATGCTTAAAACCACATATATATACGCAAACACACATATAGACACATACACACAAATATAGACACACTCAAAACGCATCTACACAGACTGGGCCACAGCATCACGTGGCAGGGGACAGCTAGTATAGTTTAAAAATGAACCTGTTCCAACTTCAAGGAAGGTTGGGACAAAGTGTTTCCCTTCTTACTGTGTTGTGCACAAAACAAAAAGTTTAAACAGAACAGCACCTTCTGGAGCAAAATTTCCAATCATGGCAGGTAAGCAGGATCAGGCCTAGTTAGAAGGTGGACTTGGAGCTGACAACGAAGGGTGATATGAGTCCTGTATTGGGAGACATGCAGTATATAAAACAAATAAAATGGGTTTTTATTTCAGAAAAAAAAATGGCAAACTCTCTGGCAGTGTTCTTTCCCTAGCCCAGGAGTCCCAGAACTAAGTTCCACAGGCTGGATGCAGCCCTCCAAGGTCATAAAATTTAGACTTAGGATTGCCCTCAGTCTGAAATGACTTGAAGGCACACAACAACAATCCTATTATCTTGGCTCCCTCATCAGTCAAAAACAGACCCACACTTCCTATTGAAATACTGGTACATTTATGTTGTTTAAAATTGTTCTGCATTTTAAATATTGTTATTTTGTGGAGATGGGGTTGCACTACAAATAAGATATGTGCAATGTGCTTAGTAATTCAGTCATATGTTTTTCAAACTATTGCCCTGCCCCCAACTGTCTGAGGGACCGTGAATCGACCCATGGCTTTAAAAGTTTGTGGACCCCTGACCTAGGAAAACCCTAGTTGCTTTAAGTCAACAGGCAGCTTGAAGACATATATGCATACATAGATTCTATAGATTGCACATTAGGCATTAGTGTTATTGTTACCGCTGTCATCAGTCATGTGGTTGTTTTTGAAATTGTGTGCCTTGAAGTCATTTCTGACTTGTGACAAACCTATCATGGTTTTGGTTTTTTTCTTGGCAGGGTTTGTTCAGAGAGGGTTTGCTTTTGCTTTGCTCTGAGGCTGACCGAATGTGACTTGTCCAAGGTGACCCAGTAGCCATGGCCAGGTGGGGGTTCAAGTCTGTGATCTTCAGAGTTGAAATTACACCACACTGGCTTTCAGTATAACACTGCAGATGGTGAAACTGCATTGCAGAAGTAGTTACATTAACCAGTTTGAGGTACGTGCAAATGTATGGTAGACTTGTGTTATAGGCTGCTGTTAAATCTGAAATGAGGTCAAGAGAATGCTTTCACCTTGCTTGTTACAAATTAACTAGTCACATTTGACTGTATTCATCCCAAAATTGACATGGGCTAAAATTTGTTTTATTCTGGAGTATTATTGCAGTTTCTTTTCACACTAGAGCTGAAGGAGTACGCAAAGAGTCTCCATTCCATCTGAAATCCTGTGGCTGCCTCCTGCAGAATTCTGGGGCTTATAGTTTAATGAGACCTAGGACTTCTCTGGCTGAGCATTTCAAAGGCCTATCTCCTAAAATACAGGCCCCAGAATCCTTCAGGAGGCAACCACAGGATTTCAGATGGGATGCAAACTCTTTGCCTACTCCTTCAGATTTAGTGTGATACTGTCCTTAAGAGATTTGAGACTTTGAAACGAACAAAACAAGTAGGAAGTATAAAACCATATACTTGCATAAAACCAATCTCTTTTTAACCCGAGCTGCAGTGGTTGATGCTTAAGCAGCAGCATGGGACTCTTAACTCAGCAGCCGATTTAACTACTGTTTTATGTTTCATTATTTATCTTTTCAACATCTTGAAAAGATGAAGTACTTTCAGTGGGTAAACATGGTTTTATAAAGTGTTGTTTTCTGATCGTACTGGCGCAAACCACCTTTGATCAGAAGCAAGGAACTGTAAAGAACAGTTCTGTTAAAGTGCTTCCCACATTAAAGTGTTTCTACATTAATTGCCCCCTTTCTTCCATCTAATCACCATCAATTACAGAACTGCAGAAGCAAAATTCAATTTAGAATATGCTGTAGCAGGAAACAATAAACTGCAGTTGAAGATTTGTAAATAGGAGATGCAGATGTTGTTCTCCCCTTTCAAAAGCAGGGGAAAACCCACCGCAACCATTTTTGGCTTAAAATGCCATCAGCATTTTGTAAATAATTAGTAATTGATCCACTCACAATATATTCAATCATAAATTGTGGTCTGACATTAATGAGGCTCTATGGGATAGTGAGTTATGCCCACAATTTCCACTACATGAAAGTATACCAAGATCAACTGCAATTACTTAGCTGGTTTTTGAGTCTGATGACTTATTATGAAATAAAGCTGAAAATAAAACTGGATGAGATCTCGATTGAGGAATTAGTGCCCACCTTTGCTCTGTCTGCCAAGAGCCCTTTTTAATGGGGCAGTAGTGACCTAAAATAGTGAAGAGACATCACACTGGCAATGAAGATCCGCATAGTTAAAGCAATGGTAGGGAAGGCTGAGCAAAGGAAGATAGATGCTTTTGAACTGTGGTGCTGGAGGAAAGTTCTGAGAGTGCCTTGGACTGCGAGAAGATCCAACCAGTCTATACTTTAGGAAATAAAGCCCGACTGCTCATTGGAGGAAGGATATTAGAGACAAAGTTGAAGTACTTTGACCACATCATGTGGAGACAGGAAAGCTTAGAGAAGACAATTATGCTGGGGGAAATGGAAGGAAAAAGGAAGAGGGGTCGACCAAGGGCAAGATTTATGGATGGCATCCTTGAAGTGACTGGCTTGACTCTGAAGAAGCTGGGGGAGCTGACAAGGAGCTCTGGTGTTGGCTGGTCCATGAAGTCACGAAGAGTCAGAAACGACTGAATGAATGAACAACACAACAACAAGTGACTTAAAATATAAACATGCATGCAACCTGAACGGCAAACAAGCAAATCATCTCACTGGAAGGAAGAGGAATAGTACTTCATCTTTTGCATTGGCAGAGCCTACCTACCATGGTTGAGTTAGAAACGTTTACTCCCAGATACATTCGCATGAGTGAATTCTGTCTCAGTTACTGAGGAATCTCTGTTCTGAAGATTAGCATGCAGATTACAGCAGCAAACAAAATATATCAATTTCAACTGCATTAAAGTCTTTCTCAGTTGTCATTAGAATTAATTTGCAGAGCCATCTCTAAAAAAATTCTGGACCCATCTACACTGCCACATAATGCAATTTGAAATGGCATTATGTGTTCAGTGTAGACTCATATAATGCAATTTAACTGCACCAAACTCCATTATATGACTCAGCATTGACCATATAATGCAATTTCAAATTGCATTATATGGCAGTATAAATGAGGCCAAAGTTGTGGTGGGAAAAGTAGGTTAATCGTAAACAGTATGTTTTCCCTTTAACATTAAATTTTCTCTTCTTCAGGCTAAACATGCCCAGCTCCTTAAGCCACTCCTCATAGGGCTTGTTCTCCAGACCCAGTTTGAAATCCACAAGCATGTGGACAATTTCAACAGAAAGGAGGAAACCATGAAAATGAACAAAATCTGGCTACCAGTATTAAAAAACTCTAAAATTACAACAGCAAAACAACAGAGAGGAAACAAAAAGGACTTCTAATCACCGCTCAACAAAAGATTGCTCCAGACACTGCCAGGCAATCAAATGCTAATCAAGATCTTGGAGTCCTCATGGACAACAAGTTAAACATCAGCCAACAATGTGATGTGGCGGCAAAAAAAGCCAATGGGATTTTGGCCTGCATCAATAGGAGCATAGTGTCTATATCTGGGGAAGTAATGCTACCCCTTTATCCTGCTTTGGTTAGACCACACCTGGAATATTGTGTCCAATCCTGGGCACCACAATTCAAGAGAGATATTGACAAGCTGGAATGTGTCCAGAGGAGGGCGACTAAAATGATCAAGGGTCTGGAGAGCAAGCCCTATGCGGAGTGGCTTAAGGAGCTGGGCATGTTTAGGCTGAAGAAGAGAAGGCTGAGAGGAGATACGATAGCCATGTATAAATATGTGAGAGGAAGCCACAGGGAAGAGGGAGCAAGCTTGTTTTCTGCTTCCCTGGAGACTGGGACGCGAAACAATGGCTTCAAACTACAAGAAAAGAGATTCCATCTGAACATGAGGAAGAACTTCCTGACAGTGAGAGCCATTAAGCAGTGGAACTCTCTGCCCCGGAGTGTGGTGGAGGCTCCTTCTTTGGAAGCTTTTAAACAGAGGCTGGATAGCCATCTGTCAGGGGTGATTTCATAGAATCATAGAATCATAGAATCAAAGAGTTGGAAGAGACCTCATGGGCCATCCAGTCCAACCCCCTGCCAAGAAGCAGGAATATTGCATTCAAATCACCCCTGACAAATGGCCATCCAGCCTCTGCTTAAAAGCTTCCAAAGAAGGAGCCTCCACCACACTCCGGGGCAGAGAGTTCCACTGCTGAACGGCTCTCACAGTCAGGAAGTTCTTCCTAATGTTCAGATGGAATCTCCTCTCTTGTAGTTTGAAGCCATTGTTCCGCGTCCTAGTCTCCAAGGAAGCAGAAAACAAGCTTGCTCCCTCCTCCCTGTGGCTTCCTCTCACATATTTATACATGGCTATCATATCTCCTCTCAGCCTTCTCTTCTTCAGGCTAAACATGCCCAGTTCCCTAAGCCGCTCCTCATAGGGCTTGTTCTCCAGACCCTTGATCATTTTAGTCGCCCTCCTCTGGACACTTTCCAGCTTGTCAATATCTCTCTTGAATTGTGGTGCCCAGAATTGGACACAATATTCCAGATGTGGTCTAACCAAAGCAGAATAGAGGGGTAGCATGACTTCCTTAGATCTAGACACTATGCTCCTATTGATGCAGGCCAAAATCCCATTGGCTTTTTTGCCGCCACATCACATTGTTGGCTCATGTTTAACTTGTTGTCCACGAGGACTCCAAGATCTTTTTCACACGTACTGCTCTCGAGCCAGGCGTCCCCCATTCTGTATCTTTGCATTTCATTTTTTCTGCCAAAGTGGAGTATCTTGCATTTGTCACTGTTGAACTTCATTTTGTTAGTTTTGGCCCATCTCTCTAATCTGTCAAGATCGTTTTGAATTCTGCTCCTGTCCTCTGGACTATTGGCTATCCCTCCCAATTTGGTGTCGTCTGCAAACTTGATGATCATGCCTTCTAGCCCTTCATCTAAGTCATTAATAAAGATGTTGAACAGGACCGGGCCCAGGACGGAACCCTGCGGCACTCCACTTGTCACTTCTTTCCAAGATGAGGAGGAAGCATTAGTGAGCACTCTCTGTGTTCGTCCACTTAACCAATTACAGATCCACCTCACCGTAGTTTTGCCTAGCCCACATTGGACTAGTTTCCTTGCCAGAAGGTCATGGGGGACCTTGTCGAAGGCCTTACTGAAATCCAGGTACGCTACATCCACGGCATTTGAATGGAATATTCCTGCTTCTTGGCAGGACTGGATGGCCCATGAGGTCTCTTCCAACTCTTTGATTCTATGATTCTAAGGTGATCAGTTGAAACATTCACACCTAGCTCCAGTAGACAAGAGTCCTTTGTCCCACCCTGGTCATTCCACAGATATATAAACTCCTAGTTCTAACAGACCTCACTACCTCTGAGGATGCTTGCCATAGATGCAGGCGAAACGTCAGGAGAGAATGCCTCTAGAACCTGGCCATATAGCCCGAAAAAACCTACAACCCTATAAGTAACATTATTACTTTTCTTCTTCTGTATGATTTTAACATTTTTACCTAGTGAAGAAGCCAATAAAAACTTTGAAAACTTACTTGATTTATTTTGGGCCAATAAAGATAGATCCTAATTTAATATGAGAGTTGAAAGCTGCACAAATGTTCATTAATTGTTCAGATGTCTCTAGAGCAGAGAGTCCAAAATAACCAACATGTTTAGAAAAACATAATAGAGGATTGCCATTTCTGCATCAGTTTGAGTTTCTCGAAAATAATGTTGGGCAGACAGCATCTTGCAGACCAGTCTGCAAAATGTCCAAGACTTGAAGGAGTATGAGAAAAGCCCATTGTTACAGTGATGATCAAAGAAACGTTCAAATCAGCCAAAATCTGCAATAGAATCCATTGAAGAATTGCATTTCCTCCTGTAAGAGTGGCTTTCATTGGATAGTCATAGAGCAAGAAATACGTTCATGTTTTGAATGTGTGTTTTTCCATAGCAGTATAAAATGAAGGCTGGTTTGGCAAAGCACCAGGTCATTCTTTTCATGTTTTGTCACAAACCTCTGGGGACCTATTCTTAGTTTGCTGTTACGTAATGCCATTCTTTTGCAATGAAAGAGAAAAGAATTCATATACAGTCGTATCCTGTAGAATTAAAGAACTTTGCAGGACACTGCAAACCAAACAAGCTATTTTTGGTTAGCTTGTTGGTTTTAAGGGTACACTTTCAAGCTGCTGGGTAGAGAACAAGAGTCTGTGGTGATCACAGTAAAAGTACATGGCCAAGACCTTTTCCTCAAGAACAACTTTCAAAGATCTGAAGTGAGAAAAAATTCCTCTTTGATCTGGTTTTATCTATTTGGCCCATAGCTTCTGACATGTGCCTGAATTGTTGCCAGGTTAGGACTGTCTGTTTCAGCAATCAGCTTTGAACTATAGTGTTGGTGAACTTAGCCACCTATTGCAGCTTCTCATTGCAGCTTGCTTTAAATTTAAATGTGTATTTACATGTAGTGTCTGCATTAGTATGTCCTGGAATCGATGTATCACCCTGAAACCATTTTTAACATTCCAGTGATGGGGATAGAAAATAAATCCCATTAATTTTGTAATTGGACAAAAAGTGAAGATAGATTTAGATCCAAATTCTTTTGTTGGTTACTTACTTACTTACTTAGGTGATCCCTTGTTGTCCAAGTAGGATAGCTTTCCAGGATCAGTGTACTGGCGGTAGGTCCGTAGGTGACTGTGGAGCCCTATTCTTGATCTGCATCTTCTCCCACAGAGAGGGCATTGGTTTCCAGGTGGAAGGTGGTCCCAGTCGGGGTTGGCTTGATGCGCCTTCCTCTTGGCACATATCTCTCTTTCGCCCTCCATTTGTGCCTCTTCAAATTCTGCAGCACTGCTGGTCACAGCTGACCTCCAGCTGGAGCGATCAAGTGCCAGTGCTTCCCAGTTCTCAGTGTCTATGGCAGAGTTTTTAAGGTTGGCTTTGAGCCCATCTTTAAATCTCTTTTCCAGCCCTCCAACATTACGTTTTCCGTTCTTGAGTTCGGAGTAGAGCTATTGCTTTGGGTCAGGCATCCGGACAACGTGGCAAGTCCAGTGGAGTTGATGACGAAAGACCATCGCTTCAATGCTGGTGGTTTTTATTCTTATTATATTATTATAACTTTATTTGTACCCCGCTAGCATCTCCCGCAGGACTCGATGTGGCTTACATAGGCCAAGGCCTCAAAACACAATACAACAGTGCAATACCTAGAGCAAATTAAAAACAGTTAAGCAGAAAAACAACAACAATAACAATACATCGAGACAACAAGACAATATAAAACTGGGCCAGGCCAGAGTGATGGGTACAAGATTAAAAGTGCTGATGTGGCAGGAGGTATGTAGGATTATAAAGCAAGTGCAGTGTGCAGTGATCTTAATTCTACTAAAGTGCTTCTAGGACTTGGTATTGGGGGTTCCTAATCTGGAAAGGCACATCGGAACAGCCAGGTCTTCAAGTTCTTTCTGAAGACTGCCAGCGAAGGGACCTGTCTAAGATCTTTTGGGAGGGCGTTCCAGAGTCGGGGGGCCACCACAGAAAAGGCCCTGTCTCGAGTTCCCACCAAGCGCACCTGCGATGCGGGTGGGATCACGAGCAGGGCCTCTCCAGGTGACCGGAGTGAGCTTGTGGGTTCATAGACGGAGATGCGGTCACGTAGGTAGGGTGGTCCCAAACCGTTCAGGGCTTTGTAGGTAAGCACCTGCACCTTGAATTGGGCTCGGAAGATAAACGGCAGCCAGTGGAGCTCCTTGAACAGGAGAGGGTTGACCTCTCTCTGTAATGAGCCCCGGTTAACATCCTGGCTGCTGGTTGGAATTTCCGAGCCGTTTTCAAGGGCAGCCCTACGTAGAGCGCATTGCAGTAGTCCAATCTAGAGGTGACCAAGGCATGGACCACCCCGGCCAGATCAGCCTTCGCGAGGTACAGTCGCAGCGCACAAGTCTCAATTGTGCAAAAGCCCTCCCGGACACCGCCGACGCCTGAGCCTCAAGCGTGAGCGATGAGTCCAAGAGGACTCCCAAACAGCGCATCTGACCACGGCGATGGACTGCCGAAAGACTACTGCGACCCCTCCTCCCCGGCCCCCCTGTCTGGCCTGCTGATGCACCCCGAAACCCGGTGGACACAACTGAGTGAGATTTACTCCCCCCAGCTCATCCAACCAAGTCTCAGTAATGCATGCCAGATCCGCTCTCTCATCCAGAATCAAGTCCTGAATGGCAGCGGTCTTACCATTAACGGATCTAGCATTAATCAGCAGGACCTTGAGATCGAGGGGACTGCCATGGAGCCTACCACTTCCTACTTTCTTCAGGGTCGCAAGAACTCTGTTGCGCTTCTCCCTGGGGTGTTGGTGACCTGCAATTCTCCTCCCCCACACGACCTGAATGGCGCCCCCCTCCTCCGGGCCCCCCTCCCCCCCTACATGGTTGAAATCTGTGGCTAGTCAGCTCTCAGAAGAAGTAAGGCTGGTGTATAGTCTCCCTTGGGTGTCAGGTAGGGATGCTTCCGATGTTGAGGAGGACAGAGAATCAGCGAGGGAACTAAGTGGGCTGAAGAGGGGAAGTGTTCTTGGGTGGGAAAGTGTGGCTGATTGTGTGGGGACAACTGGGGCAGATGGGGTCTCAAATTGATACGAGCCAGGAGGGGAGGCCCTAACCGGGGAGCTATCTGTGGAATTTTGCTTCTTCCAGCACGCTGACGTTTGTCCACTTGTCTTCCCAAGAGATTTGCAGGATTTTCCGGAGGCAGCACTAATGGAATCGTTCCAGGAGTTGCATGTGACGTCTGTAGACAGTCCACGTCTCGCAGGCATTCTAATTGTTATAAACATATTGGATCAACAGAATTTACTTATGTATTCATTCACCATGTAACGATTAATTGAATGGATCCCTTCTAATTGGGAATAATTAGCAATATGTTTCCTAGATGGTTTGAACCACAAGTCCTATGCATTTTATCCAACATGGTCAATGATCAGGGAAGCTAAAAGTTGTACAGACACCCACCCCGTATCCCTTGGCTTTCATGTAGGATAAGAGATCTCAATCTTGGATCTCGAGATTATGTTAACATTAAAGCACCACCAGCGTGGCTACCTCTCGTGGATTTTAGGAGTCCTAGTCCAAATGGGTGACTGCTAATATACAAATCCCATTTTCTCACTATGTTGCAGTTTTCCCTCAGACAAGGGGCCCATTGGACTATAACTCCCCTTTATTTGACATGGTTCCCTTCTCTTCTTTGTGACCTGGCCAGAGGCCCTGGGGAGGATTCTGTGTCTACGGGTTGAAGACGCCTCTCCCATAACTGCCAATTCCAGGATTCCACAAGATGTTGCAAGGACTCATAAAGTGTAATTGCAATGCTATAATTCTATAGTGTGAAGGACCTCCTGATTTGGTAACGCTGCCTGTAATTCCAAGGCATAACTGTCAGGGATCTCTGTTCACTTGGTGAAGCAGATTGGGCTTTCCCCTTTTCATCATTTACATAGGATTGCATGGCTTCACAATAATGCACCTTCAGAGCTTTCTTTAAAGTCAGTTTTGGAAAGCGATAAACATACCTTGACCATTATTGTGCAAAATATAAAATTCTTGTCTTCCAGAGTTCTGAATATGAATGTACAAATGTCAGCAAGGATGCATGTGAATAAAAATACAATGCATAATGTGAACAGTGAACAATGAACAAAATGTGTATTAATATATGGGCACAGTTAGACAATGATAAGTGCTTCTGAGCCGAACTGATTACAATGGAAAAGCTAAATGTTGTCAGTGAGACAAAAGTATCCTACTGTATCAGGACAATGTGCTTGTCTTTCATATAATACAATTCTGGTGCTCAAATGCTTGCTTATATTCTCTCAGTAAAACGTTTATGCAGGTTGAGTATCCCTTTTCCAGAATACTGTAATCCAAAATGGGCCACACAGCTTTTTGATAGTTCGATTTACACAGAATGATTGTGTATAAAATTACCTTCATCCTATGTGTATAATGTGAATATGAAACATAAATGAATTCCATATTTAGAATGACTCTCATTGCTACATTCGTAATAATACTACATTATTACATTCGTGGAGCCCCTGGTGGCGCGGTGGGTTAAACCGCTGAGCTGCTGAGCTTATTATTATTATTATTATTATTATTATTAATTTTATTTGTACCCCGCTAGCATCTCCCGAAGGACTCGATGCGGCTTACAAAGGCCATGGCCTCAAAACATAGCATAAACAATACACAACTAAAAACAAATCAAAACAATTAAAGCAATATTAAAACAACAAAACAATAAAAGCAACACAGTAAAACTGGGGCCGGGCCAAAGTAATGGGTACAGATTAAAAGTGCTGATGTGACAGGTGTTGTGTTGGATTTCAGGGCAAGTGCAGTGTGCCAGCAATCTTAAGTTCTACTAAAGTGCTTCTGGGACTTGTTGTTGGAGTTTTCCTATTTTGGAAAGGTGCATTGGAACAGCCAGGTCTTCAAATTCTTCCTGAAGACTGCCAATGTAGGGGCCTGTCTAATATCTTTGGGGAGGCTGTTCCAGAGTTGGGGGACCACTACAGAAAAGGCCCTGTCTCGCGTCCCCACCAGATGCGCCTGCAATGCAGGTGGAATCACAAACAGGGCCTCTCCAGATGAACGAAGCGAATGCGTGGGTTCATAAACGGAGATGCGGTCACGCAGGTAGGATGGTCCCAAACCGTTTAGGGCTTTGTAGGTAAGCACCTGCACTTTGAATTGGGCCCGGAAAATAAACGGCAGCCAATGGAGCTCCTCTCTGTAGGGAGCACCAGTTAACATCCTGGCCACCGCCCGTTGGACCAGTTGCAGTTTCCGGGCCATTTTCAAGGGCAGCCCCACATAGAGCGCATTACAGTAGTCCAATCTAGAGGTGACCAAGGCATGGACCACTCCGGCCAGATCAGCCTTTGCAAGGTACGGTCGCAGTTGGTGCACAAGTCTCAATTGTGCGAAAGCCCTCCTGGATACCGCCGACACCTGAGCCTCAAGCGTAAGTGCTGAATCCAAGAAAACTCCCAAACTGCGGATGTGTGGCTTCAGGGGGAGTGTAACCTCGTCCAACACAGGTTGCCACCCTATACCCCGATCAGATTTGCGATTGACCAGGAGGACCTCTGTCTTGTCAGGATTGATCTTCAGCTTGTTCCTCCTCATCCAGATAGACACAGCAGCCAGGCACTCGTGCAGCACCCGAGAAGCCTCCTTGGAGTTGGGTGGAAATGAGTAATAGAGTTGCGTGTCATCTGCATAGAGGTGGCACCTAACTCCAAAACTCCGGATGACCTCTCCCAGCAGTTTCATGTAGATGTTAAAGAGAATGGGAGACAGGATAGAGCCCTGCGGGACCCCACAGGTCAAAGGCCAGGGGTCCGAGCAGGCATCCCAGCTTCACCATCTGGGATCGACCCTCCACGAAGGATCGGAGCCACGACAAAACCGTGCCCCCGAGACCCATCCCAGAGAGTCAACCCAGAAGGATACCTTGATCAATGGTATCGAAAGCCGCTGAAATGTCCAAGAGAACCAACAAGGTCAAACTCCCCCTGTCCTGCTCTCTACGGAGGTCATCCACCAAGGAGACCAAGGCGGTCTCAGTGCCGTGACCAGGCCTAAAACCAGACTGTGACTAATCTAGGTAGTTGATATCGTCTAGAAAGCCCTGGAGCTGGGAGGCAACCACCCGCTCCAGCACCTTGCCCAGAAAAGGGAGGTTGGAGATTGGTCTGAAATTGTTCAGCACCATGGAGTCAAGGGAGACCTTTGTAAGGAGTGGACGAACCACAGCTTGTTTCAGTCGAGATGGAAAAACCCCCTGCTCCAGCGATGCATTAATGATCAACACAAACCAATCAACCAACCCCTCCCTGGCCGATTTGATTGGCCAAGACGGGCAAGGGTCTAGAGCCGACGTGGTCGCCCTCACAGCACCAAGGACCTCTTCCACGGTCTCAGGAAGTACAAGCCTAAAAGAATCCCACAAAATTGAACAAGCAGATGCCTCAATCACCTCTTCTGGCACTGTGGTGAAACTGGAGTCCAGTTCAAGGCGTATCTGAGCAACTTTGTCTGTAAAATGGCGTGCAAACTCGCGTCACTGAGTTGCTGGGTCATCGAAGGTCTCCTCCACCACAGGTGGCTGGAGGAGTTCCCTGACGACCCGAAATGTCGCAGGTTCGAATCCGGGAAGCAGCCTGCCCCAGCTTCTGCCAACCTAGTAGTTCGAAAACATGCAAATGTGAGTAGATCAATAGGTACTGCTCCGGCAGGAAGGTAACAGCGCTCCATGCAGTCATTCTGGTCACATGATCTTGGAGGTGTCTACGGACAGCGCCGGCTCTTCGGCTTAAAAATTGAGATGAGCACCAATCCCCAGAGTCGGACACGACTGGACTTAATGTCAGGGGACAACAGTTACCTTTTTACTCATTACTACAAATCTCATTATATACAAATATATCAAGTTCAAGTTCAGTTTATTATGGTCAATGACCAGCTCATGAGAAGAGGGACACAAATATATCAAAATCTGAAAGAAATTTCAAAAAACCGTTCTGGTCCCAAGCATGTGAGATATAATCAACCCCTTAAAAATTCCTGCTTCATCCTTTGGCCTGATGAGGTTGAGCAGTTTTGTGATGGAGAGCAGTTACCTTTTCCAGTGATTCCTATTTATGTGCCAATCATGCTAAGTCCAGAACATGGGTGAGCTACCTGACTTGCTAATGGAAAATCTACATAGGCACATTCATTGCCTTTTCCAATTATATGTAGAGGAGCAAGAACAATATTGAGGACAGGAAGTGTGACTCTATAGGTAACTCAGTATATTATATAATGGTTTCAAACTGCAAGAAAGGAGATTCCATCTGAACATGAGAAAGAACTTCCTGACTGTGAGAGACGTTCAGCAGTGGAACTCTCTGCCCCGAAGTGTGGTGGAGGCTCCTTCTTTGGAAGCTTTTAAACAGAGGCTGGATGGCCATCTGTCAGGGGTGATTTGAATGCAATATTCCTGCTTCTTGGCAGGGGGTTGGACTGGATGTTCCAACTCTTTGATTCTATGATTCTATTAATTGACAATGCTACTTTGAATAGTAACATTTTCCTGTAGGCAGTTAAGATTTGGAGAAATATGCATTAAATATCGTTACTCGCCAACATAGTTTTCCATTTCTTATTTTGTTGGATTTATGTTTAAGGGTGGAAACATAGTCTACAGAAGCTTATACTTGCAGCGTTTTCTCTCAGTCCCAAAGGTGCCACAAGATCCCTTTGCACACTAATATTTTATTATACGAGTTGATGTTTCAGTGCAAAGCATTTTTGTTCTGGCCATTCTCCACTTGATACCCCACTGACCTTATTGTGTGTCTTGGTCATCAAAGCATGGAGCCTGCAACTTTGCATCGTGCGTGTCTCTCATTCACAGGCCATCACTCCTAGCAACTCAACAATAGCACTTTGTGCACAAAGCCAGCTGCACAGCTGAATAGAGCATAGTTGCAGCGTTAAGCAGTGTTAGCACACAATTCAGAATAGCCCCTGAAACAGCATCCAGATATTGTGGTCTCCCTAGCATTCCCAGTGCCGCACCAACTGATTAAACCCACAATCCCATGATGGACTCTCATGGCCTGTTCACACAACACAACAAGAGCACTAATATTCCAGTGTAACTGTCATGACTCTGTTCTATGGAACTGGCAGCTAAGGGAGGAATACTTAGAATGTTCTGCCAGAGAGTCCCACTGCTTCATCTGCCTCATCTGCCATAGGACAGAATCATGGCAATTAAAATGGAATAGTGGTGTTAATGGACCCCTGCCCCATTTATGGCTACACTTTGGAATTTTTATATTGACAGCCTGTTCCTTTCTGCTCTACCTTCACACATTTCAGTGTGCACAACACTGTACATTTGATTCTGCAGTGCCAAGCTGCCCACTTCTGTCTTTGTGTCTGTGTAGTTCCTTTTTTTTTTTTTTGTCGTGTCAGGAGCGACCTGAGAAACTGCAAGTCGCTTCTGGCGTGAGAGAATTGGCTGTCTGCAAGGACGTTGCCCAGGGGATGCCCGGATGATTTGAAGTTTTATCATCCTTGTGGGAGGCTTCTCTCACGTCCCCGCATGAGGAGCTGGAGTTGATAAGAGGGAGCTCATCCGCCTCTCCCCGGATTCAAACTTGCAACCTGTCGGTCTTCAGTCCTGCCAGTACAGGGGTTTAACCCACTGCGCCACCGGGGGCTCCCCTTCACAAGGTGGAAGTGGGCAATTGGCAGGACTTGCTGCTCTATGCCATTTTTCATAGGGGCTTATAGTATGAGCCTCGCCTTGAGAGGCTTTGCAATCTGCTAATGTCTTCAAGCAAGGCTTATATTTAAAATGATGTAGAATAGCAGCAGATGCAGCCTCTGGGCAATATTTCAGATACCTGCTTCTGCCTCACATCTTAAAGCATCCATGTGGGTAGTGGTCCCCCATGGATACTGAGGGCCCAATGCAATAGGGGGTTTTTTTTGGTTTGTTTTTTGGAGTGGGGGCTTGCCATTGCAGACCCTCTTATCACATGGAAGAACATATGACAGAAGGATTGCAACCTTTTTTATTGTGGAGTGCTCAGATTTCCTAATGAACTATAGAAATGGGAAAAAGCAATTATTCTAGCAGTTTAAAAATGTATACATGTACTCTACAGAGTGACTCATAATGGCCTAGTAAGTTCTAGTAAGTAGTCCCAGCTAAAGTAGAACTATCAAATCAATTTTTGAATTGTGAGTTGGCAGATCTAGTCTACTTGGGACGAAGAGCAGCATTCAGACCAAAGTGTTTATAGATTTCAAAGGATTGTGCTTGTGAGAAAATTATTTAGTTTTACTCAAACTGTCATAAATACAAGTGTTCTTGTGTCATTGATTACAAACAACTAGAATAACTATATACCTGTTCAAAAGCTCTACCACAATTCTGCGTGAGACATGTATTTACCATGTCATAGCTGTACTTTGTCTCCTAATATGAACTGCTAAAACTCATCTTAAAACCTGGACGCTGTATTGAGTGAAGAACCTTGTGGGGAGAAGGGCGGGATAGAAATGTATGAAATAAATAACCGGGGGTGGGGAAGAGAGAGGGGCCCAGCTCATCCCTGCCACTGAGGAGCCCCCCCCCCCCACTGAACCAGGGGTGGGGAAGTGAGGAGGCCTTCTCGCTGTTGGGGAATGGAGGAATTTTCCATCGCCGCTGCTATGACTTCCACCATCTTGAACTTATTTAATTTATTTTTTGGCATCTATGTGAGTTACATTAATTGTACTGTTTTATTTGCTTGCTGTTTTGTTTTTACTGATGTGTTGTTGGGCTTGGCCTCATGTAAGCCGCCCTGAGTCCCCTTGGGGAGATGGTGGTGGGGTATAAATAAAGGATTATTATTATTATTATTATTATTATTATTATTATTATTAATAATGCTGATAAGCTGGTTCCTTCCTGCCAGACAGTTGCAGCATGATGGGAAGTTGCAACTACACTTTGTTGGGGCCTCTGTTTCTGTTCAATATATTGTACCTTACTGGCGAGAGGATTGGAGGATATGTCATCCTACCTGTTTTAAAGGTGTGTTCTAGGGGCCTTTGCAGTCATGGCAATGATGCCACACCAATCAATGTGACCATCCAACAGTTATGAGGTTTTACATCTTGTGTACAAAATCACAACTGTGTATTGGGATGTGAGCCTGTTATGAAGTTTTCCAAAATTTAAATTAATGATATTCAAAAAACATTTTACTGACAAAAATTAAAAAGGCAGGAAAAGGAGGAAAGAACAAAACTGTGATAAATCCACATTTTGTTTTCCTAACAAAATGAAGCATGGAGTCCATACATTAGGTATCCACTACTGAGCAATTAGGGTCTCTTTTCTCAGACTGCTACCCAGCCCTGGAATGCAAGCTGTCGGCTTCACCCTGTCACTCCTAAACTATTGTTGATGAGCTCTGTGTGATGGCATTTGGATACAGTACTGTCTTTCCTAGGTGGTATTTTAGTCTCCCTTTGATCTCCTCGCTCTTCCATAATTTCTCTGAATTACCTCTCAACCACCACCCCACCACTGTCTTAGGGACCAATTAGGTATGTTCTAGTCATCTCTGCAGGTTATATTTGATAGGGGTGGTAAAAGTTCATATATGTGATCCTACAACTGTGTCATTCCAGTTAGGTAATAATAATAATAATAATAATAATAATAATCTTTATTTATATACCACACCATCTCCCCGAGGGGACTCAGAGCGGTTCCCAGGTAACATCACAAAACATACAAAGTAAAAACAACATAACCATAAGATTAACAAAACAAAATATAAGCATAAAAATTGTCGTCATAACACACATATTTTAAAAGTAACCCTGCCTGTTCAAGGCAATTACAAAATTTAAAAGGGCAGGCCAAGATTTGTGCAAGTCCAAAAATTCTAGGGGGCCCGGGAATTAAGTGCAATGTTATGGCAGGCAACAATAATATTAGGTACGGGTCTGTGGCTGTTCATTCCGGGGCCGATTAGAGGAAAAAATCTGGGTAATTGGTAGGAAGAATAAGGCAGTATTCAACAATGTGTAGGGCTGAGTTAGAACCGGTCATTTTCAAAGGCTTGTTGAAACCACCAGGTCTTCAAGCTCTTACGAAAGGAGGGGAGGAATGGGGCCTGTCTTATTTCCCTTGGAAGTGTGTTCCAGAGGTGGGGGCCACCACCAAGAAGGCCCTCTCTCTCGTCCCCACCAACCGTGCTTGAGACGGTAGTGGGACCGAGAGGAGGGTCTCCCCAGAAGATCTTAGAGCTCGTGCTGGTTCATAGAAGGAGATGCGATTGCGGAGATAGTCAGGGCCCGAACCGTTTTGGTACTGGTGTGTACAGTTGGCCCGCCATGTCCACGGATACTGCATCGACAAGTTCAACCATCCACAGCTTGATGTTTTTTAATTCGTAAAGGTAAACTGTGATTTTGCTATTTTATGTAAGGAACATTATACTGTGACATTGTTTGAACTTGAGCATCCATGAATTTTGGTATCCACGGAGCCTCCTGGAACCAAACCCTGGTACATTACTTAGTTTTGGGAGTAAGTTGTGAAGTGAGGTACCTGGGTTAAAAGAAAGGTATGAACATACACAGTTTTGTACATCTACCTGTGAATATGTGAACACAGGATGAATTGATGTTTATTGTAATATTTATTTATTTATTTGACTTGTATACTGCTACTCCCAATTTGGCTCGGAGCGGTTTACAGCAGCAGATTAAAACAATACTATTAACTTTAAAATACTATAAAAAAAAAGAACAGACACCCATCAAAAGCTTGTTAGGAGAGAAAGGTTTTACAGGCTTTCCGAAAAGCAAGTAGGTCTCGGATAAATCGGGTTTCAACAGGCAAGGCATTCCATAAATAAGGGGCCACAATCGAGAAGGCTCTCTGCCTAGTAGAGGACAGATGATAAGTCCAGATGTTGGGGACTTCAAGCAAATTTTGGTCTTCAGACCGAAGTAATCTCTGGGGTTGGTAGGGGGATAAGTGGGCCCTCAGGTACGCCGGCCCCAGAGACCATATAAGGCCTTAAAGATTAATACTAGCACCTTTAAAGTAATCCGGTACTCAATCCGTAGCCAGTGCAGCTGTTGTAGAATTGGGGTGATACCACACCTCGCCGGCACCCGGGCAAGAAGACGAGCCGCCGCATTTTGCACCAGCTTCAGTTTCCGGATAACTGACAAAGGAAGGCCAATGTAGAGGGTGTTACAGTAGTCAAGCCTCAAGATGATATGTGAATATCTCATATTTTTTTTGCATTGCTGCACGACAGTAGACTGCTGTGCAGTCTACTATTGACAACAGTAGACTGCGGGATGCATTTTTGGCAAAAAGTCTCTTTCTATTAAAACAACTGGGCTGAACAGAAGGCACAGCCCCTAGGACTCTTGGCATATGATAATCTCACAGATTCTTAGCTACATATGTCAATAATCTATTGGTCTTTAAGGTACAATAACACTCACTGTTGTCTTCTGCAGCTTCAAATGACTGCAATGGTTTTGTCATGAGCAGAGCACCCTAATATTTAATCATCTTTCTCCTACAAGCAGACTTTCTAATATTTGGGGAATATTTGGGGTTGTTTTAATCTCTTCCAGTTAAATTACATTTTTCTGTAGTTACCCCTCAATCTAGGTCAACAATGAAATTGCTCAAGTCAGGCAAACAATCCCCCTAGTTTAACTTTAGCCTGTGAATTGTTGCTGTTTGGAGGCTGCATCCTAACACAATTTGCCGACAGCGCCTTCAGAACCAGAGTGCTCTAATTGCTGTATGCTTCAATTACTCTCAAAAATTCTTTTCCTATGACATCTTAGTTTGTAACAATTTAACCTACTTGAGCTGATTTGTTTCCTGGCAAGAGGAACGCCTTGTAAAATTCTGCTTTTTCAAATTGCTTCCTGGTAATCCGGAGTTTTAAAAAGCCCCACCAAGGACTTGGAATGTGGTTTGGAGAGAGATGACGACCATACATTGTGGCGGCTTTCGTTACACCATTTTTTTTCCTTTTCAAAAGAAGGGGTTAATACCGCTTGTGTTTTTGATCACTTCCTTTATAAAGTGTATGGATGAAACTCAAAAATAGGCAAGTCATTCTCCTTGTTTTGTGATGACGCACCTGTCATATTATGTCAACAATGCCTGAGAGTAAATATTTTCCTTGACAAAGTATTTTTCCTCCGGCATTTGTTTAAAAGTTTGACTCCTTTGGTCTTAGGCATAGTCTCTTTAAATAATATTTTTCTAAAGCAAGCTCTTAAAAACTGATAAGCAGAAACAATATATGTTTCTGCAACACTGTGATATAAATCTGTTCAGGAAAAGGTTCAGAGGTTCTGTTTTCTGAGCAGTTCACGAGGTTGTCTAGTCTGCTTTAGCAGGTTTGGTTTTAATATGGAGTTAAATACTAGTTTTCACTATGTTGAACCAGCTGTCGTAAGTGCAACCTGAAATCTTCATTATTGAAAGTTTCATTTTTAAAAGTTTCATTTTGGCATCTGTTTGTGTGTGAGTAAGTGCAGCTAAACATAATAAAGTATAATATTAAAGTCATAGAATCAAAGAGTTGGAAGAGACCTCATGGGCCATCCAGTCCAACCCCCTGCCAAGATGCAGGAATATTGCATTCAAATCACCCCTGACAGATGGCCATCCAGCCTCTGTTTTAAAAGCCTCCAAAGAAGGAGCCTCCACCACACTCTGGGGAAGAGAGTTCCACTGCTGAACGGCTCTCACAGTCAGGAAGTTCTCCCTAATGTTCAGATGGAATCTCCTCTCTTGAAGTTTGAAGCCATTGTTTCACGTTCTAGTCTCCAGGGAAGCAAGCTTGCTCCCTCCTCCCTGTGGCTTCCTCTCACATATTTATACATGGCTATCATATCTCCTCTCAGCCTTCTCTTCTTCAGGCTAAACATGCCCAGCACCTTAAGCTGCTCCTCCTCAGCAGTGTTGCAAAAATGTTCTCCAGACCCTTGATCATTTTAGTCGCCCTCCTCTGGACACATTCCAGCTTGTCAATATCTCTCTTGAATTGTGGTGCCCAGAATTGGACACAATATTCCAGGTGTGGTCTAACCAAAGCGGAATAGAGGGGTATCATTACTTCCCTGGACCTAGACACTATGCTCCTATTGATGCGGGCCAAAATCCCATTGGCTTTTTTTGCCACCACATCACATTGTTCGCTCATGTTTAACTTGTTGTCCATGAGGACTCCCAAGATCTTTTTCACACGTACTGCTCTCGAACCAGGCATTGTCCCCCATTCTGTATCTTTGCATTTCGTTTTTCCTGCCTAAGTGGAGTATCTTGCATTTGTCACTGTTGAAAGTAAGATTAGCCATCATATAACAATTGAAAGGATCTCACAACAAATCAAATATAACACTCCCCATTAAGATTTTCAGCAGCCAGATGGACTGATTCAATTTTTTTTCTCCAATGGTAGAAGTTCAAAAGGAAAGAACCAAGGAGCCTAAGACACTCTCATTGGAAGAAAGTTCGACAGCCTTGTAGAAGCCACTGAAAATTTCCCTACATTTCCCTACATTTCATATTAACACCCTGTATACTAAATGTAGATAAGACATTAATATAAGCCATTCCCCTTGTGCATAATATCCAGACCAGTAGGAATTTCTAAAGAACTAAGATTAAAAGTTAAGATTAATTGAGGAATCATAGAATCATAGAGACATGTTTAGCCTGAAGAAGAGAAGGCTGAGAGGAGATATGATAGCCATGTATAAATATGTGAGACGAAGCCACAGGGAGGAGGGAGCAAACTTGTTTTCTGCTTCCCTGGAGACTAGGACGTGAAACAATGGCTTCAAACTTCAAGAGAGGAGATTCCATCTGAACATGAGGAAGAACTTCCTGACTGTGAGAGCCGTTCAGCAGTGGAACTCTCTGCCCCGGAGTGTGGTGGAGGCTCCTTCTTTGGAAGCTTTTAAACAGAGGCTGGATGGCCATCTATCAGGGGTGATTTGAATGCAATATTCCTGCTTCTTGGCAGGGGGTTGGACTGGATGGCCCATGAGGTCTCTTCCAACTCTTTATTTCTATGATTCTATGAGCGGGCCACATGCACATAAAATGATTTAAAAACTCAGGGTGAGATAAAGGAGCAGATATATTCCTGCTTCTTGGCAGGGGGTTGGACTGGATGGCCCATGAGGTCTCTTCCAACTCTTCGATTCTATGATTCTATGAGTTATTTTTAAGTGAGAACTCGTAGAGAGACAAGGGGCGGAGTACTCCTAGGGCAGGAACATTGAGGGGAGCAATAACTTAAGATTATGTAACTACTCTCCAAAAGCGCAACAGCAGAGCCAGGTCTTGAGATTCTTTTTAAAGGTTTCTAAGGTAGGGGCTTTCCTAATCTCTCCGGGCAATGTGTTCCAGAGTCGGGGGGGGGGGGCACAGAGGAGAAGGCTCTCTCCCTTGTACCCACAAGGCGAATCTGAGAAACTGGTAAGGTAGAAAGGAGGGCCTGCCCCGAAGATCGAAGAGCTCGGGCTGTGAAAGAGGTTATAGCCCTCGATGTCTACATTCCAGCGATAGGAGTCATCCCACCAGGTTTCAGTGATACCTATGATATCATATTTGTGGTGTTGTGCTAAAAGTTGGAGTTCGTCTTGTTTATTTCCCATGCTCTGTGCATTAGTGTAAAGACATGTGAGCCCCTGAGATCTTCCCCTGAGCTGTTTAATTGGGATTATTGTGTTCTTGGTACTTGGTCCTCGTTGGTTTGTGCAGCCCTCCGTTTAGCCTTCTGGCAGTTCCCTGACATTGTGGGTAAAGTAGGGTTCGCAACGCTGTTGTCCCTCTCCCCGGTGGACCTAGTTTAAAGTGCACCTAATGAGGTTTGCGAGTCTGTGAGCAAAAAGATGTTTTCCTTCTTGTGTGAGATGCACCCCATCCCTTGCCAGTAGGCCATCCTCCTCAAAAAGCAGGCCATGGTCGAGGAAGCCAAAGCGTTCCCCCTGACACCATTTTCTAAGCTAGTTATTGGCGTGTACTATTTTTCTGACCCTTGTAGGACCGTGTCTTACATTGACTCTCTGTAGCTTTTCTCAAAAGGTTAAGACAATTTCCTCTACTTTTTCTGTATTTCATTATAATGGCTCATTAGGCTTAAGGCGAGGATTGGGAAAACTGTGGCCCTTCACTTGCTTTGGACTTAAACTGTTAGAACACTCTAGACGAGGCAGGAGGAGGTTGATACTTAAATGGCTAGGGGGATAATGCTGGGAATAATATTCATTTTTAAAAAATGGTTTGGCTTTCTCAAGCATCAAGAACCCCAGCCTAGGAAAATCTTAGACAATTGAGAATTTCGGCAGTTCAAGACACATTCGGCAAAAAATATTGCACATCCTTGCACACAAAAATATTTCTACACAGAAAACAGCATTTTCCATACAGAAGAGAGAGAGAAAGAATGAGTAGGGAGAGCAAACAGATTATGTCCCAAACTACAAATAGTCCTCAAAAGGTACTTCAAATAATAACTTGTTAATCATTACACAGATGTTGTGTTTTCAGTGGGGACAAGTATGGGGAGATGAAAAACTGGACAAAATTCCCAAACCACAAAATGCAGGGAGCACACTATTTCATATTGTGACTTAAATAGTTTTCTACATTTTTAAAATTATCTCTTTTTTTCTCCAAAACATAAGCAAATAGGGGATCAAAGGTATTGATAACTTCCATTAAGTTTGTATGCAGTATGCACAATGAAGCAATAATCCCTATCACAGACTAGTGGTTCCCAACCTTTGACTCTCCAGATCTTTGAATGTCAATTTCCAGAAACCAAGTCAGCAGAGCTGTACATTTTTTGTGGGTCAAAGATTGAGGAACTCTGGCATCCAGCTCTCTCCAAAATGGCTCTTTCAGAATACACATAAAAGCTATTTTGCCATATTCAGATTATCTGGCACATTTCTAAACTGCACCATTTTCAATCCATGAATCCATGATAAAATACAAAAGGGTTTCAGGGAAGACACTCTCAAGACTGCTGATTCAGGGGTTGTCAAAGTGAGTTGTTGGCTAAAAATAATGTAGTATCTAATCGCTTGCAGAGCAGCAGCAGACCTCAGTTCTAATTAGTGGGCTGGCATAGTTACAAGAACAGTTACAAAAACTTCTTCTAGAACAGTGAAAAGGTTATTGGGAAACTTTTGTTTCCATTTCCAGATTTACCACTGTTCAATGTGTTTTCTGAATCCTGGCATACCATAGGTAAAGGAAGCAAATCCATGACCATTCACTTCACTTCACTTTATTTCTTAATTACTCACTCTCCACTAAGGAGCTCCGAGCGACTTACAATCTAAAATAGCATTTACACAATATAAAAACATTCAACATAAAAACATACAACAGTGACTATTTGGCAAATTAGATCTGATCACTTTACTTAAATGCACAACCAAACAGCCAAGTCTTGAGTGCCTTTACAAAAGGTTGCAACTCTGACATTGCTCTAATATATGGAGGCAATGAGTTCCACAGAATTGGAGCATAGGTCGAAAAAGCTCTACGCCTTGTAGCTTCCAGGTGTACCTCCCTAGGGCCCGGTATGTATAGGGGATTTTCTTAGGTGGATCGAGGTAACCACTGATGGAGAAAAGGAATGAGGTGGTCCCTAAGATATAAAGGTCCTTGGCCATTTTGAGCTCTAAATGTCAGGATCAGTATCTTGTAAGAGATCCGATGTTCTATTGGTAGCCAATGCAGTTGTTGCAGAATCGGTGTAATATGGGATCTTATAGGTGATCACACTAGCAACCTGGCCGCCGCATTTTGGACCATCCGAATCTTCTGAGTTGTTGACTTCGGAAGGCCAGCATATAAGGCGTTGCAATAGTCCAACCTAGTGGTGACTGTTGCGTGGATTACCATTGCCAATGCTTCTACCGAAAGGTAGGATGCCAATTTCCTTGCCTGGCGAAGATGAAAAAAGGCCTGCTTACTTATGGCAGTGATCTGGGCCTCCATCGTCAGCGATGAGTCCAATGCAACCCCAAGGCTTTTAACAGTGGCAGATGGAACCAGAGCTTCCCCATCGAAATCAGGCAGAGACTGGATTAATTCAGGCAGCTGGCCGGGCCAGAGTATCTCAGTTTTTGCAGGATTCACTTTTAGTCTGCTCGCTCGCAGCCAACTCATCACTGCTTCCAAACACAGCCTAAAGTTCTCAGGAATCACGGTTGTCTGAGGTTCGAGATGCGAGAGTAGCTGGGTATCATCTGCATACTGGTAGCACTCTATGCCAAAGCTCCGCACCAGTCCAGCAAGTGGCCGGACGTAGATGTTAAATAACAGGGGCGAGAGGATAGCACCCTGTGGAACTCCACAGCAAAGGCAGGAGCTCTCAGAGCTTTGGCCTAACCACTCCACCCTCTGTCTCCGGTCCCGGAGGAATGAATTGAACCATTTCAGGGCTAAACCTCGTACACCAGACATAGCCAATCGATGAATCAGCAAGTCATGGTCCACGGTATCGAATGCAGCTGCGAGGTCCAAGAGTACCAATATTTTATTTATTTATTTATTTCCGTTACTTTTACCCTGCCCTTCTCACCCCCGAGGGGGGACTCAGGGCGGCTTACAGAAGAAGGCACAATTCGATGCCTTTATAACATATACATACATATATAAAAGCAATTAAACAGTTACAACTTAAAATTAAAATCATCAGTACAGACAATACAATAACACAATAGTAAACTAAACCTGAGCTCAGCGTTCAGATTTCCGTAAATCCATTCCGTTTGATCCACCTCGGTCTAATTGATGACGAATTCATCGGTAATAGCTACCAAGACAGTCTGTCCCATGACCTGAACAAATGGCCATCCAGCCTCTTTTTAAAAGCTTCCAAAGAAGGAGCTTCCACCACACTCCGGGCAGAGAGTTCCACTGCTGAACGGCTCTCACAGTCAGGAAGTTCTTCCTCATGTTCAGATGGAATCTCCTTTCTTGTAGTTTGAAGCCATTGTTTCACGTCCTAGTCTCCAGGGAAGCTGAAAACAAGCTTGCTCCCTCCTCCCTGTGGCTTCCTCTCACATATTTATACATAGCTCTCATCATATCTCCTCTCATCCTTCTCTTCTTCAGGCTAAACATGCCCAGCTCCTTAAGTCGCTCCTCATAGGGCTTGTTCTCCAGACCCCTGATCATTTTAGTCGCCCTCCTCTGGACACATTCCAGCTTGACAATATCTCTCTTGAATTGTGGTGGCCAGAATTGGACACAATATTCCAGGTGTGGTCTAACCAAAGCAGAATAGAGGGGTAGCATTACTTCCCTGGATCTAGACACTATACTCCTATTGATGCAGGCCAAAATCCCAAAATTGGCTTTTTTTGCCGCTACATCACATTGTTGGCTCATGTTTAACTTGTTGTCCACGAGGACTCCAAGATCTTTTTCACACGTACTGCTCTCGAGCCAGGCATTGTCCCCCATTCTTTAGATATTTGGTTATAGGTGTCCAGTCTGTTTTTCCCTTGTCTTCCCTTTGGATATCAAATAAGTTAGCCTATCCATGTTCCTTATATCCATGATTTTTTTATTCCAATCTTCCAGTTTGGATATATCCGTTTTCCTCCATACTCTGGCGTAACACATTCTTGCAGCCGTTGTTACTAAAAAGAGGAGTTTATCTGTATTGTTGTCTATTGTTTTGATCATTTATTCCCAGTAAAAAGAGTTCTGGTCTCAATGGTATTTTTATTTTTAATAATCTTTTGTAGATTTTCATGTATTTCCTTCCAAAAAAATTGGGTCCTTTTGCATGTCCACCACATATGATAGAAGGTTCCTTCCATTTGTCCACATTTCCAATATTTCGAATTGATGTTTTTATAATTTTTTTTAATTTATGTGGTGTCATGTACCATCTATGCATCATTTTTGTCCAGTTTTCTTTTAGATAATAAGCACATGTATATCTTAATTTTTTATTCCAGATTTTCTCCCATTCTTCAATTCCTATAGATCTCATTTTATCATGCATTCCTTTACTCTCTCTTCCTCTGTATTCCAGTCTAGTAATTTCTTATATATTTTGGTTATTGTTTTCTTTTCTGTTTTCAATATTTTATCCCATGTATTTTCTGTCATTGAGAAGCCGAATTCTTTGTCTTTTATAAAGTACTAGCTTGGGGACCCGGCGCTGCCCGGGTTATTAGAGAAAGTGGGTAATGGTGGTTCTCTATGCCAAGTTTGGTCTTTATTGGTCATTGTATGATGGTTGCATTGTTTTCAGGAAGTGAGTGAAGGTACTTGAAGTGCCATCATCCATGGTCCACCCTTCTCCAAACAGCAGCAGGATATAGACTGGGTCATGGGGGCTCTGTGTGCCAAGTTTGGTCTTTATCAGCCATTGGGTGAGGGTGGTAGTGGTTTCAGTAAGTGAGTGAAGGTAATGCAAGTCCCATCATCCAAAGTCCATCCTCCTTCAAACTGCAGCAGGATGTAGAGTGGGTCATGGGGACTCTGTGTGCTAAGTTTGGTCTAGATTGGTCTATGGATGAGGGTTGCAGCAATCTTGGGAAGGAAGTGGAGGTACTTGAAGTCCCATCATCCATGGTCTGTCCTCCTCCAAACTGCACCAAGATGTAGAGTGGGTCATGGGGGCTCTGTGTGCTAAGTTTGGTCTTGATCAGTCATTGGATTAGGGTCACAGTGGTTTCAGTAAGTGAGTAAACATACTGCAAGTCCCATCATCCATGGTCCATCCCCAGCCAAACCACACCAGGACGTAAAGTGGGTCATGAGAGGTCTATGTGTCAATTTTGGTCCTGATCAGTCATTGGATGAGGTTAACAGCAGTCTCAGAATGTGAGTGATGGTACTACAAGTCCCATCATACATGGTTCATCCTCCTCCAAACTGCAGTAGGATGTCAAGTGGGTCTTGTGTGCTCTGTTTGCAAAGTGTGGTCTGTATTGGTAATTTTCTGACAGAGCCCCTGACCTTTCCTTTCCTCTCTTTGTCATCTCGGAATCTTGGAATTGAGGCTGGCCTATCAGAGACCATATGCAAATTTCCTTCTGTCATGTCCCTGTTTCTGTCATGAACCCTTTTCTCCACCAGGGGCTCCTGTTGAAGCAGGCCAATCAGGGATCTTATGCAAATAGCACAACAGCAGCAGCCAGTCAGAATCTTGGAACTTTCAGGCTGGCCAATCAGAAAGCCGGCACATACACCGCCACACATCCGCCGCATACAAATTTTGACTTTTATTATATATATAGATTGTTTTATTTGCCAATATTGCAGCCATGTTATATTTGTAAATCTCTCCTTTATTTTTGTTTGCGATTTTAATACTATTTCTCTTCCCTGTTTCTTTATTATGTCTTTGTAGGTGGGCCAGTTATCCCACCCATTTTCTCTACGTTGGGTGGATTCTAGCGAAGATACCCATAGTGGTGTTTTGTTATATATCCTTTCTTTATATTTTTTCCAGATTTTGGTGATAGACGGCCTTATGAAATGATTCCCGATATTTTTTTCATTTTTTGCTTTTCCGTACCATACTTATTTTTGGGGGGAAACTGTATGTTAAAAAGATTAAATTATAATCTATATAAATAAGAATGTAATGTTCTTTTGTGGGATCAACAGAACTCAAAAACCACTGGACGAATTGACACCAAATTTGGTCACTATACCCCTAACAGACCAACAAGTGACCATCACTCATAACCCTCCCCAAAAAACAGTGGAAAGGACTTAAAAACCCAAATATGCTAAATGATTAAAAGCTAAATGACAATACAGAAAAAAGGAAGGAAGGGGAGAGAGAAAGAGAGAAAGGAAGGAAGGAAGGAGAGAAAGAGGGAGGGAAAGAAAGAAGTAAAGGGAGAAGGAAGCATGGAGGCATAGAGCAAAGGAAGGAAGGAAAGAGGTAGAGAAGGAAGAAAGGAGAGAAATAAAGAAGGAAAAGAAAAAGGGGGAAGGAAGGAAAGAGGTAGAGAAGGAAAGAAAAAAGGGAGGGAAGGAAAGAGGGATAGAAGGAAAGAGAAGGATGGAAAGAGGTAGAGCAAGAAGAAAGAGAGGGAAAGAAGGAAAGAAAGAAGGAAAGAGAGAAGGAGGGATAGAAGCAAAAAGAGAAGGAAGGAAGGAAGGAAAGAGGTAGAGAAGAAAGGAAGGAAGGCGAGAAGGAAAGAAAAAAGGGAGGGAAGGAAAGAGGGAAAGAAGGAAAAAGAAGGAAGGAAAGAGGTAGAGCAGGAAGAAAGAGGGAGGGAAGGAAGGAAGGAAAGAAAGAAGGAAAGAGAGAAGGAGTATAGAAGCAAAAAGCGAAGGAAGGAAGGAAAGAGGTAGAGAAGGAAGGAGAGAAGAAAAAAGGGAGGGAAGGAAAGAAAGAAGGAAAGAGAGAAGGAGTATAGAAGCAAAAAGCGAAGGAAGGAAGGAGAGAGGTAGAGAAGGAAGGAAGGAGAGAAGGAAAGAAGAAAAGGAAAAGAAGGAAAGAGGGAGCAAAGGAAGGAGGGAAAGAAGGAGAGAAAGAGGGAGGTGAGATCGGTCACAGCAACGCGTGGCGGGTACAGCTAGTATCCTAATATAAGTCAATGAGGTAAGATTGGCAATTCAGATTTTATTTGGATTTAACTGGAGCCCCCGGTGGCGCAGTGGATTAAACTCCTGTACCAGCAGGACTGAAGACCAACAGGTCGCAGGTTCGAATCCGGGGAGAGCACGGATGAGCTCCTTCTATCAGCTCCAGCTCCTCATGCGAGGACATGAGAGAAGCTTCCCACAAGGATGGTAAAAACATCAAAACATCCGGAGGTCCCCTGGGCAACGTCCTTGCATACGGCCAATTCTCTCACACCAGAAGTGACTTGCAGTTTCTCAAGTCACTCCTGACACGATAAAAAAATGGATTTAAGATCCAAAGTAGAATGGATGTGGGTTTTGGTTGAATTGGGCTCCAATCAGAATTGCTGTAAGAACCTCCAAATTGTGTTGAGGACCATTACAATGATAAGGGTCTTGTTACCACCTCCATTGATATTATGGAGCCTATATTCTCCCAAGTGACTGTTAAAAAGACTGTATTTCAGAGAGTTTTTAGTGCAAACCAGTCGTAAGGGGGAAGTTTACATAGTTTTTGTTCTTCTGTACCATGTTTCCACTTCAAATTATTGCTTCAACAGGTACATTACTTTGGGTTTTTAAAATAAAAAATGAGGAATGGCACATAATTTTATTTTTATTTATTTATTATTCGAACTTATATGCCACCACTCCCCTGCGGCTCGGAGCGGCTTACAAGAACAGGCTAAAATCGAACACAATTTAAAAACAATTTAAAACAATTTAAATGTAGGTGTATTCCCCCTACCCCCACCTCCTGTTACTACCCATGGCCTGGCAGCAATTTACCATATTACTGTAAGATTAGTAAATCCCTTCTGTTCAAAGGCTAATCCATTCTTATTTCATATCCATCAGCTGTGCCATTAATTGGAGTAATCCTCATTTCATTTGTCAGAGCTTTGGTTTGAATTTCACTGTGAATGTGACTGTGACAGCTTTATGTGGCAAAAAGTGTCAGGGCAGATGGCTGGGCTACCTCCAGTCGATAAATGGAGCCAGCTTACAAAGTCTGTGTGTGTGGGGTGTGTGTGTATATACACGCACACTTTACCATGCCTTCTGTTTTTCTGGTGCTGCCACAGTAATTGATGTTCTGGCATGTTGCATGCCTTGTTAGAACATGTATAAAGTTCTCGCTCCCTAGTTATTGTGTATTTAGTCGCAAGATGGGTAGATAAACAACTTGAAATGACAAGATGAATGCTCCCTCATTAAGCATGGTAAACTTCTAGGGCTAGGATTTCCAAATTTGGGAGTGCAGATGAAGGTGAGTTGAATCTGACTCCATCTAATGTGTAAAAGTGGAATTTTGCTTATTATCAGAACAGTTTCCAAGCTGAAACAGATTTCCAATCTTGACAGATTAGAGAGATGGGCCAAAACTAACAAAATGAAGTTCAATAGTGACAAATGCAAGATACTCCATTTTGGCAGGAAAAACGAAATGCAAAGATACAGAATGGGGGATGATGCCTGGCTCGAGAGCAGTACGTATGAAAAAGATCTTGGAGTCCTCGTGGACAACAAGTTAAACATGAGCCAACAATGTGATGTGGCGGCAAAAAAAGCCAATTTTGGGATTTTGGCCTGCATCAATAGGAGCATAGTGTCTAGATCTAGGGAAGTAATGCTACCCCTCTATTCCGCTTTGGTTAGACCACACCTGGAATATTGTATTCTTGTGTATCCGTAGGTGGCTGTGGAGCCCTATTCTAACTCCAAGAAATTGGGCACCACAGTTCAAGAGAGATATTGACAAGCTGGAATGTGTCCAGAGGAGAGCGACTAAAATGATCAAGGGTCTGGAGAACAAGCCCTATGAGGAGCGGCTTAAGGAACTGGGCATGTTTAGCCTGAAGAAGAGAAGGATGAGAGGAGATATGATATGTATAAATATGTGAGAAGAAGCCACAGGGAGGAGGGAGCAAGCTTGTTTTCTGCTTCCCTGGAGACTAGGACACGAAACAATGGCTTCAAACTACAAGAAAGGAGATTCCATCTGAACATGAGGAAGAACTTCCTGACTGTGAGAGCCGTTCAGCAGTGGAACTCTCTGCCCTGGAGTGTGGTAGAGGCTCCTTCTTTAGAAGCTTTTAAACAGAGGCTGGATGGCTATCTGTCAGGGGTGATTTGAATGCAATATTCCTGCTTCTTGGCAGGGGGTTGGACTGGATGGCCCATGAGGTGTCTTCCAACTCTATGATTCTACGATTCTGTGAAAGGTTCTGTAGCATTGAAATGTGTTCTGCGTTTATGTTTAGAAACAAGTGGGTTAGCTTTCTCTTCTCCAGCCTAAAGCTCAGCCCCTCTTTCCTATTTTGCATATCAGAGATGTGACTCAGTATGTTGCCCCTCAAACACAAATTGAAGGGAGTGATGGCATTTGAATGTTCAAAGCCTAGCTCCCTTGCCCAAAGATGTGTTGTGATCAACTGCAGTTATTATCAATTGCTAAAAAATTAAGACGTCAATGCAACATTCCTTGTAATGTTCAGAACCCAACTTTCGAAAATGTGATCAAAGAGATGCATTTTTCTTTTCAGTGTGTCTGATCCTTTGAGGCAAAGAAGCACTCTGAACAAGACTTTCAACCGAGTTAATGGTAAAATCAATATTGTAGCCGAATAACTCCAATCCTAATTGATAGTATCAGCTCTAAAGCTCAACTAAGACTTATGCTAGCTGCAGTTTAGAACTCAAGAAAATTCTGTTTTGAACAATTTTTTACCCATGTTTTAATGTTTTACCCATTTTTTAAAGTTGTGTGTCTGCTCTGCCCACCACATCTACTCAGTGCCCAATTTCTTGGAGTTAGAATAGGGCTCCACAGCCACCTACGGATACACAAGAATACTGATCCTGGAAGACTATCCTACTCGTCCAATGATGGATCGCCTAAGTAGGGGGTCACTGGACTAGGGCTTCTTGATTAAGACATCACACTAAAGCCCAGTTATTATAACCCATAGTTTATGAATTCACTTGAAGCATGTTGTCTAATTCTAGATGTACAAGCACTACACCAAGCCATGGCTAAATCTCCTTTGCTATGGCTTGGAGTGAGGGCTGAATCAATCCTACATCTCTCTCTGCTGGTGGCTTCTCTCTCAGTACGGTGGTGAATCTGCTCCATATTTTAGTCTGAACTTATCAGAAGCCATCTGGGGTCCTGAATCCTGTTTCCAAAATAGGATAACTAACTTGGATATCTTCTTTAAGGTTCAGACTACCACTTTTAATAGATTTGCTGCCCCAAGGATATGGAACTGTTTTGCCTATTTTGATCATTTTGGAATGCACACCTGTTTGTACAAGAGTTCAGAATTCCCTGTCATCACAGATTCTGTTCTGAAAATCAAAACACGCATGTTTTGTTGGAAGATCCCTATCACAGGATGGCTTTTTCATAACTTGGAAGTGAAACTAAGTCAACTACTTTTTTAGTCTTGATGCTAGAACTCCATCTATTGCCACGATTTCATCCTGTCCTTCATGGCCCATTCACACTGCACAATTGTAACACTAGTATTCCACCTTAATTGCTGTGGTTTCATCCTATGGAATCCTGGTGGGGCACTAGAGCACGCTTACAGAGAATCCTCCATTCCCTTCCATAAACTACCAGTCCCAGGACTCCATTGGATGGAATCATAGCTGTTAAAGTGGAATGATAGCACCATAATTCTGTAGTGATTGAAACCTTAATTTTAGGTGAAAGGTATGCCTGCATGCTCAACTATGGAATAATAAAAAAGAGAGTGATGAATTTAGCCTCTTTCATGCCAACTGATCTGATTGACAAGAGCTTTCATGGATATAAAAGCCTCATTTTCAGATACCCTGATCTATTAAAATGCATGCTAAAACAGATCAGTTAATCTAAAAGGTATAGGTAGAACATTCCTTATCTAAAATGATTGAGATCAGAAGTGCTTTGGATTTTGGATGTTTTTTAATGGCACCCGGATTGTGGCGCAGCTGGCTGAGTGTCAGGTGCATTAAGATCACTCTGACCAAAAGGTCATGAGTTCAAAGCCAGCCCGGGTTGGAGTGGGTTTCCAACCAATTGTGTAGCCTGTTGTCAACCTTTGCAACCCAGAAGACAGTTGCATCTGTCAAGTAGTAAATTTAGGTACCACCTTAAAGTGTGGGGAGGCTACATTAACTAATTTATGAGGCCATAAAAAAGACTCCAGCAAAACACTCCAGCAAAAAAGCATGCAGGGAATGCGGAAGTACTTCATCAGTGTCGCAGATGGACGATGAAAGCGACAGCTCCCCTGGTGGCCAGAAAAAGTTAAATAGCCTCTGTCTATGTCTGTATATGTTGTATGGCAAAATTGGCATTGAATGTTTGCCATATATGTGTACACTGTGATCCACCCTGAGTCCTCTGCGGGGTGAGAAGGGCGGAATATAAAAGCTGTAAATAAATAAATAAATAAATAAATATGTCCCCGTCCCTCCCAAGATTATGGAATACCTGTATTTGGATATATAAACACAAGAAATATCTTAAGGATGGGAACTAAGTCTAAACTCAGATGTTATTTATGTTTCATATATGTGTTATACACATAGCCTGAAGTTACTTTTATACAGAATATTTTAATAAGTTTGTGCATGAAACAAAATTTGTGCAAACTGAACCGTCAGAACAGAAAGGTGTCTTAATCTCATCCACAATTTTGAAGTGTATTTCAGAATTTTGGATAAATGTTCAACCTGTAATGCTGGATTCTTTCCTTCCACTTTTTCCCAGTTTACGTTGCAACAGACTAACAGAACTATTTATCTGAAATCAGCAAGAGGAATTTCACCAGCATAAATCCATGTAATGCTTTCATTCTAGTGTGGTTTTCATACGCTATTTCTCTTCTCTGTATAGTAACAATCATTTTGTTAATTAAAGCATTTCTGAGTCACTGTTTGTGCTCCAGATGGCCCCATGAGATAGGTACAATGCTAAAACTATCTCATATAAAAACAGTCAAATTCAAAACAGAATGAACCTTCTTCAAAGCATTTCCAGATTAAAGTGAAACTCTGAAACAATCAGTCAGATAAGATTTTATTTAGATTGGCTTTTGTGGTCTTCTCCAAATTCAGGAAAGATTGGGCAATTGGAGCATCTTAAGTATGGAATTCCACCTTCAGGGAGCTGCCATAATATGCTCTCCATATGTGCCTTCAAGTTACCTGTTAATTTATGGTGACCCAATCTGGTTGGGTCACCATAGGACCTTCTTAAGCAAGGAATTACCAGAAATGGCTTTGTCATTTCCTTTCTCTGAAGTGCAACATACAGTTGGTGTTCTCCCATCCATGTACTAGTGAG
Organism: Anolis sagrei; assembly: GCF_037176765.1. Classification (NCBI taxonomy): domain Eukaryota; kingdom Metazoa; phylum Chordata; class Lepidosauria; order Squamata; family Anolidae; genus Anolis; species Anolis sagrei. The sequence goes on from NC_090021.1 coordinate 161,689,201, forward strand.
GGCTGACCCTGCTTAGTTCCCAAAATCAGGAAAGATCTGGTGCCTTTAGGCCACAACATACTGCAATAACCTAAATGGGAGATAATTGGGACATGGATCACTGTGAATGGCTGTGTCTTTTCTAAGAAGGAATGGAGCAAGCTTACCAATTGAAGTTGGTGAGAGAGAACATTAATACGAGGGGTATTTTTAAAGTAAGGTCCGTTGGAACACAAGTTTATTTCAAACAAAAGTTTATTTCAAAAAAGTAAATTTATTTTCAGAAAGTACATACTTCACTCTATTTTTCGACATAGTTGCCAAGTTTGTTCAAACACTTATCATACCTCTGAACCAATTTTAAAATATCCTCTTCATAAAAACTTGCCACCTGCTCCGATAACCAAATAGTCTGTAATCAAAGAAGGGCGACCGGAGCGGTCCTCACCATGGACGTTGTCATGGCCATCTTTGAATTGTTGTACCCACTTATGCACTTTGCTTTCACTCATAACAGTATCACCGTACACTTCACAAATCTATTGATGAATTTCTGCAGCAGGCTGGTTTCTTGCTGACCAAAACCGTATCACTGAGCGAACCTCACATGTGGTGGGTGAGTTGATAGTCTTAAACATTTTTAAAGCATAGAACAGAACCGTACAGGTTAGCTACAGAGCAGAAACTGAGAACAGTTGTTCCCGAGGCATACTGGTACATGACGCACGCGCTCGTTGCGGCATGCGTGCGAACTACTAGTGTCTACAACAAAACAGACCTTACTTAAAAAATAACCCTCGTAGTTCAGAAGCAATGTTAAGTTTAGGAGCGCCCCCTAGAGTAGTAGTGGAAAACCTGTGTCCCCCCATGTGTTTGGGCCTTTAACTCCCAAAAGCCTTAGCCAACTTGTCCAGTGGTCAGGAATTCTGGGAGCTGAAGTCCAAAGCACTGATTTAGAGGGAATGTTCCTTCATTCACAGATTGGCTCCCAACAGAACTTCCATTTTGTCCTTAGTTTATCACCAACATGCAGATCTTTGGTTGCCTCCAGACAATAGTTTAGGACCTTTTTGGCATCCACTGAAAAACAGAGATAGAGCTGTGTATCACCAGCATAATGTTTTCTCTGGGTCCAGCCTTTCCAAGAGTCTTAAGTTAATGAGATGTCAACTTGGATAATGCCTGGATATTGATATTTCTGCCTAGTCATTCTTGGCTATGAGGCCCAAAAGAGAATTAGGACCAAAATGGAGGGGTGTCTGTTTTTGGCTTGCCCAGAGTAATGCCATGAAAGTAACAATATTTATTAAGCATGGTTTATACAGTGATATTGTGACTCTGTAGAGTAGGGTTTGAATCCTCTCTCATGGTACTAAACTTTGACTCTCTGTAGCTTTTCTCAAAAGGTTAAGAAAGATTCCTCTCTACTTTTTGTGCATTTCATTATAATAACTCATTGGGCTTAAGGCCAGGATTGGGAAAACTGTGGCCCTTCACTTGCTTTGGACTTAAACTGTTATAATCAACCATTTGACCTTGAACAAATCACATTCTCTCAAAGTTGAGCCTCCTGAGAATGAGACTTGCCAATCAAACCCCATCTTAGGGACTTGAAGGCATACAGCAAGGTTTATATAGAAGGTGAACCACTTTTGTGTTATCAGAAGGAAGACGGCAGTCTAATTAATCATCTGAGGTGTTGAAACATAGTAGGCAGGTACCATGAATAATCCATAGTGTAGAACCTGAAAAGGAGAATCCAATAAACATCCGGAAAATAGTTAACATTTTGCTATTTTATTTTATTTATCGTGTCATCCGCAACCAGACCATTGTATTACATTTCTAACAGAACAAAACAAACAAACAGATAAAAAAAAACCCACAAATTTTGCAAACTTGGTAGTTGATTAAATGTCCTTTGACCAGTATCTGGCCACTTGGAGTGCCTCTGGTGTTGCTGCAAGAAGGTCCTCCATTGTGCATGTGGCAGGGCTCAGGTTGCATTGCAGCAGGTGGTCTGTAGTTTGTTCTTCTCCACACTCGCATGTTGTGGATTCAACTTTGTAGCCCCGTTTCTTAAGATTGGCTCTGCATCTTGTGGTACCAGAGCGCAGTCTGTTCAGCACCCTCCAAGTCGCCCAGTCTTCTGTGTGCCCAGGGGGGAGTCTCTCATCTGGTATCATCCACGGATTGAGGTGCTGGGTTTGAGCCTGCCACTTTTGAACTCCCGCTTGCTGAGGTGTTCCAGCGAGTGTCTCTGTAGATCTAAGAAAACTATTTCTTGATTTAAGTCGTTGACGTGCTGGCTGATACCCAAACAAGGGATGAGCTGGAGATGTCACTGCCTTGGTCCTTTCACTATTGGCTGCTACTTCCCGGCGGATGTCAGGTGGTGCAATACCGGCTATGCAGTGTAATTTCTCCAGTGGTGTAGGGCGCAGACACCCTGTGATAATGCGGCATGTTTCATTAAGAGCCACATCCACTGTTTTAGTGTGGTGAGATGTGTTTCACACTGGACATGCGTACTCAGCAGCAGAGTAGCATAGCGCAAGGGCAGATGTCTTCACTGTGTCTGGTTGTTATCCCCAGGTTGTGCCAGTCAGCTTTCGTATGATATTGTTTCTAGCGCCCACGTTTTGCTTGATGTTCAGCAACATTTTGCTGATCAGGGAGGAATAATATTGCGGATGAGTAATCAATCATTCAAGGCCCCTTCACAGCACAGCTACTTGCCTTGGAGCAGCTGGAGCAGATATCCAGTAGCAAAATAAGGGCAGAGGGAAATATTTTTCTTGCTTGGATTATGAATACCATGCAAGGCAGCAACAATGAAGTGCTCTCCCTTTAACACAGAAAAGAATGTCAGACAGTAATCTTGGCAATAGTGGTAGTGAGTTGCATGCAGCCAGTCCACACTTAGTTATATGTATAATCAATTTTTATATTGTCATAAGAAAAGCACTGGCCCAGTAGGATTGGTGCTATACTCAGAAATGCTCCAGTATGCAGCCTGAAGAGAATGAGGTGCTACTCTAACTAGAGTGTGTTCACCTTCTTTCTTCCACACAAGGAACACTTGCTCTCAGGTTTGCATCCTCATTAGTACCTTGCAGTTTGAAGAAGGCTTTTTGATGCAGTGAGAAGTACTTTTATGCCCATTCCACTTTTACATGCCCCTTTTCCAAAGTGTCACCAGCCTTTCAAATTAGATTTTAAGGTAGAAAGATGGGAAAAAGAAGGGAGAAACAGCCAAAAATCACCAACACTGCACAAGTAGTAGAAACTAGGCATGGTTAGGTACTGTCAGAATCTTCATAATTCGGAATACAGTAGGAAACAATACCTTTTTGAAGCAATTTCGAAGTTTTTAAGAAAACCGAAAGTCCCTTTGACCTACCAAAGCTTTTTCCACCATTTTTGTTACGACTCATGAAGTGAGTCGGAAATGATTCAGCTGTTCCCGCTTCTGGTCCCTGGCCTCGGCTCAAGCCAGAGAAGTCAGTTTTAAACCAGAGAAAGAAGGAATTTCCTCCACTTGCTTTTCCCCAGAGAAGCCAGTTTTAAACCAGAAAAGGAAGGAATTTCCTGGCCTCGACTTAAGCCAGAGAAGCCAGTTTTAAAGCCAGAGAAGGAAGGAATTTCCTCCACTTGCTTTTCCCCGCTTCTGGAGTAAAACAAGTACTTTCAAAGTAAAGACTACCCAATGAAACAGGAAATAACACTTTCAAATCATTAACAAAAAGATTCGGAAGTCTCAGAAGTTTTGAAAAGTTTTGAACATTTTTTTCTGTGAAAATTGTAATTAACTTTAGAATCGAACCACCAGCTCCCCCTACATCCAAAACAAGTTTGGAACCATTTTTTTGATCAACAAAGCCTAGTAGAAACCTCAATTGGATCAAAAGGCCATTCTGTGTCTTTTAAAAGTTCCTTCTCCTCAAGGTGTTCATTAAAGGGAGTGGAGGAATATGGAAATGAATTGACCCTGCAAGAATGACAGTGAATTGAAGCAGCGACATTGGCATACAGCATGGCCCCTGTATGCATGGGGGTGCATTTCAAGACCCCCTTGCAACCACAGCTAATACAGAACCTTACACTTAGGCTTGCCTTTTCAGGCTGAATTACATGACAAAAAAGGAGATGCATATTAGATTTGATGGTGCATTTTTGGAGCACAGATAGTGAAGCCATGGATATTGAATTCATGGATAATGTATAATTGGGCGAGGTTATTGTCTCTCACTGGAATAGGACTGGTATGAAAACCTATACCTAATTTAGTGTAGAAAACTAAGTGTAGAAGTGAAATACGACATAATCTCTCTTTGCTTAACAAGCTTATGATTTAAATCCTGTATTTGTAATAAGATACAATTTTGTTTCTCCTGTTGCCTCGCTACTCCTTGGAAACAAGCATATATGAGCCAAGTAATCAGTCATTTCCTTGCTTGGGGATTCATAACCGTCCCAGGGCTGGACTGGGTTTTTACATGTCAGGCTTGATAGCACCATATCCTTATTCATTCAAGCAGGCAGGGAGAGTTTTGAGCTTGCTGGACTAAATCCAGAGCTGGCCAGTATTGTGTATTGATTAAAAATAATGTAGCTGAATGAAGAAGGTAACATGGCCTGTTATCACACTGTAATATTAATCTCTACTGTGTGGCTTTCAGACAGTTCAAGATGTGTTTTATTAAGATAAATGATTAGATAAATGATTAGAGAATTCAGACTCAATATTCCCATTCAACTCAAGGTGAAAGTGAATATAATTTTGTTATATTTTTATTTAATATTAATTGTTACAGTTGCATTTAATTTGTGCATCATTTTTCATAAGCCTATAATGTCACTTGCTGTTGTTGATATGTTTTGTTTGTAATCATTGGGGCTTCATTAGGGCAGTCAATTGCTCTTAAATTGTATAGTACATCTTCCTGAAACTGTTACACATAGTGGGTTGTTGTAGGTTTTTTCGGGCTGTATGGCCATGGTCTAGAGGCATTCTCTCCTGACGTTTCGCCTGCACTTTGGCAAGCATCCTCAGAGGTAGTGAGGCCTACTGGAGCTAGGCAAAAGGGTTTATATATCTGTGGAATGACCAGAGTGGGGCAAAGGACTCTTGTCTGCTGGAGCTAGGTGTGAATGTTCCAACCGACCACTTTGATTAGCATACAATGGGCTGACTGCGCCTGGGGCAAACTTTTGTTGAGAGGTAATTAGATGTCCCTGCCTGTTTCCTCTCTGTTGTGCTGTTGTAATTTTAGAGTTTTTTTAATACTGGTAGCCAGATTTTGTTCATTTTCATGGTTTCCTCCTTTCTGTTGAAATTGTCCACATGTTTGTGCGTTTCAGTGGCTTGTCTCTGTAGTCTGACATGGTGGTTGTGAGAGTGGTCCAGCGTTTCTGTGTTCTCAAATAATATGCTGTGTCCAGGTTGGTTCATCAGCTGCTCTGCTATGGCTGATTTCTCTGGTTGAAGTAGTCTGCAGTGCCTTTCGTGTTCCTTGATTCGTGTTTGGGCAATGCTGCGTTTGGTGGTCCCTATGTAGACTTGTCCACAGCTGCATGGTACAAGGTAGACTCCTGCAGAGGTGAGAGGATCCCTTTTGTCCTTTGCTGAATGTAGCATTTGTTGGATTTTCTTGGTGGGTCTGTAGATAGTTTGTATGATGTGTTTCCTCATCAGCTTCCCTTAGATATCTACATAAAAACTCCAACCATCATCCAAGTCAAAAAAGAAGCACCATTAAAGCCTTGGCAGACCGTGCAAAAAGAATCTGCGAACCCCACCTCCTCCAAGATTAACTGAACCACCTCAACTGGGCTTTACAGGCCAATGGATACTCCACCTCAGACATCAGAAGAGCTGCAAGACCAAGAACAAGCCATGAGAATAAAGACGAAGATCCACCCCAAGGAAAAGTGTTCCTGCCATACATCAAGGGACCTTAACCTTTATATGTTTTTGGTCCGTTTTGTTGTAGATACTAGTAGTTCGCGCGCATACCGCAACGAGCCTGTGCATCGTGTACCGGCATGCCTCGGGAACAACACTACTCAGTTTCCGCTCTGTAGTTAACCTGTACGGTTCTGTTCTGTGCTTTAAAAATGTTTAAGACTATTAACTCACCCGCCGCATGTGAGGTTCGCTCAGTGATACGGTTTTTGTCAGCAAGGAACCTGCCTGCTGCAGAAATTCGTCGACGGATTTGTGAAGAGTACGGTGATACTGTTATGAGTGAAAGCAAAGTGCGTAAGTGGGTACGACAATTCAAAGATGGCCGTGACAACGTCCATGATGAGGACCGCTCCGGTCGCCCTTCTTTGATTACAGACGATTTGGTGGCTTTTGGTGGCGGCAAGTTTTTATGAAGAGGGTATTTTAAAATTGGTTCAGAGGTATGATAAGTATTTGAACAAACTTGGCAACTATGTCGAAAAATAGAGTGAAGTATGTACTTTCTGAAAATAAATTTACTTTTTTGAAATAAACTCAAACGGACCTTACTTAAAAAATACCCCTCGTAGTATGACCCCCATATCTACAGGGATGCATTCCTGAACTTACCATAGATAACAGAGAACCCTATTGGAATGAATGACTTCTGGTGGAAGAATACATTAGAAACTGTGAGAGGAAGTCTCAGGGAGGAGGGAGCAAGCTTGTTTTCTGCTTCCTTGGAGACTAGGACACGGAACAATGGCTTCAAACTACAAGAGAGGAGATTCCATCTGAACATGAGGAAGATTATTTATGGAGAGGAGATTCCATCTGAACCTGACTGTGGGAGCTGTTCAGCAGTGGAACTCTCTGCCCCGGAGTGTGGTGGAGGCTCCTTTTTGAAAGCTTTTAAATAGAGGCTGGATGGCCATCTGTCAGGGGTGCTTTGAATGCAGTATTCTTGCTTCTTGGCAGGGGGTTGGACTGGATGGCTCATGCGGTCTCTTCCAACTCTATGATTCTATGATCACACTTTCTAGAAAATGCCTAGAAAGACTACTTCTCTAGAATTTCTAGGTCCTTCAGCAACAACTTTCAGCAGAAACATATCATAGAATTTTGCTGGAGGACATAGAAAATGCCAGGAGGGAACACTTTTTTCAAACATGGGTAAATACAGGTTCCACAGATACAGGAGTTGTGCTGTAGTGATTTTTATTCTACAAGCCTACTTCAATCCCACTGTCGAGAAAAAGGTGGGATATACTGATGCCCTGAGGCCGTTAATGGATGGTTGCATGCCAGCAGGTTGAGGGTGAATCCAGCGAAGACGGAGATCCTTTGACTGGGCCGTCCGGGTGGGAGGGAGATCCAGCTGCCTACCCTGGATGGCGAGACACTACGTCCGTCAACTTCTGTAAAAACTCTTGGTGTCTTATTGGACCTTCTGCTTACAATGGAGGCCCAGGTCTCTGCTGTGAGCAGATCTGCATTTTTCCATCTACGTCAGGCTAGGTGACTGGCTCCCTACCTATCTAGGAACGACCTGGCTACGGTGATCCAGGCGACGGTCATCTTGAGGCTTGCTACTGTAACGCCCTCTACATTGGCCTTCCTTTGTCAGTGATCTGGAAACTGAAGCTGGTGCAAAATGTGGCAGCTTGTCTTCTCGCCGGGGTGCCGGCGAGGTGTCGTATCACCCCAATTCTACAACAGCTGCACTGGCTTCCGATCGAGTACCAGATTACTTTCAAGGTGCTGGTACTAACCTTTAAGGCCTTATATGGTCTGGGGCCGGCGTACCTGAGGGCCTGCTTATCCCCCTACCAACCGCAGAGATTACTTCGGTCTGAAGACCAAAATTTGCTTGAAGTCCCCAACATCCGGACTTATTATCTGTCTCTACTAGGCAGAGAGACTTCTCGATTGTGGTCCCTTATTTATGGAATGCCTTGCCAGTTGAAACCCGAACCATCCGAGACCTACTTGCTTTTAGGAAAGCCTGTAAGACCTTTCTTTTCCGACAAGCTTTCGATGGGTGAATAACTCGGGACTATGTCGGTTCTCGTTTTTATTGTATTTTAAAGTTGATTGTATTGTTTTAATCTGCTGTAAACTGCTCTGAGCCAAATTGGGAGTGGCGGTATACAAGTCAAAATAAATAAATAAATAAATAAATATACTTGTAAGGTGTCTTTCAAAGTATGGCTAATAGCAGCTTAACTATAGGAATACTCTGAGAACAAGCTGTCATGACCATACAACAATTCCTAGTATTTCTCATGGTTAATGAAAAAATTGCTTGAATGCAAGCAGCCATCTGGAACAGGTTACTGGAAATCTGCTGGTCTGATTGAATTGCATGGTGTATGTGTTCCCTGCCCTGCTCCCCTGCATCCTGTTGAAAATCTTGTCTGTAACATAAGGGTATTGGCATTTGCAATATAATTGGTCTCTCAATCTAACCTAGTTTAGATTTCATAGAGATCATTGTGTAACAATCTAATGTATTTTTGTTCATAGCAGTGTCATGGCACCATATTAAGTGCAGCTTCCATGTTTACACTGTTCATTAAGCTTGATCTCTCAAAAAAATCTTGGCGTCATTAATGGAGTTACTATGAGGTAGCAACGTGTGTGAAACCAGTTGATAACATGTGCAGCTGTGGGAAACGACATAGTTGCTGGAAATACGTCAGCTGAGAACCTGCATTTGGAAGTATAAAGTTCCATGAGATAATAATAACACTTTAACACTTTATTTATACCCCGCTACCATCTTCCCAAGGGACTCGGTGCGGCTTACATGAGGCCAAGCCCAAAATACAACAATACAAGCAATAACAATAACAATACAAGCAATTTAAAAACAACAAAACAATAACACAAGCATTATCAATAATTATCAATAAGACAACACACTTTAAAATCTATGGGTAGGCCAAATGTAATTAAATTTAAAAAATTAAAAAATAATGCTGGACATGGGCGAAAAAAGTGATGGGGCGGTTTGTGGGAACAGACGAGCAGACCTAAAACAATATAAAGTGCTTTGGAAGACAAAGTGCTATGGGATCATTATTGTGGGAAGGCACACTGGAACAAGCACATCTTCAAGCTCTTCTTAAAGACTGCCAAAGAGATAGAACTACACCACATTTCTTGTTCCCCCTACATTCAAAATCCACCTTTTCATATTGTTTCTGCCCAGGCAGAACTACTCAGTTACTAATGGAGTGTAGTACATGGCAAAAAGTCATCATCACAATATAATCTCCCACCAGCATTTTAGTATAAAAATGACCTCAAGGTAAATATGAAATGCATTGGGATCCATCAGTTGGCAGTCACCCTTTTGGGTCTTATCTTGATCGACCCAAGAAACTGAGGCATTTGGCATGTGAGACAGACTTTTATTAAGTCAGTTTCATACCTTGTGAGAGTTTTGGTCTCTGACAAACCCCTAAATCTGGGTTTAGACCACTTCCCATCTTGCAAGACTTGAGCTCTGCACATGTCACAGCCACACTTGAGCTAGGCTGGGAACAGAGAAAGCTATGAGGAAGCCCCAAATATTTTTTTCACCAGGGCCTGAACCTGCATTCAGCAACTCTGGTGACTTGGATTTGTTCTCTCTTCCACAGCTAGTTTTTTCCCCTTTACAAAGAGATGAAATGTGGGAGGAGAGGGCTGCCCATATATACAAGTAGAAAACAGGGCATAGTATAGACATTGAGAAGATTCAGATAACCAATTTGGTGATGTAGCTGTTATCAGATTTATCCTTCTTCCAAGAAGTTCAGTGCATCATAGATCCTTGCAAGGACCCTGCCAGGTGGATTAAATTGAGCCAAGTAATGTACAAAATTACGAGGGGTATTTTTTAAGTAAGGTCCGTTTAAACATAACTTCACACCAAAAGTTTATTTCAAAAAAGTAAATTTATTTTCAGAAAGTACATACTTCATTCTATTTTTCGACATAGTTGCCAAGTTTGTTCAAACACTTATCATACCTTTGAACCAATTTTAAAATACCCTCTTCATAAAAACTTGCCACCTGCTCCGATAATCAAGAGTTCACTGTAATCAAAGAACGGCGACCGGAGCGGTCCTCATCATGGACATTGTCACGGCCATCTTTGAATTGTCGTACCCACTTACGCACTTTGCTTTCACTCATAACAGTATCACCGTATCACTGAGCAAACTTCACATGCAGAGGGTGAGTTGATAGTCTTAAACATTTTTAAAGCACAGAACAGAACCGTACAGGTTAGCTACAGAGCGGAAACTGAGCACAGTTGTTCCCGAGGCATGCCGGTACATGATGCACGCACTCGTTGCGGTATGCGCGCGAACTACTAGTGTCTACAACAAAACGGACCTTACTTAAAAAATACCCCTCGTATTTCTGTTTATGGTGCTTCCATAACTCTTTGGCAAGTTGACATTGTAGAGAAAAGAAACATGATTTTACGTTGTTTTATCCTGGCCCACTGGAATAATACAAAGCACTTCTTTTGAAAGGATCCTTTGCAGCATTTCATGTGGCCACCAGTTTCTGGGGAAAAGAGAGCTCTTGCCCAATGGTTGTATGAACATAGCGATAAGCTGGTTATCTGCATTCCTCCCTTATTCAGAAGTTATCGGAATTATACATGGTCATAAAGTAATCTACGTTTGTTTGTCTGGAGTGAAGTGTTTCCAATTACATAATGACAGGCTTTTACAATGTAATCACACAATATAGTTGGAAATACCTCTTCATGAAACCATGTTCAAATTATAATTATTTTCTTTTCAGATTTTCCTCAAGTTAGAGAAGTTTGAAAGTGGAATGATGCTTGTCACTAGACTATTTGAAGATAAATGACGTAACATTTGACTCAACACTTCTGGAGAAGATGGCCTTTTAGATATTCAGGGAAGGACACAGATCTCACCATGGCAGCCCAGCGTATTCGCTCTGCTAATGCCAGTGGTCTCCCACGGTGCAAGTCTGAGGGGACACTGATCGATCTGACTGAAGACTTTCCAGAAACGAGCTTCAGTTCTGTCAAAGGTAAGATTTTTCTCTGTAAGTTGAGTTAAACCAAAATGAAATTGCAGGCAGTCCCTGGGTTGCAAACATCCAACTTACAAATGACTCCTAATTAAGAATGGGGGTGAGACAACAGGAAGTGAGAAAATGTAACCCTTGGAAGGACAGTTCACACCTGAAAAAGTGATCATGGGGAAAGGTGTCTCATCAGAAGTTTTCTCACCAATCCTTCTTCCCAGAATAAGCCACTTTTTCAAAATCCAATTATCACAGGAACAGAAAGCAAGGTGAAATTTTCTGAACAGAGACACAGACAGCAAAACAAACCACAGGGGTGTTAACCCTTCCGTATGCTATCCAGAACACTTACGTGCGCTCACACCCACCCACCCACATATATATTTGACTGGAGTTATGCTTAAAATGTACATTTTCTTACAAATTCAACTTAGGAACAAACCTACAGAACCTATCTTATTCATAACTGGAGGACTGACTGTATCTACAACAATTCTGTAGAAACTTCTTAGTTCAAACATTTCATTGTAAAACAGAAGCCAAACTATGGTTTAGGGTTGCAACTGTTGAGCAGACAAACGGAGATTAGAAATGTTCACCTGCTCCACATGCTTTGCCTCTATCCTGCCCAGTATCAATACAATAGCCATGAGGGACAAAGTGATACCTGTAGATTTCTTCTTGTTTTTATCTATACTAACCTTTCAGATGAGAAACCTCAATGGGCAGTTTGAACAAAACAAATACAAATCAATAAATAAAACATTTTTTAAAAAGTAAGAGACTATCATCAAAGCCTTTGCTCAGTACTTTACGGACAAAGTCGCGTTGATCCATTCAGGCTTTGACACCACGTTAACGGCAGTCTCTGAGGATGTAACACGAGCACCTGCTTGTCCAGTTTTGATGGATTCGTTTCAATCTGTTCAACTCGAGGATATTGTCAGGATTCTTGGAGAGGCGAGGCCAACCACATGCATCCTAGACCCCTGCCCATCCTGGCTGGTAAAGGAAGCCAGAGGGGGTTTGGCAGAGTGGGTGAAGATGGTAGTTAATGCCTCCCTTTTGGGAAGGCAACATTCCAGCCAGCTTAAAACAAGCTGTCATAAAACCGCTGTTGAAAAAGCCATCACTGGACCCCACTCAATTTGTCAACTTTCGGCCAGTTTCCAATCTCCCTTATTTGGGCAAAGTCCTGGAACGTGTGGTGGCCTCGCAACTCCAGGAGTTCCTGGTAGACACGGATTATCTGGATCCGGCGCAGTCTGGCTTTAGGCCGGGACATGGTACCGAGACAGCCTTGGTCGCCGTAGTGGATGATCTTCACCGGGAACTAGACAGGGGGAGTGTGTCCTTGTTGGTTCTGCTGGACCTCTCATCGGCCTTCGATACCGTTGACCACGGTATCCTTCTGGGACGCCTCGTGGGAATGGATCTCTGGGGTACTGCTTTGCAGTGGCTCCAGTCCTTCCTTGAGGGTCGATCCCAGAAGGTGTTGCTAGGGGACTCCTGCTCGACCCCACGGCCATTGTTCTGTGGAGTCCCGCGGGGTTCAGTACTGTCCCCTATGTTGTTTAACATATACATGAAGCCGTTGGGAGAGATCATCCGGAGTTTCGGGGTGCGGTGCCATCTGTACGCAAATTATGTCCAACTCTGTTACTCCTTCCCACCTGCTACTAAGGAGGCTATTCAAGTCCTGAACCGGTGCTTGGCCGCTGTAACGGACTGGATGAGGGCCAACAGATTGAAACTAAATCCAGACAAGACAGAGGTACTCCTGGTCAGTCGAAAGGCCGAACAGGGCATAGGGTTACAGCCTGTGCTCGACAGGGTTACACTATTATTATTATTATTATTATTATTAAACTTTATTTGTACCCCGCTAGCATCTCCCGAAGGACTTGATGCGGCTTACAAAGGCCAGGGCCTCAATACACGACATAACAATAAACTTAAAGCAAATTAAAACAATTGAAGCAGTATTAGAACAACAAAACCACAAGCAATAAACAATACATCAAACAGGATAAAACTAGGCCGGGCCAGAGTAAAGGATACAGGATTAAAAAGTGCTGAATGTGACAGGTGATATGTAAGGATTAAAGGGCAAGTGCAGTGTGCAGTGTGCGGCAATCTTAATTCTAATAAAGTGCTTCTGGGACTTGGTATTGGAGATTTCCTAATCGGGAAAGGCACATCGGAACAGCCAGGTCTTCAAATTCTTTCTGAAGACTGCCAATGTAGGGGCCTGTGTAAGATCTTTGGAGAGTGTTCCAGAGACGGGGGGCCATCACGGAAAAGGCCCTGTCTCGTGTCCCCACCAAACATGCTTGCGACGCAGGCGGGATCACGAGCAGGGCCTCTCCAGATTAGCGTAGTGAACACGTGGGTTCGTAGATGGAGATGCGGTCACGCAGGTAGGCTGGTCCCAAACCGTTCAGGGCTTTGTAGGTAAGCACCTGCACCTTAAATTGGGCTCGGAAGATAAACGGCAGTCAGTGGAGCTCCTTGAACAGGAGGGGTGACCTCTCTCTGTAGGGAGTACCAGTTAACATCCTGGCCGCTGCTCATTGGACAAGTTGGAATTTCTGAGCCGTTTTCAAGGGCAGCCCCACATAGAGCGCATTACAGTAATCCAACCTAGAGGTGACCAAGGCATGGACCACCCCGGCCAGATCAGCCTTCGCGAGGTACGGTCGCAGTTGGTGCACGAGTCTTTATTGTGCGAAAGCCCTGAGCCTCAAGCGTAAGCGATGAGTCCAGGAGGACTCCCAAACTGCGGACCTGTGGTTTCAGGGGGAGTGTAACCCCATCCAACACAGGTTGCCACCCTATACCCCAGTCGGGTTTACGATCGACCAGGAGGACCTCTGTCTTGTCAGGATTGATCTTCAGCTTGTTCCTCCTCATCCAGATAGACACAGCGGCCAGGCACTCATCCAGCACCCGAGAGGCCTCCTTGGAATTGGGTGGAAATGAGTAGTAGAGTTGTGTGTCATCTGCGAAGAGGTGGCACCTAACTCCAAAACTCCGGATGACCTCTCCCAGCGGTTTCATGTAGATGTTAAAAAGCATGGGAGACAGAATGGAGCCTTGCGGGACCCCACAGGTCAAGGGCCAGGGCTCCGAGCAGGCGTCTCCCAGCTTCACCAACTGGGATCGGCCCTCCAGGAAGGATCGGAGCCACGACAGAACCATGCCCCCGAGACCCATCCCAGAGAGACGACCCAGAAGGATACCATGATCGATGGTATCGAAAGCCGCTGAGATGTCCAAGAGAACCAACAGAGTCACACTCCCCCTGTCCAGCTCTCTACAGAGGTCATCCACCAAGGCGACCAAGGCTGTCTCGGTGGCGTGACCAGGCCTGAAACCAGACGGACTGATCTAGGTAGTTGATGTCATCCAAAAAGCCCTGGAGCTGGGAGGCGACCACCCGCTGCAGCACCCAAAAAAGGGAGGTTGAAGATCGGTCTGTAATTGTCCAGCACCGTGAAGTCGAGGGAAGCTTTTTTGAGGAGTGGCCGAAGCACAGCCTGTTTCAAATTAGATGGAAAAATCCCTTGCTCCAACGATGCATTAATGATAAACACAAACCAATCAACCAGCCCCTCCTTGGCCAATTTAATTAGCCAAGATGGGCAAGGGTCTAGAGTCGAAGTGGTCGCCCTCACAGCTCCAAGGACCTCTTCCACAGTCTCAGGAAGAACAAGCCTAAAAGAATCCCACAAAATTGGACAAGGAGATGCCTCAATCACCTCATCTGGTACTGTGATGAAATTGGAGTCGAGCTCGAGACATATCTGAGCAACTTTACCTGCAAAATGGTGTGCAAACTCGCAACACCGAGTTGCTGGGTCGTCGAAGGTCTCCTCCACCACAGGTGGATGAAGGAGTTCCCTGACAACCCGAAACAGCTCCGATGATCTATTTGCTGCAGACGCTATACGGGTGGCCGTGAAAGATTCCCTGGCCACCTGAATAGCCACGGAATATGCCTTAAGAGAGGCTTTAGCCCGTGCTTGGTCAGACACGTCCTGGGATTTCCTCCAAATGCACTCTAGCCCCCTTCTCGTGTGCTTCATCACAGCCAGCTCCCCAGTGAACCAGGGTGATGGCCTGTCACAACGCAACGTGATGGGGCATTCGGGAGCGATCGTATCTATCGCCCTGGACATCTCCCTGTTGTAGAGATCCACCAAGGCGTAGATAGAATCGCCAGGCTCCATGGCAGGAAGAACCCCAAGATTCCTCAGGAATCCATCCGGATCCATCTCCTGGGGCGGACCATCTTAATCTGTCCTCCACCCCTGCGAAGGTTGAGTGTTGCAGAAAGTCTAAAACTGATCAGATAGTGATCAGACCATGACACCGGAAGGATGTTTTGTTCTTCCACTCTGATCATTCCACTGTCCGCCACAAAAACTAGGTCGAGTGTATGTCCAGCCTTATGGGTGGGTCCAGATATAATTTGTGACAGTCCTATGGTCGTCATGGCGGCCATAAAGTCCTGAGCTGCACCGGACAAGGAGGTCTCGACATAGATGTTAAAGTCTCCCAGCACCACCAGGCGCTGGGAGGCCAGGGCCGAATTGGAGACCACCTCTGCAAGCTCAGACAAGGAAACTGCTGGGTCACGGGGTGGGCGGTACACCAGCAGAAACCCCACACTGTCACGGTTCCCCACCTTCAGGTGGACACACTCAAACCCAGGTGCTTACACTCCCCCTGAAGGCGCAGATTCGCAACTTGGGAGTGATCCTGGACTCATCGCTGAACCTGGAACCCCCGGTCTCAGCGGTGGTCAGGGGAATTTTGCACAATTAAAACTTGTGCGCCAGCTGTGCCCGCATCTTGGGAAGTCTGACTTGGCCACGGTGGTCCACGCTCTGGTTACATCCCGTATAGACTACTGCAACGCTCTCTACGTGGGGTTGCCACTGAAGACTGCCCAGAAGCTCCAATTAGTCCAAAGAGCAGCAGCCAGATTACTAACAGGAGCAGGGTACAGGGAGCATACTACTCCTCTGTTGCGCCAGCTCCACTGGCTGCCAATTAGCTTCCGAGCACAATTCAAAGTGCTGGTGTTAACCTATAAATCCCTAAACGACTCCGGCCCAGTTTACCTGTCCGAACGGATTCTCCCCTATGAACCATCAAGATTGTTACGATCTTCTGGAGGGGCCCTGCTCTCGGTCCCACCACCCTCGCAATCGTGTCTGGTGGGGACGAGGGACAGGGCCTTCTCGGTGGTGGCCCCTCGGCTCTGGAACTCTCTCCCACTGGAGATTAGAACTGCCCCTTCCCTCCTGACCTTTAGAAAACAGGTGAAAACCTGGCTCTGGAATTTGGCATTTGATGAGTGAGTCAATAACTCGTGACTACACAGACGGATGGTGATGAACTACGATTTCATTTTGACGACTTGGCCTATGTAATTATATGATTGTATTTTAGTATTTTAATGTTTTAGTGTATTACGGGATGTGATGTTTTTAAACGAGTGTGTGTGATACTGTTGTTGTGAACCGGCCTGAGTCCCTCTGCGGAGGTGAGAAGACCGGTATATAAAAGTTATAAATAAATAAATAAATAAAACCAAGATTTCCCCATCTTTTGTGGAAATAACTAAAATATTTCATTTATTGCCAAAAATAAAATTAAAATGGTTTTAAGGAAACATCTGGGAAGGGAAGATACAGAAATAAGATGTAATCACTTAAAGGTCTCTGCCTCTGGCACCCACAAGTCATGATTTTACATCTGTCCATAGTTTCTAAATTTGAAACTATCAATCACAGACACAGTCAGTCTGTAATGTTATTTTGTTACTGTATTCATACGTTTTTTAATGTAATTTTGATGCTGTTACTTGTTCCTTATGTTCTGTTTTTTGTTTGTTTGTTTGTTTTGTTTGTTTTTTTGCTGTAATATGTTGTCCAGGCTTGGCCCCATGTAAGCCACTCCGAGTCCCCGTTGGGGAGATGGTGACGGGATATAAATAAAGATTATTATTACTATTATTATTATTATTCTTCACTGACTCTGTGTTTGTGGATTCAGCCATTCATGGCTTGAAAATATCCCCCACCCACCATTCCAAAAAGCAAACCTTGACGTTACCATTTTTATATAAGGGTTGCCATTTTACATTTTACTGTCTATAGTGGGACTTGAACATCCATAGATTTTGGGATCCACGGAGGGTATTGGAACCTAACCCTGGTGGATGTCAAAGACCCATTCCACCACCAAATTATAATTTTAGCATCCCATCAAACTATCACTAAGGAAACTGTAGCATCATGTGACTTCATTTTAAAAATTAGATTACCTCTCCTGAGATAATAACTCAGGAGAAAACAATTCAAAAAGAACCACAACTTTGTTTAATTCTGCATGTTTTTAAAGCACTCAATTGAGTTGATATCATTTCCACAATTCACAGTAGCTGAAGCTGAGAAGTACCAGCTTGCTGATAAAACTTGGGGGAAATTTCATGTCCATGTTTCGTGAAAAGCTTGTTTAGCCATAATAAGTATGTCATATTTTATGAAGATGTGAAAATCTCATAGCAAAGGGCGCCCTAGGCATTTCATGACCAAAACGGTTCATACTGTGCCTATATTTGCTACACAATCCTGCTGTGGAATTTAGTGAGTTGATACAAGCTTTGGAGAGACACAATGGTTAACCAAAATAAACTTAATCCAGAGATGGGAAATTTGGCCCTAGGCAAAACATAGCTTGAAGTGGGTATGTATGTTGCTACTGTGTTCAGTTTTGATTCCCCTTTATACATAAAAGTGGGAGGAGGAGGAATCATACTACAACCACCACCTCCACCCCCCCCCCCCCCCCCCCCACACACACACACTTATGTGTGGAATACTCTGGACTTTTTTCCTTGCAGAAATAGTTGATTTGCCTTTTGAATCAATTAATACCCTTTAAGATTGTGTCCAATTCTGGGCACCACAATTCAAGAGAGATATTGACAAGCTGGAATGTGTCCAGAGGAGAGTGATTAAAATGATAAAGGGTCTGGAGAACAAGCCCTATGAGGAGCGGCTTAAGGAGCTGGGCATGTTTAGCCTGAAGAAGAGAAGGCTGAGAGGGATATGATAGTCATGTATAAATATGTGAGAGGAAACCACAGGGAGGAGGGAGCAAGCTTGTTTTCTGCTTCCCTGGAGACTAGGACGCGGAACAATGGCTTCAAACTACAAGAGAGGAGATTCCATCTGAACATGAGGAAGAACTTCCTGACTGTGAGAGCCGTTCAGCAGTGGAACTCTCTGCCCCGGAGTATGGTGGAGGCTCCTTCTTTGGAAGCTTTTAAATAGAGGCTAGATGGCCATCTGTCAAGGGTGATTTGAATGCAATATTCCTGCTTCTTGGCAGGGGGTTGGACTGGATGGCCCACGAGGTCTCTTCCAACTCTTTGATTCTATGATTCTCCTTAGTAAATCCAGCATGGATCAATCCAACATCAATTAAGATCCAGAATTTATTACCTAAAGCTTTAGCTTCCAAATGAAGCAGTGACTGTTTGAGGACCGGGACATCCGTAGGGATACCAAGGTGCTTGTTTATAAAGCTATTGTCCTCCCAACCCTGCTATATGACTGCTATATGCTATATATGTCATCCACCCACCTCACCCCCCCCCCCCCGCCAAATCATTCTTTTTATATATATATTCATTCATTCATTCATTCATTCCTGGGCTTGCCTCTCACTTACTCATCCCCCCTCCCTTACTTGCTTTTTCCTCTCCTCTATAGAAATTGAGCTTTAAAAAGCTTGGCTTGCATTTTCTTTGAAAGCTTTTTTAAAAAGCTGATTGCTATCAAGTGAAGGGTGATTAACCCTTCCTGTCTTAGTTCTGAGTGCTCCACCAGCCCCAGTGCCTATAATGAATACATTCATTTCAGGAAAACAGCTTCCATTTGTCCATTTGTGAAAGGGCACACGTTAACCTAAAAGCGTCAGGCCCTGTTTGTTCTTGGAAGCTAAACAGAGACCACCTTGGCTACTATTTGGATGGGAAACCACCACTGGATATCAGGTGCTGGAGGCTGTATTTCAGAGAAAGGAACTGGCAGACCCAGTTCTGAGTGTTCCTTGCCTAAGAAGTTGCCGTAGATACCTAGGTGGCTTGAAGGTACATATACACATGGTTTACAGCAATAAGAAGGTCCAAATTATTCTCCGGTCTTAATTATTAAGTATGTCCCCATAGACATACATACATATATATGAGAGAGAATGAATATGATTGTTCTCTCTCTCTCTCTCTCTCTATATATATATATATATATAGGAGAGAGAATAAATGATTTTACACACACACACACACATATACACACACATGCCTCAAAATATTACTAGCCTATTACAAGAGGCTGGCTTTTGCAGGTACAGCATATTTAGCAGAGCAAATGGGGAGGGATAAAGGTGGGTGGGGGAGCACATGGGACCTAGAGAAGTACACTTGGAAAGTACCATACGCAGGGCTTTTTCTATTTCTGCCCCTGCCTTTTGGAATTCCTTGCTGCCTCTATGAGAGCCATGTGTGACTTAGGGCCTTTTACTCTAGCACTTAAGATCTGGCTTTTTACTGGAGCATTCAATCTCTGTTAATTTTTAAATTCTGTATGTATGTATTTTATCTTTTACAATTTAGCTGTAAATCACCTAGAGCATTCTCGGATGGAGGGCGATTAATAAGTAATTAAATATGATGATGATGATGTGTGTGACATAATGCTTATGCCATATTTGTGGCATGACAACATTTTTCTTGAAATGAAACTGCATGTCTTTGCTTTTTTAACATTTCGCACCTGGGGAATAGTTTTTCTTTTAGCCATGTATAGGGCTGGAATGGAAGAGAGCATCTGATTTGTATGTATTTCTGATAATGAAGTTTCATCTGTGGAAAGTGGAGCCTCCGGTGGCGCAGTGGGTTAAACCTCTGTGCCGGCAGGACTGAAGACCAACAGGTCGCAGGTTCGAATCCGGGGAGAGCGCAGATGAGCTCCCTCTATCGGCTCCAGCTCCTCATGCATGAGAGAAGCGTCCCACAAGGATGATAAAACATCAAAACATCTGGGCGTCCCCTGGGCAACGTCCTTGCAGACGGCCAATTCTCTCACACCAGAAGCAACTTGAAGTTTCTCAAGTCATTCCTAACATAACAAAAAAAAATCCATGGAAAGTACGGATGTGCTGGGATTCTTGCCTTAAAGAGGAGGGTTGGACCAGTAATCTGCACTGTTACCTTGGGCTAAAACTACTGTCCTGTCTCCTTTAATATGCTCAGATAGTGATTATCTAGTAACCCAGATTTGTGTGTATTAAGACTCCTAAGCTTCTCCGTCTCAGATTAGTATCGTCATTTCTTCTCAGTCATTGCCTTGCCCTGCTGAGTGCCGTTTTCCTCAATCATAATAGATGCAATTTATTCCTTAGGCATGGCTTTTGTCTTCTAGGAAGTTCCCGTGAATATTTTCATACTGCAGTGGTGTCCTAGGCGTGCATCCTTAAACTCTATTCATCAGTGTGTACTGTTTTATTGATTTATCCTCTGACTCTCTTATTCACCACAAACCATTGGGATAAGGCAGTGTAGCTGGAGAAACAAAATCCAATAATCCATCTTTATTGGCCAACCAAAATACACAAAACACGCCATGCAGACTTTCAAACCCCTGTCTCTTGCTTCATTGGGACAAAGATGTTTAAACAATCATAAAGGAGGAAAGAAAAATGAAAAACTAGGTTTGCTTCACAGATAAAATGTAAGTTTTAACTCTTAACCCTACAATTTGATTTTCAATTAAGGAAAATGTGAAATGTCACCTCTAAAACCTCTACCAGATTCCTATTTTTTGTTTATTTGAAACTGGTGAATCTGGAGTTAGTGAGACAGTTGTAAAATAAGATATAGGACTAACATGATACTTGCAAATGTAACCACAACGATTATTGGTTCAGACCTTGCAACTGTTTAATCAGCATAAGAAAAACTGAATTGGTTCATGATCAAGGCCATTCCTGCTATTCCATTATTTCTATGTTATTTTCCAAAGCCACAGTAGCATAGCATCTCCTTAAGGTTTTAATTATGATTTTTTAAAAATCGACAACAATTCTGCGGACTCTTAAATCGGAACTTTCCTTGAAGATTTACATTGCAATCCTGTATGCATCCACTCAAAAGTAAGTTCATTGCTTACTCCCAAGTAAGTGAGCATAAGATTCCTGCCTAAGTTGTACATATTTCGGTTCTCTTCTGACAGCATTAAGCAACCTGGTGCTCTCCAGATGTTTTGAACATCAACTCCCTTTTGGTTCAGTCCCCATTGCCAATGGTCTGAAGATTGCAGATGTTATAGTCCAAAAACGTATGAAGTGCATCAGGTTGCAAAGCCATGTCTTTAGAGGATTTCCTAAAAAAATGTTATTTCTCACATATTAACTTGGTTATGGAAATTCAGATGTTCTGGGGGGAGAATGTGCAGCATTGCACAGCATTTGTTCAATCTGGAGCTGTCTATTTACATTCTACTTTTTGTTTTGCTTTCCAGTGCCTTCTCCTAGTGCCTTGATGGTAGACAATCCTACATCATTTGGAAATGCAAAGGAAGTTGTTGCAATTAAAGACTATTGCCCAAACAACTTCACCACCTTAAAGTTCTCCAAGGGGGACCACCTTTATGTCTTAGATACCTCAGGAGGTGAGTGGTGGTATGCTCACAATACCACAGAGATGGGCTACATACCAGCTTCCTATGTCCAGCCTATCAATTACCGAAACTCTTCACTGACGGACAGTGGAATGATAGACAATCTGCTAGAAAGCTCTGATGAAGGAGCCAAAGAACTTGATCTCCTCGGAGACTGGACTGAAGCAAAGTGGAGCTTAGCCAAAAACAACCCTTTCTTGAATAACCGGCAGACTAATCCTTTTCTCAATGGTAATGTGCAGAAAATTCTGGACAGAGAAAAAGAATCGTCCCTTCATGCCCCAGTGGATTTGTTGCTCTTTGACACAGATGTGCCTACATTTACAGGGTCAAGTTCTGCAACAAATAGTAGTGTTGGGAATCATCTTGATGAGATTCCATTGATGAATGGATTTCAGTTGGATCAACCAAGCAGGCGGGACAATCCTTTTTTCAGAAGCAAACGCTCTTACAGTTTATCAGAGCTATCGGTGCTTCAAGCGAAGTCAGAAAATCCAATGCCCTCAGGTTTATTCTCTGGACTGAAGTCTCCTACCCCAGAACAGTTCCAAAGCAGAGAAGACTTCAGGACTGCATGGCTGAATCATCGAAAGTTAGCGAGATCCTGCCATGACCTGGATCTGCTGGGCCAGAATCCTGGTTGGGGTCAGACACAACCTGTAGAAACCAACATCGTTTGCAAGTTGGATAGCTCTGGAGGTGCAGTTCAGCTTCCAGATACAAATATAAACATTCGTATTCCAGAAGGCCATGTGGCTGCTGGAGAGACACAACAGATCTCTATGAAAGCTCTGCTGGATCCACCTTTGGAGCTCAACAGTGATAGATGCAGCACTATAAGCCCTGTGCTAGAAATTAAGCTGAGCAACATGGAGATTCGAACCTCCATCCTGCTAGAAATGAAGATTTCAGCTGAAGTGAAGAATGATATTGTTAGTAAGAGTTTAGTGGGGGTACAGTGTCTGCGAAGTGACATGAAGGAAGGCCCGTATACGCCAGTACAACTCAAACAGTGCTATGGAGACACAATCCAGGTCCAGTTGGAGAACCTAGAACCTTGCATGTACATTGCAGCTGTGGCCCAAGGACAGAATATTTTGTATCCTTACACAGTTTGGGATCATATCCTTAAAAAGATCACTGTGGGTGTCTATGGTCCAAAACATATCCATCCTTCTTTTAAAACAGTGGTGGCTATCTTCGGACATGATTGTGCTCCGAAGACTCTGCTAGTGAATGAAGTTACGCGCCAAGTGCACTGTGTTGCACCTGTGGCATTGCAGTTGTGGGGTAAACACCAGTTCATCTTAGGAAGGCCACAAGACCTAAAGCTTTGCATGTTTTCAAATATGACCAATTATGAGGTGAGAGCCAGTGAGCAGGCAAAAATAGTGAGAGGCTTTCAAATGAAGCTGGGGAAAGTCAGCCGCCTCATCTTCCCCATCATATCGCATGATCCCAATGAGCTGTCTGACTTCACACTGAGAATACAGATCAAGGATGATAAGGATGCCATCCT
Organism: Anolis sagrei; assembly: GCF_037176765.1. Lineage (NCBI taxonomy): Eukaryota > Metazoa > Chordata > Lepidosauria > Squamata > Anolidae > Anolis > Anolis sagrei. Next base: position 161,712,470 of record NC_090021.1, read on the forward strand.
GACTCAGTTCTGTGTCCAAACACCCCAGCCTCCACCCAAAAGTGCTGTGAGGTCCACTGGACAGAGAAGGTTCCTGAAGAAAAAGGAAGTTGGCAAGATCATCTTGTCCCCTCTTGCAACTATCAGCAAATACCCAGTTTTCCAAGATCGGATGGTGGGGAGCTTAAAATATGGCAAACTGCTGAAAACAGTGGTGAGGCAAAACAAGAATCATTACCTCTTGGAGTATAAGAAGGGAGATGCCATAGCCTTGCTAAGTGAGGAGAAAATCAAGTTGAAAGGCCAGCTCTGGACAAAAGAGTGGTACATTGGATACTATCAGGGTAAAATTGGCCTGGTCCATACCAAAAATGTTTTAGTTGTTGGGAAAGTCAAGCCAAATTATTTCTCTGGACCTGAGCTTACCACTAGCATGTTGCTGGAGCAAATCCTGAGGCCTTGTAAATTCCTCACCTATATATATGCGTCAGTAAGGACTTTGCTGATGGAAAACATTAACAGCTGGCGGGCATTTGCAGATGCCCTGGGGTATGGCAACTTGCCACTTGCTTTCTTCTGCCGAGCAGAGTTGGACAGTGAACCGGAATGTGTGGCTTCTGTGCTGGAGAAATTGAAAGAAGACTGCAATAATTCGGACAATAAAGATAGGAAATCTTTCCAGAAGGAACTGATGTCAGTAAGTATTCCCCTCACTTGACATAATCTTAATTCCAAAGTAGTTGTCAGATCTTTTAGAATTTTGTTGGGTTAAAGAGTTGAGCTGAACAGTCTGGGTTGAATGCTACTGCATGCTTTAAAAACAGACTTTAAAACCCCACCCTTCAATGTTATTAGATGCTTATACCAGCCGGAGATTTGTCCTGAAATTGAGATAGCTAAGGTACAAAATGGCTAGAGCAACTCTAAAGGCCTTTGCTGATACTCAGGTTACAAATATTGTAAATAACAAAAGTTGTTTTTGGTCTGTGATATGGTGGTAGAAGTTGATGTGCAGCTGTTTATTATGATAGACCTTGTATAAGCAGACCAAATTGTGGGGTGGTTTGTTGATCCGTGTCAGTTTTCATTTGCACCAAGAGTCTGTTGTAAAGCTCATGGCTTTTAATAATCCATTCAAAAACAAAAATCTATGGATTTCAACAGATGGCTCACAACACCAGAGTGCTGGTAAAGTGCTAGGAACAACCCACCCACTTCTGTTATTTTGAGGGTTAGAGTTGAGGGAATTGGCAGACAACATCATAATTGCAGTCTCTGCCTCTGCTCCAACATTGATCTGATTCTCAAGACCCATGTATTGTTTTAGTCTATAAATCAAACTATAGAATTGGGTTGTTGTAGGTTTTTTCGGGCTGTATGGCCATGGTCTAGAGGCATTCTCTCCTGACGTTTCGCCTGCATCTATGGCAAGCATCATCAGAGGTAGTGAGGTCTGTTGGACTAGGAAAAAGGGTTTATACATCTGTAGAATGACCAGGGTGAGACAAAGGACTCTTGTCTGCTGGAGCTAGGTGTGAATGTTTCAACTGACCACCTTGATTAGCATACAATGGGCTGACTGTGCTTGGAGCAAACCTTTGTTGAGAGGTAATTAGATGTCCCTGCCTGCTTCCTCTCTGTTGTTGTGCAGAGAAGCCATTAAAATCCACAAGCATGTGGACAATTTCAACAGAAAGGAGGAAACAATGAAAATGAACAAAATCTGGCTACCAGTATTAAAAAAAACTCTAAAATTGCAACAGCACAAGGTGCTGGTACTAACCTTTAAGGCCTTATATGGTCTGGGGCCGGCGTACCTGAGGGCCCGCTTATCCCCCTACCAACCCCAGAGATTACTTCGGTCCGAAGACCAAAATTTGCTTGAAGTCCCCAACATCTGTCCTCTACTAGGCAGAGAGCCTTCTCAGTTGTGGCCCCTTATTTATGGAATGCCTTGCCAGGTGAAACCCGATCTATCCGAGACCTACTTGCTTTTCGGAAAGCCTGTAAAACCTATCTCTTCCGACAAGCTTTCGATGGGTGAATAACTCGGGACTATGTCTGTTCTTGTTTTTATTGTACTTTAAAGTTAATTGTATTGTTTTAATCTACTGCTGTAAACCGCTCCGAGCCAAATTGGGAGTAGTGGTATACAAGTCAAATAAATAAATAAATAAATAAATGGTGCATTATACTTGAGTAAATATTGGTATACCCATTTTCCCCGCAACTGGTTTTGAGCGTCATTATCTTTCATGCTCATAAAGAGATTAAGAGAGTAAAAAGTAATAGGAACATCTCTGCAAGCAAGGCTCCCCCAGTGAATCCAAAGTTTGCCTTGATAGTGGCTACAGCGCAGCTTTGTGATGCCTCTATAGCATGGACAGAATGCATCAGCCCTCTTGTTCTCTAAGCCTCTTTTACACCATGTGGATTATTTGAAAACAAGCAGGGAAAGAATGAGATTTATATAATGCAGCTTGAGCTTCCTTGGGGAAGAAGAGTGGAATGGAAAATGTAGTTTGCAGAAGGAGTTTAATATGTGAATAATTGTTACAATTATTTTTGTCCCCTGCTTATGGTTCACTTGTTCACAATTAATTCGGTTAAGTCAAACACACTGACTTGTGTTCCCCGGTGTTATGACAGGGAACTAATAAAATAGAGTATGTGTACATAGCAGGAGGGGCAGAATGACAATGGTTTCTATTTTTTAAATTCAAACAAACTGTCATGGTAATTAAGGACCTAATATTTACTGTAGGAAAACCTCAGTTTAATTATCATGACAGTTTGTTTAAAAGACGAACCCTATCATTTGCTGCTTCTCTTCCTTGATACTAGTTCTTTGTCTGAGCACCAGGCATGTCTGACTGACAGGATTCATTATGAACTAGGAAAAGCATTAGAAAAAGTTGGAAAATGATGTATGAAATTCTCATGGTGGTCTGCGAAAAGACCTTACTGGTACATTATTTAAACTGTTATATTTATTCATATCATGATCTGATCACCATGCTCAATATATCTCATATGCATGAGGGTATTGGGGTAATGATACAAAAGGTTTGCTAGGGTAAACCCTCTTTCACTCAAACTCAGTCCCCCCCCCCCCCCCCCCCGAATCAAAATCCTGGCTACGGGCCTGGATGAATGGATTGGATTTTGTAGAATGGTAATACGTGTTATTTTAATTAGATGTTGAATAGTCTCGTCCAGAGCTTCTCAAACTGTGTTCCACCAGATGTTTTGGACTTTACCTCCCACAATTCGTAACAGCTAGTAAACTGTATTGTCGAAGGCTTTCATGGGTTGTTGTAGGTTTTTTTCGGACCCCCCCTGGTCATTCCACAGATATATAAACCCATTTTCCTAGTTCCAACAGACCTCACTACCTCTGAGGATGCTTGCCATAGATGCAGGCAAAACGTCAGGAGAGAATGCCTCTAGACCATGGCCATATAGCCCGAAAAAACCTTCAACAACCCAGCTGATAAACTGGCTGGGATTCCTGGGAGTTGAAGTCCAAAACACCTGGAGGAGCAGAGTTTGAGAAACACTGGATAGTCCATTCAAGAAGAAATAAGAAATAATAACAAATCATTGATTGAGATAAGAATGGGCCAATGGGTGAAAAGTGAGAGAAATGAAAAAGTTAAGTCAAAATTTATGTGAATGCTTCCTTCATTATCAGATAAAGATGACATTAACAAATCATCTTTATATGTCTACGCACTCGATTTGTTTAGGACCAGGAGCCCCATCCCGCAGACCACAAATTTTGAATGCGTCCACCTGAGGGTGGGTGACCGGGACAGAATAGGGATTCTGTTAGTGTACCGTCCACCTCGCTGCACTACAGTCTCCCTACCTGAGCTAGCGGGGGTGGTCTCGAGCCTGGCGGTGGAGTCCCAACGGCTTCTTGTGCTGGGGGACTTCAACATCCATGCCGAGGCAACCCTCACAGGAGCGGCTCAGGACTTCATGTCCGCCATGGCAACCATGGGGCTGTCCCAACGAATAACTGGCCCCACCCACTGTGCTGGACATACATTGGACTTGGTCTTCTGCCAGGGATGGGAGCAAGGTGGCGGCGTGGAGGAGTTGTCTATCGCTCCGTTGCCATGGACCGACCACTTCCTGATTAGATTTAGGCTCACTGCGCCCCCTAACCTCCGCAAGGGTGGAGGACCCATTAGGATGGTCCGCCCCAGGAGGCTAATGGATCCGAATGGATTCCTGACGGCTCTTGGGGAGTTTCCCGCCGCCGCGGTAGGTGATCATGTCGAGGCCTTGGTCGCTCTCTGGAATGGGAAGATGACCAGGGCTATTGACAAGATCGCTCCGGAACGTCCCCTCTCGAGTAACCGAGCTAAACCAGCCCCTTGGTTTACTGAGGAGCTGGCAGCGATGAAGCGAAAGAAGAGGGTTCTAGAGAGCGTGTGGCGCTCAGACCCAAGCGAGTCAAACCGAACACGGTTTGTGTCCTTTTTAAGGGCATATGCCGCGGCAATAAAAGCCGCAAAGAAAACTTTCTTTGCGGCCACTATTGCGTCTGCAAAAAACCGTCCGGCGGAGTTGTTTCGGGTTGTCAGAGGTCTTTTAACTCCCCCTACTTCAGGTGGGAGCCCTGACAACTCGGCAGCGCGCTGTGAAGCATTTGCTCGGTTCTTTGCAGACAAAGTCGCTTTGATCCGTTCTGAGCTGGACGCCACATTAGATGCAGTCTCTGTGGATGTGACACAAGCACCTGCTTGTCCGATTTTGTTGGATTCTTTTCAGTTTGTGAAACCCGAGGATGTGGACAAGATACTTGGAGGAATGAGACCCACCACGTCCATCCTAGACCCCTGCCCATCCTGGCTTCTGAAGGAGGCCAGAGGGGGATTGGCCGAGTGGGTAACGGTGGTGGTTAATGCCTCCCTCCGGGAAGGCAAGATTCCAGCGAGCCTAAAACAGGCTATTGTAAAGCCGCTGTTGAAGAAACCATCACTTGACCCCACTAAATTGGACAACTTTCGGCCTGTTTCCAATCTTCCCTTCTTGGGCAAAGTCATGGAAAGCGTGGTGGCCTCACAACTCCAGGTATTCTTGAGAGACACGGATAATCTGGATCCGGCACAGTCTGGTTTCAGACCGGGACATGGTACCGAGACGGTCTTGGTCGCCTTAGTCGATGATCTGCGCCGGGAGCTAGACAGGGGGAGTGTGTCCCTGTTGGTGCTCCTGGACCTCTCAGCGGCCTTCGATACCGTCGACCACGGTATTCTTCTGGGGCGCCTTGCAGAGATGGGTCTTGGGGGCACTGCTTTGCAGTGGCTCCGGTCATTTCTGGAGGGTCGTACTCAGAAGGTGTTGCTGGGGGACTCCTGTTCAGCGCCACAGCCGTTGATCTGTGGCGTTCCTCAGGGTTCCATCTTGTCCCCCTTGCTGTTTAACATCTACATGAAGCCGCTGGGTGAGATCATCCGGAGTTTCGGGGTGCGGTGTCACCTGTACGCAGATGATGTCCAACTCTGTCACTCCTTCCCACCTGCTACTAAGGAGGCCGTCGAAGTCCTGAACCGGTGCCTGGCCGCTGTAATGGTCTGGATGAGGGCGAACAAACTGAAACTAAATCCAGACAAGACAGAGGTACTCCTGGTCAGTCACAAGGCCGAACAGGGTATAGGGTTACAGCCTGTGCTGGACGGGGTCGCACTCCCCTTGAAGGCGCAGGTTCGCAGCTTGGGTGTGACCCTGGACTCATCGCTGAGCCTGGAGCCTCAGGTTTCAGCGGTGACCAGGGGAGCATTTGCACAGCTTAGGCTCGTGCGCCAGCTGCGCCCGTATCTTGGGAAGTCTGACTTGGCCACGGTGGTACACGCTTTGGTCACATCCCGCCTCGACTACTGCAACGCTCTCTACGTGGGGCTGCCCTTGAAGACGGCCCGGAAGCTTCAGCTAGTCCAACGCGCGGCAGCCATGTTGTTAACGGGAGCAGGACGCAGAGAGCATACAACGCCCCTGCTGTCCCAGCTCCACTGGCTGCCGATTCGCTACCGGGCCCAATTTAAGGTGCTGGTGTTATCCTACAAAGCCCTGAACGGTTCCGGCCCAAAATACCTTGCAGACCGCATCTCGGCCTATGAGCCCACGAGGGCCTTGAGATCTTCCGGGGAGGCCCTCCTCTCGGTCCCGCCTGCCTCACAGGCACGTTTGGCGGGGACGAGAGAGCGGGCCTTCTCGGTGGTGGCCCCCCGGCTGTGGAACGCCCTCCCTGTTGAAGTTAGACAGGCGCCCTCCTTGATGGCCTTTCGTAGGGGCCTAAAAACATGGCTCTTCGAGCAGGCCTTCAATTGAGTGTATCTTGAAACGACACTGGAATGAACTAGGATTATGAAATTTGGCTATGACCCCAGGACTTGACGAAGCGGATTTTTAGTATAAGTATATGTTATGTTGTATTGTCTAGTCTGTACTGTCGTGATTTATTGTACACTGTTCCTTTCTGTTGCTGTTCACCGCCCCGAGTCGCCCTCGGGCTGAGAGGGGCGGTCAATAAATGCAAAAAATAAATAATAAATAAATAAATTTATATTCTTGGTATATATTTTAAGAACACTATAATGAAAATTAGGGGAAACAACCATCTCCCTTTATTCAACTACAGACAGTCCCAGAGTTACAAACATTTGAGTTACAAACAAGGGGGGGGGGGGATGAGACAACAGGAAGTGAGAGAAATCTGTCCTACGGAAGGGAAATTCACTCCTGGAAGAGTGGGGAAAAGGTGTCTCCGCTGAAGCTTTCTCCAATCCTTGTTTCCACAAGCAAAATTTTCAAAATCCAATGATCACAGGGACAAACAGTGAGCTGAAATCTTCTGTTAAATTGTCAGCCTACAATTCCTGTTTCCTTCCTTTATGGACCGTGAGACAACATAAGATAGTTGTAGTTCTCCTTTAAAAACTAGCTTTTTGAAAGCTCTGATCAATACCTAGCCTTCCCGTAGCACTTCCAAAGGGTTCCCAGTCCTTTACATCCATTATCTTGCACTTGAGCATAATACCAACCCTATAATCAGCTTTTGTTCCATGTCGTCTCCATATTCCAGACAGAGAGCTGAGACAAAAGGTAAAGGAGCAGCTGCTTTATAGCTGCTTGATGACCATCTGATAGCGGAAACTGAGACCAGAGTTGTGGATTTGACCACAGCTCTTCATGGGGAATGGACAATCTGTTGTGATGGTATGTGGGCAAGGATGCTTTCTGAAATTTCAGGATGATGGCTGAATAAGGTTTCTAGGATCAGGCAACCATACAGCCAGCCTTCCACATTTGCTGACATTAGGAACACAAGACATCCACAATACTGGAAAACTGAAAATAAAAAATATGATTTTAAAGAATAGCTATTTAGGAATGACTCCATGGAGGACTTCTGCTGGAAATTGATCATAGGATTGTACTGGAGGACCTAGAAAGACATCTGACAGAAGTTGACTCTAGAGTTGCACTGGAGGGTCTAGGATAGCGGTTCTTAACCTGTGGGTCCCCAGATGTTTTTGGCCTTCAACTCCCAGAATCATAGAATCATAGAATCATAGAATCAAAGAGTTAGAAGAGACCTCATGGGCCATCCAGTCCAACCCCCTGCCAAGAAGCAGGAATATTGCATTCAAATCACCCCAGAAATCCTAACAGCTGGTAAGTTGGCTGGGATTTTTGGGAATTGAAGGCCAAAAACATCTGGGAACCACTGTTCTAGGAGATTCCTAGAGAGAACATTTGAATAAAATTCGTGAATAATCAAATCTGCAAATATCAGACATGAGAATCATAGAATCAAAGAGCTGGAAGAGACTTCATGGGCCATCCAGTCCAACCCCCTTCCAAGAAGCAGGAATATTGCATTCAAATCACCCCTGACAGATGGCCATCCAGCCTCTGTTTTAAAAGCCTCCAAAGAAGGAGCCTCCACCACACTCCAGGGCAGAGAGTTCCACTGCTGAACGGCTCTCACAGTCAGGAAGTTCTTCCTCATGTTCAGATGGAATCTCCTCTCTTGTAGTTTGAAACCATTGTTCCGCGTCCTAATCTCCATGGAAGCAGTAAACAAGCTTGCTCCCTCCTCCCTGTGGCTTCCTCTCACATATTTATGCATGGCTATCATATCTCCTCTCATCCTTCTCTTCTTCAGGCTAAACATGCTCAGCTCTTTAAGCCGCTCCTCATAGGGCTTGTTCTCCAGACCCTTGATCATTTTAGTCTCCCTCCTCTGGACACATTCCAGCTTGTAAACATCTCTCCTAAATTGTGGTGCCCAGAATTGGATACAATATTCCAGGTGTGGTCTAACCAAGGCGTAATAGAGGGGTAGCATTACTTCCCTAGATCTAGACACTATGCTCCTATTGATGCAGGCCAAAATCCCATTGGCTTTTTTTGCCGCCCCATCACATTGTTGGCTCATATTTAACTTGTTGTCCACGAGGACTCCAAGATCTTTTTCACACATACTGCTCTCAAGCCAGGCATTGTCCTCCATTCTGTATCTTTGCATTTTGTTTTTTCTGCCAAAGTGGAGTATCTTGCATTTGTCACTGTTGAACTTCATTTTGTTAGTTTTGTTAGAATGTGGAAGGCCAACTGTATTTCAGTGGCCTTTCTGTAGCTCCTTGCTGAATCGCAGAAGTAGAGTAAATTATGCAGAGTAAGATATGTAAGTGTGCCAAAACTTATTCATTAATAAAATTCTGCTTCTTCCATTGGGATTTTTTTTTTGCTTTGGTATGGATTAAAGAAATAAAACTTGGTGGAAAAACAGATTAAACCGCTGAGCTGCTGACCAAAAGGTTGGCGGTTTGAATCCAGGGAGTGGGGAGAGCTTCTGCTGTTAGCTCCAGCTTCTGCCAACCTAGCAGTATAAAAACATTCAAGTGTGAGTAGATCAATAGCTACTGCATCTGAGGGAAGGTTACTGCGCTCCATGGAGTCATGCTGGCCACATGACCTTGGAGGTGTCTACGGACAATGCCGGCTCTTTGGCTTAGGAATTAAGATGAACACCATTTCCCAGAGACACACACAACTAGATTTAACATCAGGGGAAATCTTTACCTTTACCTTAATACTGAGAACTGTGACATAAATGCCTATAAGCTAATTAACATAAAAACCAAATGTCCAGAAGTGAAAGTCTGCCCCTTTTCAGGATGTCACCCAAACATAATGTGTGTGTGTGTATTAAATTAGTATTCTTCCTAGCCGTTGAATGTCAGATATCCATCTTTGGTTGCCTACTATTTTTCTGTACAGCAAACACTTCAGTTAATAAATACCATAGATGGGCATTGTGAACTCCAGGTTGTAAGGCACAGGAAACAATAGCACAGCCTCAGGCTGGCTGGTGGTGAGGCAAGCAGCCGATGATTGCAACAGAAAAGTGTTGAAGGAAGAGATCCATCTGTTTTTTAACACATTCTGGTTTTCCAGAAGAAAGGCTAATAAAGAACTCCAATGCCTTTTGTCTAATTTGCTTTTCCCAGCAGGAGGGTGATTATTACTTTAATAGCACATAGACTATAATGTAATTATTGCCAGCTATTAAATCATAGAATCAAAGAGTTGGAAGAGACCTCATGGGCCATCCAGTCCAACCCCCTGCAGGAATATTGCATTCAAATCACCCCTGACAGATGGCCATCCAGCCTCTGTTTAAAAGCTTCCAAAGAAGGAGTCTCCACCACACTCCGGGGCAGAGAGTTCCACTGCTGAACCGCTCTCACAGTCAGGAAGTTCTTCCTCATGTTCAGATGGAATCTTCTTTCTTGTAGTTTGAAGCCATTGTTTCGCGTCCTAGTCTCCAGGGAAGCAGAAAACAAGCTTGCTCCCTCCTCCCTGTGGCTTCCTCTCACATATTTATACATGGCTATCATATCTCCTCTCAGCCTTCTCTTCTTCAGGCTAAACATGCCCAGCTCCTTAAGCCGCTCCTCATAGGGCTTGTTCTCCAGACCCTTGATCATTTTAGTCGCCCTCCTCTGGACACATTCCAGCTTGTCAATATTTCTCTTCAATTGTGGTGCCCAGAATTGGACACAGTATTCCAGGTGTGGTCTAACCAAAGCAGAATAGAGGGGTAGCATGACTTCCCTAGATCTAGACACTATTCTCCTATTGATGCAGGCCAAAATCCCATTGGCATTTTTTGCCGCCACATCACATTGTTGGCTCATGTTTAACTTGTCCATGAGGACTCCAAGATCTTTTTCACATGTACTGCTTTCGAGCCAGGCATCATCCCCCATTCTGTATCTTTGCATTTCGTTTTCTCTGCCAAAGTGGAGTATCTTGCATTTGTCCCCGTTGAACTTCATTTTGTTAGTTTTGGCCCATCTCTCCAATCTGTCAAGATCGTTTTGAATTCTGCTCCTGTCCTCTGGAGTATTGGCTATCCCTCCCAATTTGGTGTCGTCTGCAAACTTGATGATCATGCCTTCTAACCCTTCATCTAAGTCATTAATAAAGATGTTGAACAGGATCGGGCCCAGGACCGAACCCTGCGGCACTCCACTCGTCACTTCTTTCCAGAATGAAGAGGAAGCATTTTCTTCTTCCAAACCTACATCAAAGATTTGCTACTGGTGCACAGAAGGTGGATTTCCTTAACTGTTGCTTTGCCTTCTTCCAGGCCTTACTGAAAATGGACTGCCAGGGCTTGGTCATCAGGCTCATTCAGGATTTTGTGCTTTTGACTACTGCTGTGGAGGTGGCCCAGCGCTGGAGAGAGCTTGCAGAGAAATTGGCCAAGGTCTCCAAGCAACAGATGGATGCCTATGAAGCTCCCCATCGGGACAAGAATGGAGCTGTAGATAGCGAGGTAAGAAAGCAAATGTGTAATATATTCAGGGCTTGCTGGATGGCTGGTTCTGTACAATAGATTGTGAAAGCAGCTCATTGTTGTGTTCAGTGGCCTTTCTGATCTTGAATGATGACAAAAGCTTAGGAAGGGACACCTCACAATTTTTGTTGTGTGGTCACCGGGGCCAAAAAAATGCAGCCACATAGAAAGGAAGTACCTCCTTTCTTATAACTTATTTTCTCTTCGGTGGACTCATACAGGCTTCATTGATCACAAAAACCTATTGTGACACGTTATAGGTGTGAATATAAATGACAAATGCTTGCAGACATAAACTGCATTTCTCAACCTTGGGGAAGCTGGAGCTGATAACAGCTGACTTCTTTCTAAGTAATACTAATATATATAGATACATTACTGAAAGCACAGATATGTGGAACAGCATGCTAGTTATTACAAAAATGTGTGCATTACTTATTATCAGAATGACAGCCAGGTTTTTGGATTTGATGTGACGGACAACATTTCCTTACCCTTGCTCTCCTGCAAGGTAGGTTTTTATAGATCAAAAACCAGTCAACCCTGAGCTCATTATGATATTTTCTTACAAGTTCTAAGCAAGACACTGATTTGTACGTTTCCCATAAAGTTTAATGCCAAAACAACCTATGTTTGGATAGCTGTGAATATGAAGGTCTTTTACATGAGGAAAGCTAAATCAAAGGATCAAGATGCTCACAATAGGCTTCAACGTGCTAGGAGGGAAAGCAGGCAGCAAATGAATTGGGGAGATGGTCCCAAGAAAAGTGTTTTTACCCATTAACCCCAAGCACTGATATCATACGGGGAAAGGCAGACGACATTTTGTGCCATATTTTGCATTGGTGAAGATGGTCTCCTCTGTGTCTCCCTGGGGTAGTCAACTTATAATTCTAGGATAATTCAAGCAGGACCTGTGCATGATAGTTTTAAACTGGTATTAACCTTTTTAATGTACTGTATATACTTGAGTATAAGCCTAGTTTTCCAGCCCCTTTTTTAGGCTGAAAATGCTCCCCTCGGCTTATACTCGAGTCAAGGTTATTTATTCTTTTACTCTGTTTTTAGTATTATTTTATTACATTTATTATTTTACTCAATTATTATATTTACATTATTTTGCTCTGTTATTATTCTATTTATTATTTTACCCTATTATTAATATTATTACATTTATTATTTTAATATTATTATTATTATTATTATTATTACATTTACATTATTTTACTCTATTATTACTGTTTTTATTGCATTTTCATTATTTTACTCTATTATATTTATTATTTTAATAATAAGTACATTTACATTGAAGGAGGTTAGAATAATGGTTTAATAAGAGTTGGACAGTTTTATCTCAAATTACAGTTTTATATAAATATTCAGAAACATTTAGCCTATTGATGCCTCAATTAATGTAATTTTATTGGTATCTATTTTTATTTTGAAATTGACCCATAGTGGATGCATTTCCCACCGTCGGCTTATACTCGAATTAATTCGTTTTCCCAGTTTTTTGTGATAAAATTAGGTGCCTCGGCTTATATTTGAGTCGGCTTATACTTGAGTATATACGGTAATTGTATCCTAATTGCTTTAGGGTATATGTTGTAATGTTTTTCTCATGTTTTAGTTTACCATGTCTTATTGGATTTTTTTTTCATCTTGATGCCTAATTCTTTGTTGTAAGTTTACTGTTGTTACTGTGCATTATCTTGTATTATTTTGATGTGTTTGTATTCATTAGAGGCACTGAATGTTTGCCTTTTTGTTTTGTGAACTGCCCTCAGTCCCTTCGGGGAGAGAGGGCAGTCAGGAAATAAATTATTATTATTGTTATTATTATTATTATTATTACACAAGATGAGTCCACAGCAGACACTCTGCTGACTGTTTTATTGGATCACATGTCGGACACTTCTCAAGTGTCTAGGACTGTGTGATGTATCAGCGAATAATGCGTGCAAATCCCAGTAAGATGACCTTCTGTAGCTGGCAAATGGTAATTTTGTCAGTGCCGATTGTGTTTAAGTGCAGGCCAAGGTCTTTAGGCACTGCACCCAGTGTGCCAATCACCACTGGGACCACCTTGACTGGCTTGTGCCAGAGTCTTTGCAATTCGATCTTTAAATCCTCATATTAGGGACCGCCTCTCCTTCTCCCATCATCGGAGGTCGCAACGACCAGCCGGGTCCTAGAGAAGTGCACTTGGAAAGGACCAGACGCAGGGCTTTTTCTATTTCTGCCCCTGCCTTATGGAATTCCTTGCCATTCTACATGAGAGCCATGCGTGACTTAGGGCCTTTTACTCTAGCACTCAAGACCTGGCTTTTTACTAGAGCATTCGATCTCTGTTAATTTTTAAATTCTGTATATGTATTTTATCTTTTATAATTTAGGTGTAAATTGCTTAGAGCATTCTCGGATGGAGGGCGATTAATAAGTAATTAAATGATGATGGTGATGATGATGATGATATTGTGTCAGCTTTTCCAGTTGTTTCTCTTTAATCCTGCTGTCACCTGGGATTACAACATCGACAATCCACACTTTATTTTTTAACACGATTGTGAGGTCAGGAGTATTGTGCTCCAAAACTCTGTTGTTGTTGTTGTTGTTGTTGTTGTTGTTGTTGTTAAACGACAGTTTGTCACTTGCAACCATGCAGGTGAATACGATACAGAGTTTGAAAAGTGACATTAAAAACAATGCATTGCCGTTACATGTTAAAAGGTAATTCATAATAATTCCTCATTGCCATGTCGCAAACTTAACATGTTGCAGTATTATTGCATTGTTTATTAACCCTGAGTTGCTTTTTGTTATCTTTTTTGAGTATTGGAAAATGTAAGATAAATAAGATAATGGAATAACATGCAAAATTCATCTCAGTTCTAATGTTTTCTTTTATTAAGTAACATTGACTGGAAGATGGCTGTAAAGTCAACTCTCCTCATTTGCTGAAGTTAGGCATGCAGGACCCCTGAAGAAGTGGAAAAACATCAAACTAAAAAAAACACACACACGGGATTTTTAAACCTAATACAACTCTCTAGGAATCTCTAGGTTGTCCAGTGCAACATATGCCATAAATTGACCCTAGTATTGCACTGGAAGACCTGGAGAGATCATTTAATTAAATTTATGAATGATCAGATCTCCACAAGTGAAACCTACAGATGTGGAGGGCCACTGTATTCATGTATAAATATGTGAGAGGAAGCCCCAGGGAGAAGGGAGCAAGCTTGTTTTCTGCTTCCTTGGAGACTAGGACGCAGAACAATGGCTTCAAACTACAAGAGAGGAAATTCCATCTGAACACGAGGAAGAACTGTGAGAGCCGTTCAGCAGTGGAACTCTCTGGCCCGGAGTGTGGTGGAGGCTCCTTCTTTGGAAGCTTTTAAACAGAGGCTGGATGGCCATCTGTCAGGGGTGATTTGAATGCAATATTCCTGCTTCTTGGCAGGGGGTTGGACTGGATGGCCCATGAGGTCTCTTCCAACTCTTTGATTCTATGATTCGATGATTCTATGTTGTAAGCTGCATTGGGTCCCACCGTGGGAGAAAGCAAGGATTTTAAATAAATATTTATTTTATTTATTATTATTTGCAGCATTTATATTCCGCCCTTCTCACCCCGCAGGGGACTTAGGGCAGATTACAGTGTACACATATATGGCAAGCATTCAATGCCAATTTTGACATACAACATATACAGACACAGACAGAGGTATTAACTTTTTCTGGCTGCCGGGGGAGCTGACACTTTCATCGTCCATCTGCGATGCTGATGAAGTACTTCCACATTCCCCGCATGCTTTTTGTTGGAGTGCTTGCTCGAGTCTTTTTTTATGGCCTCATAAATCAGTTAATTTAGCCTCCCCACACTTTAAGGTGGTACCTTATTTTCCTACTTGACAGATGCAACTGTCTTTCGGGTTGCAAAGGTTGACAACAGGCTACACAATGGTTGGAAACCCACTCCAACCCGGGCTGGCTTTGAACTCATGACCTTTGGTCAGAGTGATCTTAATGCAGCTGACACTCATCCAGCTGCGCCACAATCCCGCTGCATTTATTACTTTTTATACTGGTAAAGTGATTTGTGTTGCTTCTTATAACATCATCTTTGAAATACAGTTTTCCTAATCCTTCACAAAGCACCCCATAACTTTTTGCAGGTAACTGTTTTACTTTTGACTTCCATACTCTGGTAAGACATAAATTCTCATGCTTGCAGCTTTTGTTAATGCCACTTTCTTGCCTTGGACAGGCCATGTGGAAACCAGCATATGACTTCATGCTAACATGGAGCAATCAGATGGGAGACAGTTATCGTGATGTTACCCAAGAACTCCATATTGGTCTTGATAAGATGAAGAGTCCTATCACAAAACGCTGGAAGCATCTCACAGGAACCCTAATTTTGGTGAATTGCTTGGATATACTACGAGCCGCTGCCTTCAGTCCACGAGAAGAACATGATGATTACGCCATCTGATTATGGGGATAACTTCCTCAGAACTCGTTCCTGTTTGTTTTTATGCTTTTAATTAATTGTGGGAGAAAGGGAGAGCAGTTCTGGCATGCCAAAGTTTTGAGCAATGATGCTTTGGGCCATGAGCGCAAACTCCTTATGCTTGCCTCTCTTTTACACAGATGACACCCGAGACAGTATTCTGTGCACAGTGTGGTTGACAGCTTTTCTTAATTTGTGACATTTAAAGTTGAACTTTTTAAAGGCGACGTTGGACTGGAAAGATGAAATCACTTTAAGGGAAAAGTTCCTCTTTCGATGTAACATAACAATTGTTTTTGTTCCTCTAATCACTTTGAATCATCAGTATGTATTAAAATGAAGCACAGTCTGACATCTCCTTACAAGGATTTGGATTTGTAATACGTGACTCAGAACTGTTTATCTGTAAACTCTCCTGCCCCTTGTGATCCTATCAGTGTTAGTAACTACTGGGTTTTTTTGCCACAATTTACTTTTATGGATACAGTTTTTGTAAGGGAGGAAAATGCACACTTTTTTTCAACTAGCTTACTTTTATAATCAGAATTTAGCACAAGATGTTACACCAGTGGGGAAAAAAAGGTGTGCTTCAAGCCCATCTGTTTCAGATTCAGAAAAAAGAAAGTCTAAAGTTATAGGACTTCCCCATCTTCCCCCATATTTAAAAGAAATGCATTTCACTGTGTGCCATTATGTGGCAAAACATTTCATTTCACTTAACATTTCAGTTCATATCAGCAGTTCTTTGGTCATATTCAGTGGTCTACATTTTACGGATATGAGGGGTATTTTTTAAGTAAGGTCCGTTTTGTTGTAGACACTAGTAGTTCGCGCGCATACCGCAACGAGCGTGTGCGTCGTGTACCGGCATGCCTTGGGAACAACTGTGCTCAGTTTCCACTCAGTAGCTAACCTGTACAGTTCTGTTCTGTGCTTTAAAAATGTTTAAGAATATCAACTCACCCGCCGCATGTGAGGTTCGCTCAGTGATATGGTTTTTGTCAGCAAGGAACCTGCCTGCTGCAGAAATTCATCGGCGGGTGAGTTGATAGTCTTAAACATTTCTAAAGCACAGAACAGAACTGTACAGGTTAGCTACAGAGCGGAAACTGAGCACAGTTGTTCCCGACGCACGCACTCATTGCGGTATGCGCACATACTACTAGTGTCTACCACAAAACGGACCTTACTTTAAAAATACCCCTCGTATATTTTAAAATATGGCAAGTGAGTGTTTCATGGATGGTTCTCAATCGTACCATCATTAAGCAGATGTTGGCTTCATTGAGGCAGTTAGCCAATGCCTGATCTGTATCTTTTCAAGCTCTATGTGGACAGCTCACAAGAGTGAATGCTAACTTCTCAATTTTTTAAAGGCAGGAACAGAAGGACTATGAAGGAAAATTTGCCATCTTATGAATCCTGATTATATCTTGAAGTATTTGCAGCCTAGATTTACTACCTGGGCAAGGTCTAGCTCTTCTTGATCTGGAATCTATGTGGAATCCACGATCAATTAGAAATTCTTCATTTGGCATGTCCTCCAAACATACGAATCATTGGCATTCAAGGATAGTGTTTGTCAAATAATGTCATGGGAAACTGAGAGTTGAAGTAGCTTCATGTTCATAAGAGCTATCAAAAGTAAGTCTAGTTGTTCTACTTTCACATGAAAGTTTCGTGAAACCCCTTCTGTCTACCTCTGGAAGATATTTCATGTCGGAAAGTTTGTTAGGGAGGATGATTATATGGGTGGGTGTTTGCTTTTTGCACAAAAATACATTTTCATTTAAAAAACACATAATATAATGAGGTGCTTTTCAAATATTGTATACTAAAGGGTTTCTCTTTTTCTGATCAAGATTTCCAGAGAACCATAAGACCTTGTAGTGTGGCTAGTATAGGTAAAATTTTAAATCTGGGTTTACTCACATGAAGGAGATGTTCCTGCTTTGCTCATCCATACAAGGTGACCTTTCAAACAACGTTGGGTTATACAACACAGTTTTTCTACTAGCAGTTCTGGAATTTTATGAAAGCAAAATCTATCTCATTGGAAGAGCATTTCTATTGCATTCAAATTCAATGGGACCTTGGGGGTGGGGGTGGGGGAGCACTTGTTATAATATTTCTCTTTCGCATCAGCTCTTTTTGTGTGGTCCCTCAGTTCACATTGTCAGTTCTATTATGTTGAAAGCACCTTAATTTTAAGATTTTGTTACAAGAGTTAGGGAGTAGACTTCCTATGCAAGTTTTCATAGCACAGATTTGAACTTGTTAGGTTATATAGTCTTTTCACATGCACATGGGATATTTATTTTTCCAGAGTATGTTTTTTCTCTCTCACCTACAAAATCAAGTACTGCACCAGATCTTGTGTAAGAGCATTGGAGGTAGGGAACTTTATCTGTTTTGTGCAACAGATAAAAGTATAATGCAGGTTATTGATTCAGAACAATAGCAGATTCTAGCTGTCGAAGCTTCTCTTTCCCTGTGGTATGGTCAGTACCAAAAGCAAGGCATGCCCAGGTTCTCTTTGTCTATCTCTTTCTCTGTCACTGTTTATAAACTACAACAGGAGGAGGGTGTATTATATGTGGTATAATATGTAATACGCTCCTTTGGAGACACATGAAGTGATGGTGGGTCATATGCACATGGATGTGGATGTTCTCACTGTGTTGTAGGCAAATACTGAGCTGTTGACGTCACAAAGAAGGAGATACGTATCCAAGTTAGCCGCTTTCTGCACACGGATCTGTGCCAGTCGTGCTCCCCCTGCTGGCACTATGAGCTTGGCACAGGAATTTTGGATGGTATGGATTAAACCATAGAATTAGTTGTTACTTTTTATTGTGAAGGCCAAAATTTGAGCCAAAGCAATTAGATTTTAATTAGTTTTATAAGCAGAATTTTTACAGCTAGATGTTGGAGAAGACTTCCTCTCCTGAAACTAGACCAGGTCTTCCATAACAGATTGGGGAGCGGGGAATGAATTGGTTTGCCTTGTTGTTCTGCCAGTTTTGTCAAACTACCTCAGGTCTTGCATGCCTTCTCATGTTTTGACTTAAAGCCTAGAAGCCTCCCTAGATGATTGCCACCAGACCGCCACCATCACAGAATCACACAAACGGCTTTTCTAGATTAGTCAATGCAATTGCTGCATGATCTCCCCAGCCTTGCTTTGAGTAAAATATCACCTCCCAGCACATAGTTGGAGTGCTTTTTATGTTCCGCCAAATGCCTTTCACTCAAAGTATGATCTTACAAGGTAAGCTTGCTTTGGATTTTACATTAATAAACTGTACAAGTAGTCTGTTGTACATTTTTTTAAACAATACTTATGAAAATTATACAATTAAAGCAGATATTTGAACACACCTTTGTTTGACCTGATTTATATTGTGAGAGCTTGGCTTGATTTTTTTCTTATGATTTTAAAACAAAACTCATCTGCACACTTTTGCTACACCACTGGATTGGACATAGATTTTGTTCTTGTGATGACTGAAATTTTAAAATATTGTGAAAATATGATATCATCTGGGACTAGGCTTTGACTCTATCAGGATTAACAGGATTGTAGTGATGCACACAACATGTTTCAGTTTTCCCTGTCTTCAAGACAGTTTGTGATATTTTGCTGCATAAAACATGAGAGCAAACTTCGCTGCCACTCCAAAATCAAGATGAATAGCATCTGTTCTGTCACGCGCTGGGCTTGAAACGAATTGCTTTTAAAACAGGACATATAACTTTAGCCCAGCGGGAAGCCAGGGGGCCAGAAAAGAAATTCATAAGGATTTTCACCATAAACAGTCTATAAGAGAGCTTGTGAAATATAACAAAGTCTTTATTGGTGAACAATCAACAGAAACTTCCTTTGTCTTCAAAGGGTTAAACAAATGCTTCCAGGCTTTTGTGCAACTGGTGGCTTCTAACTGTTACTTTTACTCTAAAGGAAAAGCCCTTTCCAAACTTCTCCCAGGCTAATTGTGAACCTAAACCTAACTGATGTGGATCCACTCCCAGGCTGAGCTGCGTCTCAAAACCGAGTGGACCTACCAGTAGGCCTGTAGTCACTTAGCTGGAGATCTTGATGTTTAAAGCTGTTATTCCCTCCGAAATTCCTCAGGGCTGTAAGGCTGTTTCCCTGGGAACCTTTGGGAATCTTTAGATGCTCTTAAGACTGTTCTCCTGTACATTGACTTCCTTTGCTGAGACTGACTGAAAATGGCTCCCTTCCTTTCTCAATTGTCCTGAACAGGGGGCGGAACCAAACTTAACGATGATGGACAGGGGACCTGCCCTATAACTGCAAACTTTAACAGGAAGCCACCCTTCTGCAGAATCCCAAGCCTTGGGCTGCAAGCAAACACTTAATACAAGGCAAATAAAGTGGGAGCTTCTGGTACAGCTGTACCAGCACAGCATCTTAGGCCAAATTGGTTCTTTTGACACCTATGGCTGAAAATCTCTCTTCTATGATGGAAGGAAAAATACAATATCACAGATTAAGTAACATTTGCTGCAACAATCTCCAATTTAAATAACACCTTCTGCCTGGGACAGTGTCCTCCCTCTGCCTAATGGTAGGTCTGGCCCTGTTGGAGTACAGGTTAAACAGAGGGCCAGGTCACATCCGGCCCTCAAACTGTTGGAGGGCTGGATTATAATTAGAAAAAAAATGAACAAATTCCTATGCACACTGCACATATCTTATTTGTAGTGCAAAAACACTCAGTACAGTAATTAAAATGAACAATTTTAATAAATATAAACTTATTTGTATTTTAATGGGAAGTGTGGGCCTGCTTTTGGCTGATGAGATAGGATTGTTGTTGCATTCTTTCAAGACTTAGGTTGACCCTGAGCGAGGACCAGGTAAACGACCTTGGAGGCCCATATGCGGCCCTCGGGCCTTAGTTTGAGGACCCCTGGATTAGAGGCAGCACTGAGGGAAAGGATGGCTCATAAATCACATGCAGTTTTACCATCAACCCTTTTAGTGAAAGATAAAGGTAAAGGTTTTCCCCTGACATTAAATCCAGTCGTGTCTGACTCTGGAGGGTGGTGCTCATCTCCATTCTAAGCCAAAGAGCCGGCGTTGTCCATGGACACCTCCAAGGTCATGTGGCCAGCATGACTGCATGGAACACCCTTACCTTCCTGCCGGAATGGTACCTATTGATCTCCTCACATTTGCATGTTTTCAAACTGCTAGGTTGGCAGAAGCTGGGGCTGATCACAGAAACTCACGCCGCTCCCCGGATTTGAACCTGTGACCTTTCAGTCAACAAGTTTAGCAGCTAAGCGGTTCAACCCACTGCGCCACCGGGGGCTCCTTTAGTGAAAAAAATCTAGGTAACTTTTCCTGAATTCTGGAACATTCAGGCTTAGGATTTGCTTAAACATTCCCAATACTGCCTTTGAAATATTGATAGCTTCTAATATGCATATCACATTTAGAAGAGATTTTCGATAGTTAGTTTTGGCCAGGATTGTTGCAATTTTTTCTGTTCAAGAGAAGAAACACATGCAAAACCATAATAAAAGCTTGATTCTGATAATTTTGACAGATGAAATTAATTTCCGAACATCACACTCTCTCCCTTACTCAGTTCTTTAAACCTAACATACTTCATAGGTTTGTTCTGAGGAGTCAGAGCATACACATGTCACCTAGCAGCAGTCATAGAATCATAGAAGAGTTGGAAGAGACCTCATGGGCCATCCAGTCCAACCCCCTGCCAAGAAGCAGGAATATTGCATTCAAATCACCCCTGACAGATGGCCATCCAGCCTCTGTTTAAAAGCTTCCAAAGAAGGAGCCTCCACCACACTCCGGGGCAGAGAGTTCCACTGCTGAACGGCTCTCACAGTCAGGAAGTTCTCCCTAATGTTCAGATGGAATCTCCTCTCTTGTAGTTTGAAGCCATTGTTCCGCGTCCTAGTCTCCAAGGAAGCAGAAAACAAGCTTGCTCCCTCCTCCCTGTGGCTTCCTCTCACATATTTATACATGGCTATCATATCTCCTCTCATCCTTTTCTTCTTCAGGCTAAACATGCCCAGCTCCTTAAGCTGCTCCTCATAGGGGTTGTTCTCCAGACCCTTGATCATTTTAGTCACCCTCCTCTGTCTACAGACGTCACATGCAACTCCTGGAACGATTCCATCAGCGCTGCCTCCGGAAAATCCTGCAAATCTCTTGGGAAGACAGGCGGACAAACCTCAGCGTGCTGGAAGAAGCAAAGACCACCAGCATTGAAGCGATGGGCCATCCAGTCCAACTCCGCTGGACCGGCCACGTTGTCCGGATCCCCGACCACCGTCTCCCAAAGCAGTTGCTCTACTCCAAACTCAAGAACGGAAAACAGAATGATGGTGGACAGGAAAAGAGATTTAAAGATGGGCTCAAAGCCAACCTTAAAAACTCTGGCATAAACACTGAGAACTGGGAAGCCCTGGCCCTTGACCGCTTCAGCTGGAGGTCAGCTGTGACCAGCAGTGCTGCAGAATTTGAAGAGGCACGAATAGAGGGTGAAAGGGAGAAGCATGCCAAGAGGAAGGCGTGTCAAGCCAACCCCGACCAAGACCGCCTTCCAACTGGAAACCAATGCCCTCACTGCGGAAAAAGATGCAGAGCAAGAATAGGGCTCCACAGCCACATATGGACCCACAAGAACACTGGAAGACAATCCTCCTCAGAAAATGAGAGATCGCCTAAGTAAGTAAGTAAAGTAAGGTCACGAAGAGTCGCAAATGAATGAACAACATAGTAGCACCTACCCACTCAGTACCCCTCAATATTTTTAATAATCCAGGAAGGGCAAGGATCCAGTATATATGTGGTTTTCATCTCTGCAAGAATCCTGTTGACATTCTCATATTGCACAAATCAAAGAAGTATCACAATCACACTGAAAAGGTATCCGTTATCACTGGACAAGCAAGATTCAAAGTTGCATCCAGTGAATCTGTTTAAATTATAGCATCCCAATCAGAGTAGAACTGAGCAATTTTATCTCCAGAATGCCAGGCTGTTGTGCAATCTGGATTTTCCTACTATGGGTCTGTTCATAACCCTCAAAACCTTGGGAATGCCATAGAGGCAAAAATCTGCCTTTGCTGCCTTGTAGTATTGCCAGAGCAGACTCTGAAATTAGCTTCAGCCTGTTTTTGATCAGGTCTCCTCTTAGTTTTCTGCCTTTTGATCGTTTTAGTCCCTTCTCACTTGTTTATTTGCCATCAGCTCCAAGAAAAACCACTCCATGAAAGGTGATGTTCAGGAATAAATTAAAAACAGCCATGATTCCAGAAAGCAGTGCTATGGAAAGCTGGTAGTTTAGGCAAAGTCACATTGACTGGGCACAGGGAACAGCCTGCAGCACTTTCTTGGATCAAAGGCATTGCCTTTTACAATCCTGCCACAAAAAACAACCAACCAATGTATGTTAATCAGATTGCAGGAAAGCTCACCACTTTAGCAAATCAAATTGTTTTTGCAAGCAATTAGTAGATCCAAACAGAGAGTCTGTTTTATTTTATTTTCAGAAACAATAAAGTTGTGCCATATTGATTCAAAACTGTCTCGCTTATTCTTCTTAAAAGCCTGGATTTCATTGTCAGTTTTTCTACCAGTCCCTGCATTGCGCTGCCCTCACATCGGGTGGATAGTGTGAAAGAAAGGAAACAGAGCTGCAACTGTGACTGCAGTCATCTTCCCAGCCTTGTTTTGGTCCCTTTCCTCACCTCTTTTTTGTTGCTTGTATATAGGACGTCTTTAATCAAAAAGAAGAACCATCTCTTTGCTTCTCAATCTGTGTATCACAGGTAATGAAACCATGTTTTTCTGGTATTGTCGAAGGCTTTCATGGATGGAATCACTGGGTTGTTGGAGGTTTTTTCGGGCTGTATGGCCATGGTCTAGACTAGAGGCATTGTCTCCTGAGTTTCGCCTGCATCTATGGCAAGCATCCTCAGAGGTAGTGAGGTCTGTTGGAAGTAGGAAAAAGGGGTTTATATATCTGTGAAATAACCAGGGTGAGACAAAGGACTCATGTTTTTCTGGACTGTCTGTTTTTTCACCTGGTAAATCTCAGCAGAGGATGGACCGAAGGCTCTGCCTTGTGTATTACAGGGAATCATCCTTGTCCCCTGCAACCAAAGCTCATCACTGTAATGTCAATTACAGACATATCAGAAAGAAAGGCACTCTTACTGCCTATTACAAGGAAAACCAGCGGATCCCTAATCCATCTAAAACACAGACATGTGTCTTTCACCTCAAGAACAGACAAGTATCCCGAGCTCTGGGGATTACCTGGGAAGGAATCCCACTGGAGCATTGCAGCGCACCCAAATACCTGGGAGTCACTCTAGACCGTGCCCTGACCTACAAGAAACACTGCCTGAATATAAAGCAAAAAGTGGATGCTAGAAATAATATCATACGAAAGCTGACTGGCACAACCTGGGGATCACAACCAGACACAGTGAAGACATTTGCCCTTGCACTGTGCTACTCTGCTGCTGAGTACGCATGCCCAGTGTGGAACACATCTCACCATGCTAAAACAGTAGATGTGGCTCTTAATGAGACATGCCGCATTATCACGGGGTGTCTGTGCCCTACACCACTGGAGAAATTACACTGTTTAGTCGGTATTGCACCACCTGACATCCACCAGGAAGTAGCAGCCAATAGTGAAAGGACCAAGGCAGTGACATCTCCAGCTCACCCCCCTGTTTGGATATCAGCAAGCACATCAATGACTTAAATCAAGAAATAGTTTTCTAAGATGTACAGAGACACTCGCTGAAACTCCTCAGCAAGCGAGAGTCCAAAAGTGGCAGGCTCAAACCCAGAACCTCAATCAATGGCTGATATCAAATGAGAGACTCCCCCTGGGCACACAGAAAACTGGGCGACTTGGAAGGCGCTGAACAGACTGCACTCTGGCACCACGAGATGCAGAGCCAACCTTAAGAAATGGGGCAACAAAGTGGAATCCACGACATGCGAGTGTGGAGAAGAGCAAACTACAGACCACCTGCTGCAATGCAACCTGAGCCCTGCCACATGCACAATGGAGGACCTCCTTGCGGCAACACCAGAGGCACTCCAAGTGGCCAGATACTGGTCAAAGGACATTTAATCAAGCTTGCAAACTTTGTGGTTTGTTTGTTTGTTTGTTTGTTTGTTTGTTTGTTTGTTTGTTTGTTAAAAATGAAATGCAACTGTTTGATCTGCCCCTGACATGATAAATAAAATAACCAGAAAGATCAAACATATAAATAGCTGAATGGCTATGTATGTCTCCAGAGCCTTGTACAACTAAAACTGAGAAATAACATCAAAAGAAATCTGCATGTGTATGGGTTTTCATACAACTGACATGAGAAACTGATAATACGGCCACTGCGTGCTTGTGCAGTTTCACACGCTCTCCTTTCATGCAGACCACAGAACCACACATTCTTCTCTGCATTTTCCCATCTGGCAGATGATTTCTTTCAGCCTGGTGGCAGCACAGATTCCAGTGGCTGTGAACTTTAAAAATGGCATCGATTTGGACTAAACCACTGCAGCCTCTCAGTAAAACTTTGGGGAGCCATTTCATTGTATCCATTTCTGTCCAGGACAATAACTAAAAAGAAATGCAGTAGTTAAACACTTCCCAGAGCTTTCAAATAAAATATACTTCCCGTTCCCTGCAGCCATCTTTGTAATGAAAGAAACTGATTCTCATTAAATGTTGGCTTTAGTGTAGTTTACGGGAGCCGACAATAAGAATTTCCTCCAAGATGAAGATTTACACTAAACCCTAAGCACAGTTTAAACCCTGCTTGTGATAAAGCGAGTCAAATGCAAATCACAAGGATTTGTAAATGAGTAATTTTGAATTGCATTCCTAGAACATGGCATAGAACAGCGTTTCTCAACCTGTGCTCCTCCAGATGTTTTGGACTTCAGCTCCCATAATTCCTAGCAGCTGGTAAGCTAGCTGGGATTTCTGGGAGCTGAAGTCCAAAACACCTAGAGGAGCAGAGTTTGATTAATACTGATCTAGCCCTAGAGGACTGGTTCTCAACCTGTGGGTCCCCAGATGTTTTGGCCTTCAACTGGCTGGGATTTCTGGGAGTTGTGGGCCAAAACATCTGGGGGCTCACAGGTTGAGAACCTCTGCCCTAGACCAAGTGTAGGAATCTTGTGGCTGGACTGCATAGAATCACAGAATCATAGAATCATAGAATTAAAGAGTTGGAAGAGACCTCATGGGCCATCCAGTCCAACCCCCTGCCAAGTAGCAGGAATATTGCATTCAAAGCACCCGTAACAGATGGCCATCCAGCCTCTGTTTAAAAGCTTCCAAAGAAGGAGCCTCCACCACAATCCAGGGCAGAGAGTTCCACTGCTGAACAGATCTCACAGTCAGGAAGTTCTTCGTAATGTTTAGATGGAATCTCCTTTCTTGTAGTTTGAAGCTATTGCTCCGCGTCCTAGTCTCCGGGGCAGCAGCAAACAAGCTTGTTCCCTCCTCCCTATGACTTCCTCTCACATATTTATACATGGCTATCATGTCTCCTCTCAGCCTTCTCTTCTTCAGGCTAAACATGCCCACCTCTTTAAGCCACTCCTCATAGAGCTTGTTCTCCAGACCCTTGATCATTTTAGTCGCCCTCCTCTGGACACATTCCAGCTTGTCAATATCTCTCTTCAATTGCGGTGCCCAGAATTGGACACAATATTCCAGGTGTGGTCTAACCAAGGTATTCTTCACTAGGGGCAATGGTACCTGAAGTCCAGCAACATTCACACAGCTACATACTTCTCACTCTGATTGAGAATCAATCTACACTGTAGAATTATTGCAGTTTTACATCACTTTAACTGTCATGCAATCCTGGGAGTTGTAGCCTTACAGTGTCTTTAACCTTATCTGCCAAAGAATACTGATGCCTCACCAAACTGCAAACCTCATGATTTTATAGCATTCAGCCATTACAGTTAAAGTGATGTCAAACTGGATTAATTCTACAATCTAGAGGCAACTTTAGAGCAATTGCTCTCAGTTCGAGATAGTGCCAGTAAAAAAAATTTTATATCACATTGTAGTCACTCACTCAAATATATTTATGTGGTGGAACAGATGTACAAAAAGCAAATAAGAGAGGAGGAGATATAACAATTATATGCTAAACATGACCACAATCCAGTTTTGCTTTCCAGGAGAATCTGTGCCATTACTTTTTAATATGTTGATTCCAGATTATATAAGGCTGCTGCAGAATCTTGAATCTAGTAGGACCAAAACAACAGAGCTTGTTTACAAGAAAGGGATTCATGACTTAGCAAAGTATTTGCAGTCCTGAATTTAAAAAGCAAGTCGGTAAAAAGCCCTTGAGAGAATGGCTTACCGAGCTGGCCTTAAGCAAAGAGCCCAGGTGTGAGCAGCGTTCGGATTTCTTGCTTCGCATTCCACACATTCCTGACTGTGTGGGCCTGGGGGAAGCTCAGTGAACACCTGCACAAGATACTTTGCAGGGAAGTCTGATTAGAATGGTTCAGCACAATCCTATCAGTCCAATCTCTTCTAAAAAACAACATCAGGGTCAATATTTATTTATTTATTATTTATTTACAGCTTTTATATTCCGCCTTTCTCACCCTGCAGGAGACTCAGGGCGGATTACAGTGTACACATATATGGCAAACTTTCAATGCCAATTTTTGACATACAAATATACAGACATACACAGAGGCTATTTAACTTTTTCTGTCCGCCAGGGGAGCTGTCGCTTTCATCGTCCATCTGCGAAGCTGATGAAGCACTTCCGCATTCTCCGCATGCTTCCCCGCTGGAATGCTTTGCTGGAGTCTTCTTTATGGCCTCATAAATCAGTTTATGCCTCCCCACACTTTAAGGCGATACCTTATTTTTCTACTTGACAGATGCAACTGTCTTTCGAGTTGCAAAGGTCGATAACAGGCTACACAATTGGTTGGAAACCCACTCCAACCCGGGCTGGCTTCGAACTCATGACCTTTTGGTCAGAGATATCTTAATGCAGCTGACACTCAGCCAGCTGCGCCATTTGGAATATGAACATCATTTCTTGGAAGCATAAAAGATAGCAATACATTGCACTAGGGCCCTAGGTAACTTTCAACGGTAAGCAAACAGTATTTTGCCCCCCCCCCCCCCAATCATTGATATCTCTTTTCTGTTCGTCGTGGGAGTTCTGTATGCCATATTCGGTCCAATTCCATCATTGGTGGAGTTCAGAATGCTCTTTGATTGTAGGTGAACTATACATCCCAGTAACTACAACTCGCATATGTCAAGGTCTATTTTCTCCCAAGAGCGCCTCAAAAGCACCCCTGGGAAAATCAACTATACTGCAAATGCTTACTTTGCGTAATGGTTGAGCCGCCCCTGACTAGGGCACTCCGAACCAGGGCTACCCAAACTGGTGGAACATGGAATGGTGCAAGTCTGCAAGCTACTGGCTGCTGCCACCCAGTACATTTCCAAGAAAGGAAAGGAAGCAAGGAAGGAAGGAAGAAAGAAAGGAAGAAAGGAAGGAAGGTGGTGCCACCCACTGGAACATTAAAGACATGGGGGGGGGGGGGGGGAATGTGCTAGCCTCCCAGTTTCATTTAGCAAAAGACATACTGTTTGAAAAAAATCTTTTTAAAACACCCTATGCTATTAATTCTTTTCTAAGCTTCTCTTTTCTGCCTCATTATTTTTTAAATTGATTCTTCAATATTACTTTGTCTGTGTTCTGGTTCACAGAGGGCAAGAGGTTCCCTACCTTGAGGGGTTTGCAATTTAAAATCTGATATAGGCGATACAACAGAAGAAAGGAAGGCAGGGCTAAGAAAGGGGCATTAAACGAAATGATTTCAGTCCTCTGTGCCGTAATATTAGCCACAGGTTGACTTTACACTACTACTACAGTTGTGCTATCATTGATAGGGGAGACTTGCCAGGTCGATGTTGCACTTTTAATATCCCATCTCTCTTCAATCATGCCGTTGTGCAAATTCACCAATTTGTGGTGTTGTGATCAAATTTCCCCGTGCCTCCAAAATGCTTCCTGCGTTGCAGTGGTTATCTTTTTATTTTAAGCACAGCTATGTAATATCAGCTTTTAAAACATAATAAAAATGAAAATATGTTTGTATATATGTATGTATGTATGTGTTTGTATGCAATTTCCAAGATGGCTCTCACAACCAGAGAGCCCTGTTATTCTCGTCAACAATGGATCTGGATATCAAATTTGGCACACAGACAAACACACACACACACACACCCATGAGGAGATTTTTTTTCTGGGGGAGGGTTGACCTCGGATTATGGGAGTTGTAGTTCACCCACATTCAGAGAGCACTGTGATCTCCACTAATGATGGAATTGGATCAAACCTTGCACACATAACCACCATGACCAACTCTTTGGGGGGCAGTGACAGAGGATAATGGGAATTATGGTTCACCCACATCCAGAAAACACTGTGAACCCTACCAATGATGGATCTGGGCCAAATTGGGCATTCATAGCCAACATGACCAACAGAAAGTACTGGTGGGGTTTGGGGGGGGGAGAGATTATGGGAGTTATGGCCTACCTATATGCAAAGAGCACTATGAACTTCATCCACAATGATTTGAACGTGGTGCAAATACTCAATCATGACCAGTTTCGGGGGGGGGGGGGGGGGTTGAGCATGGACAATGGGAGTTATAGTCTACCCAAATCTAGAGACCACCGTGAACTCCACCAATGAGGGATCTGTACCAAACATGGCACACAGATCCACCATGACCAACTACAACTACTGGTGAGTTTTGGAGGCAATGATGGATGGTGATAACATCCATACTCACATCCTTATCCATTTTCTAATGGGACCATTCATAAAATTCAAGAGCAATGACTTTAAAAAATAAATAGCATTACAAATTACCTACCCCAGATATTGTCAAGTACCTAAGCTAGAAATACATAAAACAAAAGGGAAATGGCTAGTATGAGAATAATAAGGCGGGGAGAGGAGGAAAACCCCATTCTCTGATGCTACGTGGCTGTTCGCACAGTGACCAGATATAGAAGAGATGCGTCACACCAAAGTGATGAGGACATTAAGGGATTGGGAAGTATTGGTGGGTTTTGCCAATCAATAGCTAAGGATTGGAGAATCATGGCAAAGAGGCACTAGGTAGTGAGCAAGGGGAGCAAGGAAGAAAATACCTGTTGAAAGGGCTTAGTTATGAATAAATCTAAGGCAGTTCAAGTGGTGTCAAAACTGCATTCATTCCACAGTGCAGATTTATCCTCAGAAACATTAGATTCTACCTTTGGTGTTACTAAGGCCCCTTCCACACTGTAGCTATAGTCCAGCGTCTGATCCCAGATTATCTGTTTATACCAGGGCCCTTCCACACAGCCATATAACCCAGAATATCAAGGCAGATAATCCACAATATCTGCTTTGAACTAGGTTATCTGAGTCCATGCTGCCATATAACCCAGTTCAACGTGGATTTTATACAGCTGTGTGGAAGGGGCCCCAGGTTATCTGTCAACGAAGATTCATATAATTCAGTTTAAAGCAGGTAATCTGGAATCAGATCTTGAATATACAGGACAGTGTAGAAGGGACCTAACTTGCAGCGTGGTTCAAATGGTACTAGACCAGTTTGCGAAGGTTCACAACTAGCAGGGGACACCTTAAGATGTCGGAACTGTGATCCAAGGATAAGATGTCCTCTATTTCAAGAATGTGTAGCACACAGAACCTGCCTTTTAAAAATTCAGATTTAAAGGTGTTATGGCACCTCTCTTCGCTTTTGACAGCTTCCTTGTAGACTCAGTCAGAACTGCTTGTGGGAAAGTCAATGATATTTTATACTATTTCTCAGCAATTTTGAAAAAATATGTTTTGATACATATTAAAAGGAAGTTTCAAAGGCTTTCTTTTTACTGTTCTTCCCTAGCTTTAGGGTGAAACAATTACAATCCACTTTACACAACGAATATCGTTCTCCTGTATCCAAAGAAGAAAACATTATAGGAAGCTTGTAAATCCGGCAAATGCACATTCACATCTTATACCACACAGTGTGATATAGTGGTTTGAATGTTGGACTAGGACTCTAGGAGGCAAAGATTTTAAGTCCTTCTCAGCCTTGGGCATTGGGCAAATCATGTGGCATCATGTAAAATAACCCACGTGTAATTCTCGTTTAATCAACCGACATACTGCCTTGCCAGAAAAAGAAAATATGCAGGTGAACAATAAAGAACAAGTAGTTTATTCTTCGTCGTTCAGAACAACATATGTACAATGTGATCAATTGCATCAACTCACATAATGTCCTTTTATGAGATATTTAAAATAGTATTTCTTTGTCCATGTGGATAAACTCCTTTAGCAGCTCATGAAGCAAGAGTACATACCAAAATCTGTCTCTTCCTGCTTCCCTCTTCATCTCTCTCTGCAGGTGTATAGCTCAAGCATGAACAAAAATGTAACAGTATCCAAAAGTCCCAGACTTGGCCATCTCCCTGGGCGTTGCTTGACCAATCAGCTTCATGCATCTTATTTTGCAGTTGACACACACACATTCACTGATTCCTTGCATGCTCCAACAAATCACACTCTCTCTGGCTTCAAGGAAGGCAATGACAAACCTCTTTGGAATGACTCTTGCTAAGAAGCATGTGTTGAGCAAGATGGGCCTTGCAATCCCTTCCAGGCCTAAGATTGGGTACTTTATGAAGGTACATAATAATAAAGAGCAGATAGAAATGATCTCTTCCCTGCCACCTGACTTTTCCCTGTTTTAGTGGAAATATAACAGGATTCAAAACTATCAGGATTCAAAACGATCTTGACAGATCAGAGAGATGGGCCAAAACTAACAAAATATTTAACAGTGACAAATGCAAGATACTCCACTTTGGCAGAAAAAACGAAATGCAAAGATACAGAATGGGGGACAAGGCCTGGCTCGAGAGCAGTACGTGTGAAAAAGATCTTGGAGTCCTCGTGGACAGCAAGTTAAACATAAGCCAACTATGTGATGTGGTGGCAAAAAAAGCCAATGGGATTTTGGCCTGCATCAATAGGAGTCTAGTGTCTGGATCCAGGAAAGTCATGCTCTCCCTTTATTCTGCCTTGGTTAGACCACACCTGGAATATTGTGTCCAAGTCTGGGCACCACAATTCAAGAGAGATATTGACAAGCTCATGAACTCGTGACCAGTACTTTGTAGTTACCTTACAAGTCCACCACATGTGAAAAAAATGTGCCCACCTGGTCACCACACTTCCAACATCTGTCCGGAATATTTTTAGTCAAAAGCACAAAATCCTGAATGAGCCTGATGACCAAGCCCTGGCAGTCCATTTTCAGTAAGGCCTGGAAGAAGGCAAAGCAACAGTTAAGGAAATCCACCTTCTGTGCACCAGTAGCAAATCTTTGATGTAAGTTTGGAAGAAGAAAATGCTTCCTCTTCATCCTGGAAAGAAGTGACGAGTGGAGTGCCGCAGGGTTCGGTCCTGGGCCCGGTCCTGTTCAACATCTTTATTAATGACTTAGATGAAGGGTTAGAAGGCATGATCATCAAGTTTGCAGACGACACCAAATTGGGAGGGATACCAATACTCCAGAGGACAGGAGCAGGATTCAAAACGATCTTGACAGATTGGAGAGATGGGCCAAAACTAACAAAATGAAGTTCAACGGGGACAAATGCAAGATACTCCACTTTGGCAGAGAAAACGAAATGCAAAGATACAGAATGGGGGATGATGCCTGGCTCGAAAGCAGTACGTGTGAAAAAGATCTTGGAGTCCTTGTGGACAAGTTAAACATGAGCCAACAATGTGATGTGGCGGCAAAAAAAGCCAATGGGATTTTTGCCTGCATCAATAGGTGCATAGTGTCTAGATCTAGGGAAGTCACGCTACCCCTCTATTCTGCTTTGGTTAGACCTCACCTGGAATATTGTGTCCAATTCTGGCCACCACAATTCAAGAGAGATATTGACAAGCTGGAATGTGTCCAGAGGAGGGTGACTAAAATGATCAAGGGTCTGGAGAACAAGCCCTATGAGGAGCGGCTTAAGGAGCTAGGCATGTTTAGCCTGAAGAAGAGAAGGCTGAGAGGAGATATGATAGCCATGTATAAATATGTGAGAGGAAGTCACAGGGAGGAGGAGCAAGCTTGTTCTCCGCTTCCCTGTACACTAGGACGCGGAACAATGGCTTTAAACTACAAGAGAGGAGATCCCATCTGAACATGAGGAAGAACTTCCTGACTATGAGAGCCATTCAGCAGTGGAACTCTCTGCCCCGGAGTGTGGTGGAGGCTCCTCCTTTGGACGCGAGATGGCCATCTGTCAGGGGTGATTTGAATGCAATATTCCTGCTTCTTGGCAGGAGGTTGGACTGGATGGCCCATGAGGTCTCTTCCAACTCTTTGATTCTATAATTCTATAACAGTTGAAGATAGTTATAACCCTTAGTCAATATGAAGAAATGATGGAAGAGTGTATGCAATGTATGCCAGTATGTGTTTCTTCTAACAACTCTTGCCTAAACAATAGTAAAGTGCTGGTTCTACATGACAAAGTTACAACTGAAAAAAGACAAAAAGATATGGAATTCTTTCTATTTCTGGCACTGAAAGAAAAACAAGTGAAATGAGGGACATCCAATGCATGTAGTCCATAACATCAACTCCCACCAGGGAATGGGGGGGGGGGGTGAAGTTCAAAGAATAAAAACGGGGGATCCCATAAAAAAAGAAATAAAAAATTCTCTGAGCCTGAAATACTTTCTTTTAGAATGGCTTTCATGTGGTTCCTGTAGTTCTGGATTGTAGGGAGTATATAAACTGGTTTCAGGCATAGGGCCAGGCAGGAGATAAGAAAGATGAGCCAAATGATGAATATGTACCCAATTAGCAGGTAGATTTTGAACTATAGTAACCTAGAGCTCATTTTAATGCTAAAAATCATAGACAAAGAGGAAATTTTAATATGGTAACACCACAACCTCACCACCCCCCAACTATTATCCAAATACAAATACACATGTTCAAAGATATGGATTTTTAGCAATTGTGTAATGCAGGCACAATTGCATTACACAATGCAATTGTGGGGGGGGGGGGGGGTCCGCGAAAAGGCCTTACTGGTACATTATTTCAACTGTTATGTTTATTCATATCATGATCTGATCACCATGCTCAATATATCCCATATGCATGGGGCTATTGGGGTTACAATACAAAAGGTTTGCTAGGGTAGACCTTCTTTCACTCAGACTCAGCCCCCCCCCCCTTGAATCAAAGTCAACCTCCCCCCCCCCCCCCCCCGAATCAAAATCCTGACTACGGGCCTGGTGTAATGTGATGGAAGTGCCACCACTTCCAGAGAGCACTGTAACTCCCTACAACGACAGATCTGAACCAAATTTGGCACACAAGCTCCCCATGACCTACAGACAGGGACGGCTCAACCCATTATGCAAAGTAAGCATTTGCAGTATAGTTGATTTTGCCCAGGGGCACTCTTGAGGCACTCTTGGAGGAAAATAGACCTTGACATATGCGAGTTGTAGTTACTGGGATGTATAGTTCACCTACAATCAAAGAGCATTCTGAACCCAACCAACGATAAACTTGGGCCAGACTTCCCACATAGAACCCCCATGAGCAACAGAAAATATTGTTTTCTGATGGTCTTTGGTGACCTCTCTGACACCTCCTCATGACCCGCCCAGGGGTCCCGACCCCCAGGTTGAGAACCACTGTCCTAGATGGTTTATAGGAGGAGGTACTTTTCTAAACTCCACCAATGATGGAATTGAACCAAATATGGCACACAGAACTCCCACGATGAACAGAATATATATATCAGTGATTGATTGGGGGGCAGGGGTGCCAAAATACTGTTTGCTTACCATTGAAAATTACCTAGGGCCGCCTCTGCCTACAGAAAATACTGGAGGAGTTGAGGTGGGGGCATGGTTGAGTCTGAATAATTCTCTGGTGCCCTTTATGTATATAATATCTTCCAATTATATTGATAATACTCTAGCAGTTTCATTTAGCTTCCTGCCATCCTCTCCTTCAGGCAAAAAGGAAACTGCTGCAGCCTCTTTGCTTGTGCTTATCCATTAACAACTTTTATCATTTTGGCAATATTCTGATGTTGGTTGGCCATACCTGTTCCAGCTATCACTGGCAAAAGATTAGACATATGCAACAATGAAGGCAGCAGATAACGGAGAAGAGAAGGTACTGCTATACTGGCAGCCCTACAAATACCTGGGAGTCACACTGGACTTTGCTCTAACCTACAAGAAGCACTGCCTGAATATCAAGCAAAACGTGGGCACTAGAAATAATATCACACAAAAGCTGACTGGCACAACTTGGGGATCACAACCAGACACAGTGAAGACATCTACCCTTGTGCTATGCTACTCTGCTGCTGAGTACGTATGCCCAGTGTGGAACACATCTCACTACGCTAAAACAGTAGATGTGGCTTTTAATGAGACATGCCGCATTTTCATGGGGTGTCTGCGCCCTACACCACTGAAGAAATTACACTGTTTAGCCGGTATTGCACCACCTGACATCCACCGGGAAGTAGCAGCCAATAGTGAAAGGACCAAGGCAGTGACATCTCCAGCTTATCCCCTATTTGGGTATCAGCCAGCACGTCAACACCTTAAATCAAGAAATAGTTTTTAAAGATCTACAGAGGCACTCGCTGGAACACCCCAGCAAGCGAGAGTCCAAAAGTGGCAGGCTCAAACCCAGAACCTCAATCAATGGCTGATACCAAATGAGAGACTCCCCCCTGGGCACACAGAAAACTGGGCGACTTGGAAGGCGTTGAACAGACTGCGCTCTGGCACCACGAGATGCAGAGCCAACCTTAAGAAATGAGGCTACAAAGTGGAATCCACGACATGCGAGTGTGGAGAAGAGCAAACCACAGACCACCTGCTGCAATGCAACCTGAGCCCGGCCACATGCACAATGGAGGACCTTCTTATAGTAACACCAGACGCACTCCGTGGCCAGCTACTGGTCAAAGGACATTTAATCAACTACCAAGCTTGCAAACTTTGTGTTTTGTTTGTTTGTTTGTTAAAAAATGCAATACAACTGTTTGGTTTGCTCCTGACACGATAAATAAATAGCCCTACAGAGTGGTCATTTTATGGTTCCCTCACCCAAAGGCCTCACCACCAGTATGCCTAGACAGGAGCAGTTTAATCATATTGAGCTGGGTGGAAAAAACTATCTCTCGGCACAACAACAGTCTTTTTTTAACTTTCAAAACAAGTAGGGCTAGATTATAAATGCTTCAATTGGAACAATTGCTTGAGGTGCTTCAGAAGCCAAGGGGGGAGGCACTGAAGCAAAAAAATATGGCTTGCTTCTCCTGCTTCCCTCTATACTTTCCGAACCTCCCAGTGTTTCAGATATTCTCAATATTTTGTGAATGGCTTGAGAGGCCAGTTAAAAATGCATGGGTTGAGGCTTTTAGTCTTGCTGAAGTCATAGGGTCGAAAATGAAAATACACATGAAAAAAAGAATGTGCTACTGTCTATTGTGCTTTGAATTTCATTTATGATTTATTCATTCAGTTGCTTATTTGACATTTATGCCATGGCTCCCAGGAGAAGTCAGAGAAGTACAGAAAAAGAAGAGTATTTTTGGAAGTGTTCAAGAGACTCAACTATTTTACATCAGCCTGGAGGTTAAACTTTCACACTAGGAGCAGATCCAGACAGGCCTTTATCACAGGAGAATCCAAGTTTTAAAAATGCAGATTTTCCTGGGGGCCTGTCCACACCCACCCCTGAAAGCGCGTGCTTTCTGGGATGGGTGTCCAGGTGTTCTCTCGGGACTAACCCAAGAGAACCTCTGGAGACCCTCCCCCCCTCCCCCAAGCCCTTAGACCCCTTAGAAAAGTAATGAAAACTTACCTGTCCCCCATTACATGCTTCAGTTAGCTCTCCCACCGCATAGAAATGATGCGCCAGGAGAGCAGGGGGAGCGACTTTCCTCCCTCCTTCCCCCTCCCGCTCTCCTGGTGTTTCATTTCTACTAGGCTTGGTTGATCCAGCTCGTTAATTTCTAATATCGTTATGAAATCGTAAATAAAATACCTTTAGAAGTGATATCAACGCATTTTGGCAACCCGGAAGTGTTTTTTGCCATATCGAAGCCGCGTCCGCCATCTTCCTTACGACTTCCGGCAGTGAATTGTAAATGCTGGGGGTGTGGCCTTCATGAACAGCTATTCTTACCCACGCCCACCTCCTTCCTCTTTGCATCGGCGGCTTTGCGAGGTGGGCATTGTGAGGTGGGCGTAGCTACCGGCGACAAGCGGCGATCTGGAAGAGCTGGCCGTAGCCACGCCCACCTTGCAAAGCCCACCTCGCAGAGCCACCGATTCAAAGAGGAAGGAGGTGGGGGTGGGAAAGAACATCTGTTCCTGAAGGCCATGCCCCCAGCGACCTCCAAGGAGCGCTGTGCTTGGCCACGCCCACCTCTCCTTTCTGCATGACTGACAGCTTGCCGGGAAGGGAAGGAAAGGTGGGAGATTTTAAATGTGCTAGTTTTAAAATCTCTCACCTTTCCTTCCCTTCCTGGCAAGCTGTCCATCATGCAGAAGGGAGAGGTGGGTGTGGCCAAGCACAGCGCTCCTTGGAGGTCACTGGTGGTGTGGCCTCCAAGGAGGACTGTGTTTGGCCACGCCCATCTCTCCCTTCTGTATGACCGACTGCTTGCCGGGAAGGGAAGGAAAGGTGAGAGAAGCTCGCCGCAAGGGAAGGAAGGGAAACTGCGAGATTTTAATGGTTCTGGAGGGAGGGAGGAGCACCTTCCATTAACGAAACAAAGGAAGCGATTCGTATTTCCTGGTATTTTCGATCTTTTTTTAAAGAAAATTTTGGAAATAATTTCAAAATTGAGCCACCAGCGCCCCCTATATACGAAACGAGTTTAGAACCATTTTTTTTCTTGATCAACCAAGCCTAATTTCTATGTGTTGGGAGAGCTGGCCGAAGCATGTAATAGAGGTAAATTTTTACTACTTTTCTAAGGGATCTGGGGGCTTGGGGGGAGGGGGTGCGTATTCCCACAGTTTACCGGACTTATTTAGCCTGGTAAACTGTGGAAATACTGTCTGGACTGCAGTATTCTGCAGTCTAGAACCAGACATAGTGGGTTTATCCCGTGCCTTCCAAGAAGACGCGGAATAAACCCACTATCTAATTAATTTGCTTCAAATCATTTGACATTCAAAATTTGTTCACAATTTCATGACATTTGACTTGTCATTGGTCATTGGTTATTGGTCAACAGTAGAGTTCTATTAGAAATGAAATAACTATTCTAAATCCCCTAACTTTTATATGGGTGGATGGGGCAAATTCAGTTTGGATTTTCCAGAAGGAGATAAATATTTAAAGTGGATTTTTAAGCCAAACAAATGTAACAAACCAGGGCAAGCAAGGCAATTAAAGCAGTTCTTTATGCATACCACCTGTCTGGAACTTATCTGTGTTGTTTGCAAGCTTGATAAGAAATGTGAGGAGGAGTTCAAACAGAGATAAACACAGGCTTACAGATTCCTTTCCCCCCTCTATCTGCATTTTCCTCCAGTTCCCTCATTTCCTTGACTTGATCTGAAACTTGTGAGAAGCAACATGGTGTCTGAGTAATTAATCCAGGATACCAGAGTAATTGATCCAGGATACCAGAGTTTAATAAGCAACCAGACAGACATGCATTTACACACGGTGTTTTGGGAAACTCTATTTTCCATTTAGAGTAGGGAGAAGAGTTGCCATATAAGACAAACTAAAGAAGTATCTTGACCAGATCTTGTAAAGAAAAAATAAATGGTCTGGAACAACAGCTGCCCGAATCATCCTGACAATATGACAATTTGGGGATCCCTGGAAATTGCAACTGAAGGGTCACTTTTCCACACTCTAAACATGCTTACTTCTCTGTGTAGGAAGGGTTCAAATGCTGCATTCTACTTTCATAATGAGTTTAAAATGACTGTGGACCTTTAAAGGTTTTTTTTGCCACTCTGGTTCTGGTCTCAATTCCCTGGCAGGCAGGTCAGGCAACCTCCCCATTGGCTTTTTGTTATTTAATGTAAAGGAGCCTCTCCCAATCTGGTGCCTGCCAGATGTAGTGGATTATGACCTGTTAGCCCTAGCCAACAATCGATTGCCAATTACTTCTGGAAGATGCTAAGCTGGGGAAGGCCAAGGTAGTCCAGTTTAAACCGCTTTGAGTCCCCTTCAGGGTGAGAAAAGCGATATACAAATACTGTAAATAAATAAATAAATAAATAAATATAATATAATTATCCTTTTGACATGTGTAACGAAACGCTATTATAAATCACGCCACGTGCCACCAATTATAACGTATATACTATATATCCCACAGCTGAACACCCCTGTAAAGGATTATATGTAATATCACACCACTGGACACCAGTATAAAGGAAAATATCACAGCCAGTGACGCGAGGCTGGAGGCTTATTGATACTGCACAGAGAATAAGAGGGAAAAGAAAATCTGTAAAGTAAGGAGGTCTGAGACTAGAGACAGAGTCTTTGGAATAAATAAAATATGTGTTGAAGAAAAAAAATAAAATGAATTTCTACCACACAACAAAAATATATTTCCAGAATATGTTTAAAGCATTTCAAAATCAGTGATACAAGTCATTACTGAGAAATGCAAAGTAGATAGTATATCTAGATAGTATATCTGTGGGTTACAAATTTTTCAAGAGGAGTTTGTCCAAATACGCCTGTAAGTACATGCCTGATCAGGTACAGGAAAAGAAACAAATGTCATTGTTTTGGCTGATTAGTGAATTATGAAAGGGTTTTAAAAATGTGGATGAAGAAAGAAAGCAAATAGAAGGGGAAGGTTACAGCTTGGACAAAGTAAAACTTTGTTTAAAGTTTTAGATGAAATTTTAGGCGTGAGGATAAATTTTACTAGTTCTGAAAGTTCTGCTGATCTCTGTTTGGAAATAAGTTACAGAGTACTCATGACAGAAGCATGGAGACTATAGATTATCTCAAAATATGAAGACCCCTAAACATTTGATTTGGAAAAACTGGTTTAAATTGTCAATCTGAAGATGTTTCCGTTTCCTGAAGTGAGTGGGTTCAGTGTACGTGGGGTGGGAGGGTGTAATGTCAACCTGCATGAGCATCTCTTGCCATAGGCAGAGACAGATTTGAGACGGGAGGATTCCTGTCATTGTATTAGGCAAACATTTCGGGTGACAAAAGACAGGAAGATCTTTGTGATTGGGCTTTGTGTTCAACTTGATAGCTATGCTAATCAAGATGGTCGGTTGAAACATTCACACCTAGCTCCAGCAGACAAGAGTTCTTTGTCCCACCCTGGTCATTCCACAGACATATTATTATTATTATTATTTATTTATTTATTTATTTATTTATTAACTTTATTTATACCCCGCTAACATCTCCCAAAAGACTCAGTGCAGCTTACGAAAGGCCAAGGCCCTCAATAAAACAACAGCATAACAAATACAACAATAAAACCCATAAAGCAAAACAATAAACATTAAAACAATAACACCATGACGCATTTAAAACTAAAGGCCGGGTTTTTAGAGGTAGGTGCGGTGTGCAGACAATCTTAAATCTCTAATAAAGTGCATTTGGGACATGATGCTAGGAGTTTCCTATTCTGGAAAGGCACACTAGAACAGCCAGCTCTTCAAGCTCTTCCTAAAGACTGCCAACGTTGGGG
Organism: Anolis sagrei; assembly: GCF_037176765.1. Lineage (NCBI taxonomy): Eukaryota > Metazoa > Chordata > Lepidosauria > Squamata > Anolidae > Anolis > Anolis sagrei. The sequence goes on from NC_090021.1 coordinate 161,752,725, forward strand.
CTTGTCTGATGTCCTTGGGGAGAGAGTTCCAGAGTCGGGGGGCAACCACAGAGAAGGCCCTGTCCCTTGTCCCCACCCAAACGCGCTTGCGACACAGGTGGGATCGTGAGCAGGGCCTCTCCAGATGATCAGAGAGATCGTGTGGGTTCATATACGGAGATGCAGTCACGCAGGTAGGTGGGTCCCAAACCGTTTAGGGCTTTGTAAGTAAGCACCTGCACCTTGAATTGGGACCAGAAAATGAACGGCAGCCAATGGAGCTCCTTAAACAGGAGGGTTGACCTCTCTCTGTAAGGAGCACCAGTTAACAACCTGGCGCGTTGGAATTTCCGGGCCGTTTTCAAGGGCAGCCCCACATAGAGCGCATTACAGTAGTCCAATCTGGAGGTGACTAAGGCATGGACCACCCCGGCCAGATCAGCCTTCACGAGGTAAGGTCGCAGTTGGCACACGGGTCTCAATTGTGCAAAAGCCCTCCCGGCCACCGCCGACGCCTGAGCCTCAAACATAAGTGATGAGTCCAAGAGGACACCCAAACTGCGGACCTGTGACTTCAGGGGGAGTGTAACCCCATCCAGCAGAGGCTGCCACCCTATACCTCTCCCAGCAGTTTCATGTAGATGTTAAAAAGCATGGGGGACAGAATAGAGCCTTGCGGGACCCCACAAGTCAAAGGCCACGGGTCCGAGCAGGTGTCTCCCAGCTTCACCATCTGGGATCGACCTTCCAGGAAGGACTGGAGCCACGACAGAACCGTGCCCCCGAGACCCATTCCAGAGAGCCGTCCCAGAAGGATACCATGATCGATGGTATCGAAAGCCGCTGAGATTTCCAAGAGAACCAACAGGGTCACACTCCCCCTGTCCAGCTCTCTACGGAGGTCATCCACCAAGGCAACCAAAGCCATCTCGGTGCTGTGGCCAGGCCTGAAGCCAGACTGCAACTGGTCCAGGTAATTGATGTCATCTAGAAATCACTGGAGCTGGGAGGCGACCACCCACTCCAGCACCTTGCCCAGAAAAGGGAGGTTGGAGATTGGTCTGTAGTTGTTCAGCATCGTGGAGTCAAGGGAAGCCTTTTTAAGGAGTGGTCGGACCACAGCCTGTTTTAGTTAAGATGGAAAAAAAACCCTGCTCCAATGATGCATTAATGATCAACACAAACCAATCAATCAACCCTTCCCTGGCTGATTTAATTAGCCACGACGGGCAAGGGTCTAAAGCCCACGTGGTCGCCCTCACAGCACCAAGGACCTCCTCCACGGTCTCAGGAAGAACAAGCCTAAAAGAATCCCACAAAATCAGACAAGCAGATGCCTCAGTCACCTCCCCTGGCACTGTGATGAAATTGGAGTACAACTCAAGACGTATCTGAGCAACTCTGCCTGCAAAATGATGTAAAAACTGACAACACTGAGTTGTTGGGTCATCGAAGTTCTCCTCCACCGCAGGTGGGTGAAGGAGCTCCCTGACAACCCGAAACAGCTCCAATGATCTATTGGATGCAGACGCTATACGGGCAGTCGTGAAAGACTCCCTGGCTACCCGTATAGCCGTGGTATAAGCCCTAAGAGAGGCTTTAGCCCGTGCTTGGTCAGATATGTCCCGAGATTTCCTCCATATGCACGTTAGCCCCCTTCTCATGTGTTTCATCACAGCCAGATCCTCGGTGAACCAAGGAGATGGTGTGTCTCGACGCAACGTGATGGGGCGTTTGGGAGCGATCGTATCTATAACCCTTTCTCTTAGTTCCAACAGACCTCACTACCTCTGAGGATGCTTGCCGTAGATGCAGGTGAAATGTCAGGAGAGAATGCCTCTAGACCATGGCCATATAGCCCGAAAAAACCTACAACAACCCAGTGATTCTGGCCATGAAAGCCTTCGACAATATATCCATCCAAGGTAATCACAAAAGGTCCCAAGTCTTAGGTAGGCTTATATCTGCTTTACTCACAATGTTGGTCAATGGACCAATGATCCCTGACGCACTGGGAAGCCTGTCCGGTCTGAATTTCCAGAAAGGAAGGGAAGTGTTCTATTTTGCAGGCAAATATTTATTTATTTACCACTTTTCTCACCCCTAGGGTGAGAAAAGCAGTGTACAACATAATAAATGGCAAAAATTCAATGCCTCACATCCATATAAAAGCAATAGATTACATATCTAAAAATAATAACACATAACTACAAAACTGAGATCTATTAAAACTCTACAAACTGTCAGACATAACCATAAAACATTAAAACATTTAGACAGATTTAGTGTTGGACCTGGTGCACTGGGAAAATAATGACAATTCTTGGTGCCCCACATCATATAGCATCAGCTCTGCCTTATATAATTGAATCTGTGTTCGTGACCTTTTTCAAAACACAGAATACAGTTGCTTTCCCCAACTTCAGCGTGGCTCTCTCAGCGTTTCAAAGAGTATGTTATATCGGGGCTCTTGACATTTTGATGTACTCTGTATCACAGTCAGCTTTATCACCTTACCACCTTTTCTTTATGATTTTCACATCCTTGCTGTGTCTAAAGATTAAAGAAATGTCAGGAAACACAACAGACAAAGTGGTATTTTGCTCGAAACAACAGAGTTTCTTGGCATCACAAAATTTGTCATGAAATCAGCAAGTCAGCCATGCTATCCTTAGGTCCCTTCTATGGCCTCTTCTGTACAGCTGTAAAAAATCCAGATTAACTGCTTTGAATTAGATTATATTGCAGTGTAGATTCAGATAATCCAGTTCAAAACAGATATTGTGGAGTATCTGCTTTGATAATCTGGATTATATGGCAGTTAGAAATAGTCCTGTAAGGTTTCAGAGACCCATAGGTCCATATTTTTTCAGTAAGTTCTTCATTGCTGAAATAAACTGAAGTGAAAATACAACTTCTAGTCTGACTCTTCTAGGTGTGAGGATTTGAAAAAGGATGCCATATATGGTGGGTTAACTGCGGCTCAACCATTACGCAAAGTAAGCATTCGCAGTATAGTTGACTTTGCCCAGGGGCGCTCTTGAGGCGCTCTTGGGGGAAAATAGACCTTGACATATGCGAGTTGTAGTTACTGGGATGTATAGTTCACCTACAATCAAAGAGCATTCTGAACCCCACCAACGACAGAATTGGGCCAAACTTCCCACACAGAAAATATATATCAGTGATTGGTTGGGGGGGGGGGGCACCAAAATACTCTTTGCTTACCGTTGAAAATTGCCTAGGGCCGCCTCTGGTTAACTGGAGCACCCTGTGGGTTCATCCATTTAACCAATATGGCTGAGAAAAAAGAACATAGCTGGGATACAAACTCACTGAGTGCAATACATTCTGGCAGGAGCACAAGAAAGTGAAACAAACAAAAAAAGTGCAACAATCAAACCCTAGGCAAAACTACGGTGAGGTGGATCTGTAATTGGTTAAATGAACGAACCCAGAGGGTGCTCACCAATGCTTCATCCTGGAAAGAAGTGACAAGTGGAGTGCCAGAAGCAGGGTTCGGTCCTGGGCCCGGTCCTGTTCAACATCTTAATTAATGACTTAGATGAAGGGCTAGAAGGCATGATCATCAAGTTTGCAGATGACACCAAATTGGGAGGGATAACCAATACTCCAGAGGACAGGAGCAGGATTCAAAATGATCTTGACAGATTAGAGCAGGGGCCCTCAAACTAAGGCCCGGGGGCCGGATGTGGCCCTCCAAGGTCATTTACCCGGCCCTTGCTCAAGGTCAACCTAAGTCTGAAACCACTTGAAAGCACATAACAACAACAACAATCCTATCTCATCAGCCAAAAGCAGGCCCACATTTCCCATTGAAATACTAATAAGTTTATATTTGTTAACTTTGTTCCTCATTTTAATTATTTTATTGTTTTTAAGTGTTTTTACACTACAAATAAGATATGTGCAGCATGCACAGAGATTCATGTTTTATTTTTCAAATTATAATCCGGCCCTCCAACAGTTTGAGGGACTGTGACCTGGCCCTCTGCTTAAAAAGTTTGTTGACCCCTGGATTAGAGAGATGATTGGCCAAAACTAACAAAATGAAGTTCAACAGGGACAAATGCAAGATACTGCACTTTGGCAGGAAAAATGAAATGCAAAGATACAGAATGGGGGACAAGGCCTGGCTCGAGAGCAGTACATGTGAAAAAGATCTTGGAGTCCTCGTAGACAGCAAGTTAAACATAAGCCAACAATGTGATGTGGTGGCAAAAAAAGCCAATGGGATTTTGGCCTGCATCAATAGGAGTCTAGTGTCTGGATCCAGGAAAGTCATGCTCTCCCTTTATTCTGCCTTGGTTAGACCACACCTGGAATATTGTGTCCATTTCTGGGCACCACAATTCAAGAGAGATATTGACAAGCTCATGAACTCGTGACCAGTACTTTGTAGTTACCTTACAAGTCCACCACATGTGAAAAAATGTGCCCACCTGGTCACCACACTTCCAACATCTGTCCGGAATATTTTTATACATATGGCTTAATTGTTTAGGTGATAGATACCACCTATAGAACATTTTAATACAATTCTCTTTTAAATCCATAGCGTAAGTGTCGTGACCCACAGAACACAGAATGTCTGTTTCTGCATCACTCCTTGTTCTTCTCCTACTACTACTAGTAGGTATGGTGTCAGAATGCTGACTCACAACAGTAAGGGTATTTTAATTTTTTATTCCAAATTTGTTTCCATTCTCTGAACTGCCAAATACCATTATTTTTTACTTTGATTTGTTGATAATTAGGGAGTTCTAATGACAATAGGTGTGCACATGTCAAAAATACAACCACCACTCCAAAACAGAAGCTCTCCGGAGCTCTAGGTGCTCTTACTGCCAATTACAGGGAAAACCGGCTGATCCCCAACCCATCTAAAACACAGACTTGTGCCTTTTCACCTTAAGAACAGACAAGCATCCCGAGCTCTGAGGATTACCTGGGAAGGAATCCCACTGGAGCATTGCAGCACACCCAAATACCTGGGAGTCACTCTGGACCATGCCCTGACCTACAAGAAGCACTGCCTGAACATCAAACAAAAAGTGGGTGCTAGAAACAATATCATACGAAGGCTGACTGGCACAACCTGGGGATCACAGCCAGACACAGTGAAGACATCTGCCCTTGCGCTGTGCTACTCTGCTGCTGAGTACGCATGCCCAGTGTGGAACACATCTCACCACACTAAAACAGTGGATGTGGCTCTTAATGAGACATGCCGCATTATCACGGGGTGTCTGTGCCCTACACCACTGGAGAAATTACACTGCTTAGCCGGTATTGCACCACCTGACATCCGCTGGGAAGTAGGAGCCAATAGTGAAAGGACCAAGGCAGAGACATCTCCAGCTCATCCCCTGTTTGGGTATCAGCCAGCACGTCAACTACTTAAATCTAGAAATAGTTTTTTAAGATCTACAGAGACACTCGCTGGAACACCTCAGCAAGCGAGAGTCCAAAAGTGGCAGGCTCAAACCCAGAACCTCAACCAATGGCTGATACCAAATGAGAAACTCCCCCCTGGGCACACAGAGGACTGGGAGACTTGGAAGGCACTCAACAGTCTGCGTTCTGGCACCACAAGAAGCAGAGCCAACCTCAAGAAAAGTGGAATCCACAACATGCGAGTGTAGAGATGAGCAAACCACTGACCACCTGCTGCAATGCAACCTGAGCCCTGCCACATGCACAATGGAGGACCTTCTTGGAGCAACACCAGAAGCACTCCAAGTGGCCAGCTACTGGTCAAAGTACATTTAATCAACTACCAAACTCACAAATTTTGTATTTTGTCTGTTTGTTTGTTTGCTTTGTTTCTGTTAGAAATGTAATATAATTGACTGGTTGCCCTGACACGACAAATAAATAACCACCCCAGTCTGTCACCCACTAAAATCAGTTCACTAGCAGAGCTGTACTGGGGACATTGCTTCTGGTGATCAGATGCCTCTGGGTTCTGTTGTTTTGTTCAAGAGAAGTATTGGCAAACGCAAGGTGATAGGGAGCTGCTTTTTGTTAGTGAAATGGCAGTGTCCGCCCCAGTGCACTGTCGGCCCAGCCAGCTAGCTGGACTTCAAAAGAACATCAGGATGCTCATATACTGTATCCGAGGCAGCTCCTGAGCCATTTACTCCAGAACAATTTTATAGGTGTAGATGCAGCCTTAGATGGTGCTTCTAAGTGCGCTTCCAGACAGGACTAAAATCTGTGCCAAAGTGAGTTAATAAAACCCACTCTGGTGTGGATTTCAGTCCCTACTCTGCCCAAAAACCCAGGCTTACACAAGGTGGGTGGCTACATGCAGGGCGTGAGGAGGGAATTTATGGCAGCCAGGTACTTTTTACTTTACTTTTAGGGGTAAATTTATGGCTTGGGGAAAGGGAAGTGGCACCAACCCAATGCCTTTGGGCAGTGGGGACTTACCCCTAGGTAGTCCCAGGACTACCTAGTAGTGAGTACCCACAGGCCCAATACTCCATTTGACCCGGGCCTTTCAGAAAGGCCCAGATCAAAGGGGGTATCAAATTAATTTAGAACAGTGGTTCTCAATCTGGGGTCCCCAGATGTTTTTGGCCTACAATTCCCAGAAATCCTAACAGCTGGTAAACTGGCTGGGATTCCTGGGAATTGTAGGCTAAAAACATCTGGGGACTCAAGGTTGAGAAGCACTGATTTAGAACAAACTAGGGAAACCTTGGTTCTGAATGGATGCCAGAGACCTCCTAGCAGTTTTGATATCGAGCTAGAATTTGGAGGCTCCTGCCCAGGAGAGAGGAGCCCTTAGACCCACCAAAGAGAGTCCAAAATCCTTGGCAAGCGAAAGAGGAGAAAGGCCCAGAATTTTCCCTGATTTTTCCCAAATAAATCTCACCAAGGTTGAAGAAAACCCACCAAGATGTTTAATGTGATTCAGCTGAAAAGGATGCAGAGCTGCAATCATTCGCCTAACCTAAGCATGTGGTTACAGAAGTAAAGGCCATTTTTATAGAAAGTACAGAGCTGTGAGTTTCAAAATTCCCACTCCCCCCCCCCCCGCCCAGCTCGAAGGGGATTGGCTGACGCGCAAACAGCTGGGAGGAGACTTGGCCATCCCCCATGCATCAGGGCCAATCACAGGGCTTTCGTGGGAGGCTCCTGCTGCCTTGACGCTCCAGTGAATCAGAAGGGAGGGAGGCAGGATGAAGGGAGACAATGCATACTGGATTGGATTATGACAAGATTGTCCCTGAGGCTTAGTGAGATCCGGGTGAGGAGTCTGCCAGCCAAGCCATTCTATTGTGTTCATGAGTGAAGGCAATAAACATATGTTAAAGAAATCCGAGTTTTTCTGTCGCCATCAGATATGACACAAAGGGGAAGACTTGGGTGGAAGTTCTTTGTGGAGAAGTTTGAAAGAAAAACGGCTTGGAGAAAAAGAGGACTTTCCTAAGGTCATATTCCCCCCATTGTTATATGATTAAAAAGTCTGCCAAACAGAAATCCTAATGGTGGCCCAACTCCTTTACTATTGTCCATGCAAAGAATTTCCAGAGATAAGGGTTTTTTCATTATTGCTGATTGCTTTTCCAGAGGCAGAGCAGCTTCCTTGTAGATTTCCCCCAAGGAGAGGGGAAGGGGGCAAAAGGGTCAGGGCAAGGTCAAATACATGAAGGGAAATATAGAAATACAGGAGAAAATATGAAAATATAGAAATCATAACACAGAGAGTAAACCCAACTACCTTCCCCCATTGTCCATAGTTCATATTATTCATAGGAAGGTCCATAAAGGGAAATATTCATGAGGGGGAAAGAGAGACCCTTGTTTGTGAGATGGGGGACCATCAGGAACCCAGGTGTGCCTCAGATGGGAAAATTCAAATACTTTTGTGGCATGATTTTCAGTTATAAATTAGTTACTTTCTGCTGTAAACATATGAAAATAGAGCATAAAGCCTTGATTAAATGATACACACCAAACTGACCAAGGCTTAACCCTTATTATCCAGCCTGGCGTCCTTGCCCTTAGCAAAAATATAAGTTACTATCTCTTATGGGGGGGAGGTCATGTTCGACTTCAGTTTCGAGCAAGAGATGTCTTTTCAATCGACCAATTATGACTCTATGGTGGGTGGTGAAAGCAAGGATCTGACAGAGGGCCGTCTCACTGGAATGGTTAGATCCAAGTATCAGTTGAGGATTAGGCAAATTTGCAAGCGGCAAATGTTCCAGGCTCCTCTTGCAGACGTTAGAGTGTAATTCAATCTGGAAACTATGTCCCACCTCCGTTGGTCTTTGCTGCTAGTTAATTATACATTTCCTGTAATTATGTTTTTGAAGTCTCCATGCACCAGCTGAGTCTCTGGAGGACAAACTGAACCACAGAAAGTTGCTAAGCAACAGGACCTCAGGCTTAACCAGTGTTTGTCTCTCTGTTTCCATCTTTAGCACTCCCAACAGCAGTGGGTGGGAAGTGAGATGGAAGCCAGTAGGGACATTCTTGGGCCCCTTCTACACTGCCTTATATCCCAGGATCTGAGTCCAGATTATCATCTTCAGATTTGATTATATGAGTCTCCACTACCAGATAATCTGGCATAGACTGATATATGGGAATCATATCCTGGGAAATAAAGGCAGCGTGGAAGAGTCCTTGGCCATCTTTCTAATTGTTCTGGCCACCTTTCTTTTGACAGACACACACTACCTTGGAAAAGAGCTTTGTAGACCATTACTTGACTTTCATCCATTGTGTTCCTTCAATCATTTGAACAGAAATCACAGAAAAACTAATGTTATATACCAAATGTGACCCTTCATCCACGTGTATTTTCTCTTTACCTAATTTAGTATGTTAAAAATCCTTCTATTATTTTCAATAATAAATACATTTATTAACTGTAAAGGATAAAGGTAAAGATTTTCCCTTTACATGAAGTCCAGTCATGTCTGACTCTGGGGTATGGTGCTCATCTCCATTTCTAAGTCGAAGAGCCGGCATTGTCTGTAGACACCTCCAAGGTCATGTGGCCGGCATGACTGCATGGAGTGCCCTTACCTTCCCACCAGAGCAGTACTATTGAACAGATGGCAAGCTGTTTAACCTCAGCAGACTGAAAGCCAAAACCAAGGTTACAACAACATCTGTTATAGAACTCCAGTATGCTGATGAGAATGTCGTCTGTGCACAGAAGAAAATCTACAAGCCACTCTAAACACCTTCGCAGAAGCATACGAGAAGCTCGGCCTGTCATTGAACATCGAGAAAACCAAAGTGCTGTTCCAGCAGTCACCAGCCAACCCCTTCCCAATGTCAGAGATACAGCTTAATGGTGCAACATTAGAAAATGTTGACCATTTCCGCTACCTTGGCAGCCACCTCTCCACCAAAGTCAACATCGACACCGAAATACAACACCGCCTGAGCTCTGCGAGTGCAGCATTTTTCTGAATGAAGCAGAGAGTGTTTGAGGACCAGGACATCCTTAGGGATACCAAGGTGCTTGTTTATAAAGCTATTGTCCTCACAACCCTGCTATATGCCTGCAAAACGTGGACTGTCTACAGACGTCACATGCAACTCCTGGAATGATTCCATAAGCGCTGCCTCCAGAAAATCCTGCAAATCTCTTGGGAAGACAGGTGGACAAACGTCAGCATGCTGGAAGAAGCAAAGACCACCAGCGAAGCGATGGTCCTCCGCCATCAGCTCCGCTGGACTGGCCACGTTTTGTTCAAATGCCTAAAGCAGTTGCTCTACTCTGGACTCAAGAATGGAAAATGGAATGTAGGTGGGCAGGAAAAGAGATTTAAAGATGGGCTCAAAGCCAACGATAAAAACTCTGGTATAGACACTGAGAACTGGGAAGCCCTGGCCTGTGAGCGCTCCAGCTGGAGGTCAGCTGTGACCAGCAGTGCTGCAGAATTTGAAGAGGCACAAATGAAGGGCGAAAGAGAGAAACGTGCCAAGAGGAAGGCGCATCAAGCCAACCCCGACCGAGACCACCTTCCACCTGGAAACCAATGCCCTCACTGCGGGAGAAGATGCAGATCAAGAATAGGGCTCCACAGTCACCTATGGACCCACCAGAACACTGATCCTGGAAAACTATCCTACTCGGCCAACGAGGGATCGCCTAAGTAAGTAAGTACCTATTGCTCTACTCACATTTGTATGTTTTTGAACTGCAAGGTTGGCAGAGCTGGGATTGACAGCGGAAGCTCACGCCACTCCCTGGATTTGAACCTGCGACCTTTCAATCAACAAGCTCTGTACTTTACTGTACTGTACTGCACTGTAATTAACTGTAAAACAGAGGTAAAAAACCCGGAGTACTAGGACTGACAGACATTTGCAGGACCCAAAGGTGTCCCTGCCATTTTCACCTCTACTTCTGACACCATTGTGCATTGATGCAGGCATGCTGGACTTCTACATGGGAGCAAGGAATACTGACTAGTTGACTATTTGCTGTTTGATGAAGGACCATGTATATCATTTGCTTGGGCCATCTGCATAACATATGCAAGTGACACAAGCAAGTGAATCATGCTGCAAACAAACTCAGTGTGTTTGATTTCCTCCTCCTTTTCATTAATTCACGACTGTCATTCTTATGTGTCTTTATGTTGAATCTGACTTAAAGTGATCTTATCACAGGATATTCTTGGCAATATTTGTTCAGAAATGGTTTGCCATTGCCTTCAGTGTGCATAGTGGCTTAAATGGTGGATTAGGACTCTACAAGATGGGAATTCAGACCCACACTCAGCTATGAAAACCTCTTTGATGACCACATGCCCTGAAAACCCGGCCCTTTATTTACCATAGTTGAACACTCTGGTCCCTTAACTAACGTAAAAGGCAGAGTGGGAAAAAGTTACTTTGTTGGACTGCAGCTCTCAGAAGTCTTTAATCAATATGACCCTTCTTCAAAGGCAGACTTACATAGATTTTGTACCATGATCTTATTGGGGTGCTCTTAAGCCATAAGTCATATCGACCTACTCAGAAGACTTCCTGAATCTTATATGTTTAAAACCCATTGTGAAGAAAGAAATATATTCAGTATGCAAGAGGGCATGCTATTCTTTAATGTGACCTTCAATATTTTACTGTAGATGTCACACAAGAAATTCGATGTGCAGATTTGACAAATATGGATTTAATATGATGTGTGGGAATGAATGGAAGAATGGAAGGTTGTATGAATGGAGCTAATAATTTTGGAGACACCAGTATAATGGTGAGCCCTGCAATGACTAATACCTGTTTGCTGGACTTGCTAATGAGAAACGCTGATAAGAACGGGACAGTGATAAAGGAAATGCTTGCAACCTTCCTTATGTTAACAAGGAAGTCAGCACAAGCCTTGTGTTTGTTAACATCAATCAAGAAGATCAACACTGAGATGGATCCAGGATGGAAGACGTTTAACATTAATTTACAACTTTGGGACTACATCAACAGAATATTCCTATAAAAGACTCAGTGTAATAATGCTCAAATTGTGACAGACCAGAGGAGTCTGGTTCACCCGCCATGCTCTGCTCCATGGGAAGGAGAGAGATGGTGTATTCGGAGAGTGGCAGATCTGCACAGTAGCAGTCTGGTCACTTTGGGGCTTCTTTCTCAAGGGAAGAAGAAGAAGAAGTGCACTTCTGGAGTCTTAGATTTTGTGCAGGGACTCAGGTTCTGCTGTATGGAAAACAGAGATCTGGTCCTTGGCACTTTTCTTAGGAAAAGAAGTTTTGGCATTTTGGTGTTTTGAAGTTTTGGCGTTATGGAAGTTATGGAACTATGCGTTGGCAGGCTGCAGGAAATTAGGGTCTGGCTGAACAGGTGTTTCTTCAAGGAGGGAGAAAAGGATATGGTAATACTTTGGATGCATGTGGAATGTGAATGCATGCACATGTGTGTGAATGTTGAGTGAAGATGTAATTCCCCTTGGTTTGTTTGTTTGTTAACCAATGTAATTGTAAATCCAATGTAGTTGCATAGAATCTGTATGTCTGTATGTCCAATGTCAATTCTTTGTCTAAATGTTTTCTGTAATCTGATACACCTTTTCACACTAGAAATTGCAATGAAAAGAACCTATGCTTCAAAGTCATTGAAAAGTCATTCATGACATAATTGGTGTCAGAAGTGGGATATTCTTTTCCAATGTGGAAAAGTTATTCATAACATTATTTGGCATCATGAACAGGATTATTCATTTCCAGTATGAGAGAACAAAGTAACACTTTTGGTTTCTGGAGTGGGATATGATTGTTTTCAGTGAAACAAAATAAATTTGGAGTAATGAGAAGGATTTTTTTGCTTCAGAGAAATAAAGTGTTTATTAGATCATTTCATCTTGAAGAATTACAGACAATGAGGGAACAAGGGAGAGTCCTAATTCTCTGAAAGATAAAATTGCTGGAGTAGTTCAATGGATTGGAATCCCCATAATTCCCATATGGAGAGGGGGAAGAAGATCTTTGGTGTGGAAGCTTGCTAAGTTGCTTGTTGTTGTTTCAAGCCATGGAAGGGCTAAAGATGTTTAAAGTTTTTTTTAAAGGAATTTAGAGGAAAAAAATTCCAATGAGGGAAGGTAGCATTTGAATTTGAAGTTGTTTTTACAATAAATTGACAAAAGAGGGGGGCTCTGTGTCAAAGGTCAGAGGTAAAATATGTAGCAGAAGTTGCAGTTTAGGGCAAGATGCAGTTTTGACTCTTGAAATGTAGAAAAAGAGAACTAAATGGATTTTAAGAGTTGGTGCAGGAGGAGTCTTGGTGATTATAAAGGAAAATGTGAAGGAGGAAGATCATAGGAGATTTATTTTCTGAGGTTTTTTTGTGGAAACCTACCTAAGAAAAATTGGGTTTTGTTTTATTTTGGAAAATGTTTGTTTGGAAATTCAACTCATTTGAATTTCCTACAAAATATAATAAATTGGGGAAAAGTTTTGTTATTGTAAAAGAGGTAAATGAAATGGATATAAAGATAATTTTAAAAGGAATTTAATACAACAACAACAACAACAATATAAATCTTTATTTGTACTCGGCTGCCATCTCCCCAAGGGACTCGGTGCAGCTTCAAAGTCATTGAAAAGTCATTCATGACATAGAGGCCCATGAGAGAAATTCATGGATGGGATGTGACCTTTCTGTCAGGGGTGATTTGAATGCAATATTCCTGCTTCTTGGCAGGGGTTTGGATTGGATGGCCAACTCTTTGATTCTATGATTCTTGAGTCTTAGGACTTTATCACACCAACCTGCTATATTGCCGCAATTGAATTAGTAAAGGGAATGCATTTATATTGATTTTAGAGCTTTCAGTATTACACCTCTCTGCATTAGCAGAACTGTAATGTTTTGGCAATTTGTGGTTTCATGCTCTGTTTTCCACATAGTTTCCATAACCCTGGCTTTCTGGGCTATACCTTAATCTTCAGTGTACTTTCAATTTTTAAAAAAATCACAAAAATAAATAGGAAGATTAGTATAACGGGGAAAATAGTGATAAGACAAGTCAAACCTACTGATGCTATGTGGCTGCTGGGAAATTTGAATAGAGACACAAGGAACTTATTGCTCTGAAATAAGTAATGGGAAGACAGTAAGATTGGGAGGTATTGATGGATTTTACCCATCATTTTAAAGGAACACTACAGTCATAGAAAGAACCCTTTATGTCAGTGCAAAGAGTGCCAGCAAGGTATAAAATCCCAGCACATGCTTGCAGAAAGATCTGGTCAACTGGTTTGCCACTGTCACTTCCAATGCAAGCTTTATTTATTTATTTATTTATTTACAGTATGTAGGGGACTCAGGGGACTCGGGGCGGATTACAATGTACACATACATGGCAAACATTCAGTGCCATAGACACACAACAGATATAGACACACAGTCAGAGGCTATTTAACATTCCAACTTCTGGCCACCAGAGGAGCTGTCGTTTCATCGTCCATCTGCAACACTGATGAAGTACTTTCTGCATTCCCCACATGCTTTTGCTGGAGATTTTTTTTATGGCCTCGTAAATTTTGTTTAATTAACCTCTCCACACATAGGTGGTACCTAAATTTCCTACTTGACAGATGCAACAGTCTTTCGGGTTGCAAAGGTCGACAACAAGCTACACAATTGGCCAGAAGCTCACTCCGGCAGGCTGGCTTCGAACTCATGACCTTTCGGTCAGTAGTGATCTTTAATGCAGCTGACACCCAGCCAGCTGCACCACAGTCTCACAGATATCATAGTGAGGCACCTTTTGTGCTCATAAAGAAATCTGACTACATTTTCCAGAATTTGCAGAAAGCTAAAATTGTGAAAGTAGTTCTATAATTTTCTGTCTGTATGCTTTGGCAAGGATTACAATATTCTTCATACTGCTCTGTTTCAAAAGAATGCCAGAAATGTTTCTATCTCCTGGGGAATGCCCAGGGAGGATGAAAAGTAATGGCACATACAATCTCTTTTTTGATAACAGCAGAAAACTATCCTAAAGTTGCCTTGTGTCATTTGGGCAATTTCACATCTCAAGTTATACCTATCAATTTGTAACAGACTCCTGCCAAATTCCCCGTCTGATCCTTTTGTTGATTCTCAAGACAGATATGTTATACAGCATGTTTATTGACAGGGCAGCAATGTACACAACCGCTTCTTACTAGCACACTAGAACCGGAGAGCCTTTGTCTCCGTTAAGATAAAAGGCACTACAGGAACAGACTGAGATCTGTCGCAGTCTGGTTTTAGATCTCGGAAAGGCACACAGTGACCTAGAAAGAAAAAAAGAATAGGAAAGTGATCCTTTAATACCTCCGCTGACTCATCATCAGCCAGAGAGATGTCACTGCAGGGGAGCCAATGTGTAAAAAATCACGTTACAGTTGTAAAGAAGAGGGCTTGCAAATAAAACATCAGTGTGACTTTGCCTCCCCCACCACACTTTTTCCAATTTACACCATGTGAATCTGTGAAAGCAGTGAATTCATTTGTAATGAATGTGTGCAGTAAAAGTTTCTTTTGCCTTCAGGATTCTGAAGTTTTGCAATTGGCTCCCTAGGCTTTCTCAGAATACTTTATCCAGAGCAGATTGAGTTCAGGAATTGGAATTGAATTGGTATTTGTTCATATGTTGCTTATAGATTAGAATATTCTATGTAGGTATTTATTGGATTTTGACCCTACCTTTTCTCCAGACTGAGACCCAAGCTGATTCAAAACATGATTAAATATACACACAGCCAGGCCTCTGTATCCACAGACTGTGCACATACAGTTGCACTGATTAAACCTGAGCTGCTGAAAGGTGGATTTCGGAGGTATTTTGATTATTGCAAATGCAATGACTGCAGATGTGAATTTTGATGTCATAAGACATTGGAAATGCAGGTTATCTAAAATGTCTGGGACAAGAAGTGTTTTGTATTTTGGATATCTGAGAATTTTGTAATACTTCTAGATCATCATCATCATCATCATCATCATCATCATCATCATCATCATTTAATTATTTATTCATCACCCTCCATCCAAGATGCTCTAGGCAATTTACAGCTAAAATTGTAAAGGATAAAATACATACAAAATACATAGATATTGATAAAATTAACAAAGATCAAAAGCTCTAGTAAAAAGCCAAGTCTTAAGTGCTAGGGTAAAAGGCCCTAACTCACGCATGTCTCTCATGTAGGGCGGCAAGGAATTCCACAAGGCAGGGGCAGAAATAGAAAAAGCCCTGCGCCTGGTCCTTTCCAAGTGCACTTCTCTAGGACCCGGTATATAGAGTAAGTCACATTGGGATGGTCGTTGAGACCTCCGATGATGGGAGAATGATAATTACATAATGAAATAACTTGTGATGGGACCCAAGTCAACAGTGGAACTCTCTGTGATGAAAGCTCCTTCCCTGAAAACTTTTAAACAAAGTTTGGATGGTCATCTGTCAGGGATGCTTTGTTTGTGCTTTTCCTGCATGGCAGGGGGTTGGACTAGATAGCCCAACCCCCTGGCCTCTTCCAACTTTATTATTCTATGATTCTGAGTCTAAACACAAAATTCATCTATTATTCACTGAACACCTTGTTCACATATACAATACAGTGGAATCTCAATGTAAGAGCATCCCAATTTAAGAGTCTTTTGAGTTAAGAGTTGTCACTCAGCCCAGGTTTTGCTTTGACATATGAGCAGCACTTTGAGTTAAGAGGGAGCTCTGTGCAAGATTACATGGCTTCAAGGGGAGAGAATGGCCGCCCACAAGATAGAGGGGACCTCTCAGAGACCAGGCCTCCCCTCTGTTGTTTAACATCTATATGCGACCACTTGCTCAGCTGGTTCGAGGTTTTGGGCTTGAGAGTTATCAGTACGCCAATGACACTCAGCTTGCGCTGAAGATGGAAGGCCGACCGGACTCTGTACCCAATTGTTTCCATCAGTGCCTCAAGGCCATTACTGGATGTCTGCATGCCAGCAGGTTGAGGGTGAATCCAGCAAAGATGGAGATCCTATGGCTGGGTCAACTGGGCAGTGGGGATATCCAGCTGCCAACCCTGGATGGCTAGGCGCTACGCCCATCATCATTGGTAAAGAGTCTGGGAGTCCTTTTGGACCCTCTGCTGACGATGGAGGCCCAGGTCTCCGCACGTTAGCAGAACAGCCTTTTTTCATCTGCGGCAGGGTAGACGGCTGGCCCCTACCTATCCAGGGATGACCTAGCTACGGTGATCCAGGCCACGGTCATCTCAAGACTGGACTACTGAAATGCCCTCTACATTAGCCTTCCTCTGTCGGTGATCCGGAAGCTCAAGTTGGTACAAAATGCAGCTGCACGGCTTCTTGCGGGAACTTTGATGAGATGCCACATAACACCAATCTTACTACAGCTGCATTGGTTACCAATTGAGCACCAGATCACTTTCAAAGTGATGGTACTCACCTTTAAGGCCTTGCATGGTCTGGGGCCGATGTACCTGAGGGACCGCCTCACCCCCTACCAATCCCAGAGATCCCTCCATTCTGAGGACCAAGATCTATTGGAATTCCCAGTGTCAAGACCTTGCGTCTAAAAGCAACCAGACGCAGAGCCTTTACAGCAGTGGCACCATCACTCTGGAATACTCTGCCACCTGAAGTCCGTGCCTTGCGGGACTTATCAGCTTTCCGCAGAGCATGTAATACATACCTGTTTCGACAGGCTTTTAATGTTTGATATTGCTGTTTTTAAATTGTTTTAAAATTGTGTCAGATTTTAGCCTGTTCTTGTAAGCCGCTCTGAGCCCCAGGGGAATGGCGGCATATAAGTTCAAATAATAAATAAATAAATAAATAAATAAATAAATAAATCTTGTACAAAACAAGATGCCAGCCACAATACATTATAAACAGATAGTATAGTAAAACACAATAAATTTAGTTTTCAAAGTACAGCAATTAAAAACAAAAGAATCCAGCTCACTCTCCCCATTGAAAACTCTTTCTTTAGCAGCCAATCCATTGCCAAAAACCTGCCTGAAGCGGAAGGTCTTTGCCTGCCAGCAGAAAGACAGCAGGGAGCAGAGGAAATTTGAGCACTTCTCCCCAGTTGCAGACAATGCATTTCATTTGTGAAACTGTTCAATAGCCACCCTCTCCACACCAGTTATTACGTTTTTCACAATCCAGTGCTACTGGTTATGGAAATGTTGCAGCTTACTGGGAAATTTTCAGTGGATTCCTACACATCGATATTCTGTCTGATATATTATTTTTCCTCTTCTGCTTGTTAAGGCCTGATCTCCCGTCTGAGTTGCCTTGGCAACAGCAGCCGCAATTCCCGTTGCCAGGAACATGTCAGATGTTTATCATCTCATCTGTTACCAGGAGACAAAATGTTGACTGGTGGAGGCTTTGGCAGAGAGGACAGGAAAGAGGAATTCCCCGTTATGCTCTTCTTTTGAGAAAACTGGATATTTTTGTGGGCAATGGAGGACAGGACTACCAAGAGGAAGTTTGGGCCATGGGGAAATACTGTGTTTGCTTAAGTGTAAGGCACCATCGAATCTAATGCACACACCATTTTTTGGGGTTAAATTGATATCGAGCTAGAATTTAGAGGGGAGAAGGGAGCCCTCAGATCCAACAACCAGAATCCGGTACTCTGGTGAGCGAAAAGAGAGAGTGCCAAAAGAATTTCCCTGTTTTTTCCCAAATAAATCTCACCAAAGTTGAAGAAAAGCCACCAGGTTGTATTTATTTCATCCAGCTGGTACAAATGTCAAACCGCGATAGTTCGTCAGGAGAGACATACCACACAATACATTACAGCACATTTTATAGGAAAAAACAGGGCGGTCAGCTTTGAATTTCCTGCTCCTGCCTCCCTCTGCCGGCTTGAGGCTGATTGGCTGGCGCTAACAGCTGGGGAGGAGGCTTGGTTGCCTCCAGCGCCATCATAGCCAATCAGCCAGCCAGCGCTGCTTCGGCCTCCTGGCCAATCAGGGGAGAGAAGGCGGTCCAGGTGAGAAACAATGAAGAAATGAGTGGATTAATGGCTTAATAATTGTCCATGGGCTTGGCGATAACCCTGAAGGGTCCTCTAGCTAGCTGGGTCTTTGGTGCGTTGAGATAAACATCTGTGTCTGGCAGGACCGCCAGAATCCGGATTTTCCTGAAGACTGGATATGGAGACAATAGATGTGATTCTGACAGAGGTTTCGGCCAGGGAATGGAAACAAAGGATCAGGCAGTTGGAGGACAATCTAAAGCTTTCTGAAGTCCAGTTGTCCCTTTGAGGAGTGATTACATTAGCCATGGGGCATACTTCCCAGGTGGGCCAACTCCAAGGCCTGGGGCATATGTCCTTTGTATTGTCCATGCAAGAAGTTAGGTCCTTTCAATCAAGGGATTATCTTCCCCAGAAAAATGAGAAGTTTCTTCTGGGGTCACAGGGAGTGGCACTTCATATTTCATATACAGACACATACACAAGGTTCAAGGGATAATGAAGCATAAAGGAATTTCATATACACCCATCCCACCCACCAGAGTCCAAAAGAATACGTTCATAAGCATGAAATCATATCACCCCTTAATCATAAGAAGGGAGTCCATAGGGCTTGGGGAAGAAGTTCCATAAAGTCCTTGAAAGTTTGGGAAAGTTGAACAAAGTTATAAAATCCAGGAAAGGCAAGTGGGAAAGGGTGTCCCAGCGTCTTTATTATTATTATTATTATTATTATTATTATTATTAAACTTTATTTGTACCCTGCTAGCATCTCCCGAAGGACTTGATGCGGCTTACAAAGGCCGAGGCCTCAACATAACAACAACATAAAACAATACAACTCAAAGCAAATCAAAAACATAAAGCAATATCAACAAAACATTACATCATAAACACAGTAAAACCAAGGCCGGGCCAAGTAGTGAGTACAGATTAAAAGTGCTGGGTGTGATAGGCGGCATATTGGATTTCAGGGCATGTGCAATGTGCAGAGGATCTTAAAACTCTAATAAAGTACTTCTGGGACATAGCGCTGAAGTTTCCTATTCTGGGAAGGCACATCAGAACAGCCAGGTCTTCAAGCTCTTCCTAAAGCCTGCCAACATGGGTGCTAATCTGATGTCTTTGGGGAGGGTGTTCCAAAGTCGGGGGGCAACCACAGAAAAGGCCCTATCCCTCGTCCCCACCAACCGCGCTTGCGACTCCGGCGGGATCGCGAGCAGGGCCTCCCCGAATAAACGAAGGGAGCACGTGGGTTCATAGACAGAGATGTGGTCACGCAGGTAGGCAAGTCCCAAACCGTTTAAGCTTTGTAGATAAGCACCTGCACCTTGTATTGGGTTCGGTAGGTAAACGGCAGCCAATGGAGCTCCTTAAACAGGAGGGTTGACCTCTCTCTGTAAGGAGCGCCAGTTAACATTCTGGCCGCCACCTGTTGGACCAGTTGGAATTTCTGAGCCGTTTTCAAGGGCAGCTCCACGTAGAGCGCATTACAGAAATCCAGTCTAGAGGATTTATGAGTCAGCTGCCAACGTTGAAGATTGAGATCCACAGAGATAACTACAGATTCGAGGCAGGGGCTTCTGGCTGGCTCTCCATCAAAAATATTTTTACATTCTTCTAAAACGCTTTACACAAAACCCGGCCGCTCCGTGTTTCGGCCAAAGAAGCCCTTGAAGAATGACCCCATTCCCCAAGAAAAAAAAAACACCCCAAGATGCTACAGATGTGGGGACAACATTTTAAGCTAAAATCATCAACACCGAAAGAATATTACAGTTTATAGGTCTCTAAAGAATAAGCAATCCAATGAAGTCAGCAAGACAAGATTTGGAACTTCCGAAAAGAGGGAACCCATCCAAACTGCCATGTCTTCCAGGTGAAGTGGACAGCAAGGAGTTTTTTTTAAAAAAAAGAATGGTCAGAGAATTTTTCTCTGTTTCAAAGAAAGCTGAGAAAGGAAGGGATCTCACAATCCACTGGCTCCAAAGTGGAAAGCAAGGGACTGCAAAACTGGTCGTGATGCAAAAGGATGGGTTCCTCATTGTTGGTTCATACAATGCAAAGGCTACTACTAGAGTAGCCAGGAAAGGAAGGAATTCCCACATTTCACCAGCAACAATAACATAATAATCTTTTTAATTCATTTCCTACTGAATTCTGAGTTTGCTTTGTGAATGATCCTTTCGAAACAAGCACAGGGGCCAAGAAAGGAAAGCACCCCAATATCTGCTGGCACCATGTTTGCAACACAAAGTGAAAAGAGAGAGACTGCAAAACCAGTTGAGCTGCCCAAACTCTGATTTTTAAAACCCTGAAACCAAAAATTAAAATAAAATCTGCTGCTGAACATGATGCGCAGTAGCAAAAAGTGCATTCTTTGTCACTTAGAACATCCTAAGCTTCCAGCAATGGAAAAGAAAACCTTGGGGTGCATCTATGCTGTAGAATTAGTGCACTTGGTTCAATGCTATGGAGTCATGGGGATATAGTTTGACAAGGTCTTGAGCCTTCTCTGCCAAAGGGTGTGGATCCCTCACCAAACTACAAATCCCAGGATTGCATAGCATTGAACCCTTGCAATTACATTACAGATGACACCCCTCAAAGAGGTGCTCCAGGGGCTCCTGAAGCAGCTTCTCCTTTGGCTTTGGTTCAGGACTAACTAATTCTGTTATCATTACACACTTAAACATAGAGTTAGCAGATAGTCGGAAATAATGAATTTGACCCTTTACAGTGGTTTAATAAGCATAAATCAGTAGCTGAAACTTTGCTCAGCATGGATCAAAATGCTGCCATCTGTTTCCTGCTAAAGCTCAAACTGCTCCTGAAAGCATCAACTGCAGGTGGTGACTCAAAGGTTGGCAAACCCAGATGTTGAGGTGCCAGGATGTCATCTCCTTTTCTCGCTGGTATAACAGGACAAGCATTTTCTCACTTGAAGAAAATGATGAACAGTTTGGATTTGGGTTTTGAATCCAACTCTTAAAGGCACAGTACCTCTGTCAGGAAACGGGCGGGGGGGGGGGGGGCGACTACATTTTTTTTAATCCAGTGACATGGTTCCCTGTTTTGACAGGTCCTTGGAAAGCAAAGAGACCAACCAGAGCTAGAGAGGGCAGAGAGTTCCATTGCTGAATGGCTCTCACAGTCAGGAAGTTCTTCCTCATGTTCAGATGGAATCTCTTTTCTTGTAGTTGGAAGCCATTGTTCCTTGTCCTAATCTCCATGGAAGCAGTAAATGTCGTTCTTTATCTAAATGTTTTTCTGTAATCTGATGTATCCTCTCACACTGGAATTTGCAATAAAAAGAACCTATGCTTCAAAGTGATTGAAAAGTCATTTATAACAAATATCTAAGTTATTAATAAAGTCATTGTGAAATGCATCACTGTGTTTTACTTTGGGCAATATAGGACCGCACGTAACCCACTGGCCCAAAATTTTAAGTTTGTCACCTTTCTGGCATTTGATCTGATTTGGAAGTGGAACATTATCCCTTCTATCAACTTTGAGTATATGTGTGGAAGACAAGCTTGGAAAGCTTGGGGGAGGGGGGGGATTCCCAAAATGCTATAGTATGCTGAATTGCAGCTTGAAAGTTGCAATTCCCCTACCCTTACTCTGTTTAATTCTAGTGTATGCTCTTTTGTGTTTAATCAGAAATTGACAATGTGTAACTGATTAAGGCCAAGAGGTTAATTGAGCTTAAAGAAATATAGAGGAAATCCCATTGTCCTCCTGCAGCCATTTAAAACAGAATTTGGCAGCTGCAGTGTGTGGAATGGCAGGTGGAACGCTGCATAGCACATTGGTATTCATGAGCATACATTGACCTAAATGTGCACTGGAGACAAGATGCATCTCTCTATACACTTCACCCGTACTGATGCTGACATACTGAGGACAGGATCCACACTTGTATCATGACTACGCTTGCACAGATAACAAGCTATCAAAAAGTGATTCTCAAAGAAAAGTTGGAGCAGAAAAAATTCCTGAACCAGCCTGTACGGAAGAGAGAGAAACATAGAGAAAGATTGCATTTTGCCATATAAACTCCACACTCTCTCACTGCAGAAATAGGAAAGGAGGGTATAATTTTATCTTTACACTCTGATGTAACAATGTGAAGGCTTAGGTAATTGCGGAAAATATGAGAACACCATTCCTGAAGGCCCACTGGCAAATACATACATAGGTGTTTGTATTCTCTTTGTAGGAGTGATGATGCCAAAATATTTCCTCGGTGTTATGCTTCCTGTCAGTTGATATGTGGCTTGTCTTTGCCAGTGTTTTGAATCCTATATGCTTTGAAGTTCAAACGTCTTCACATGCCTATATAAGGTCATGAAAGTTTACTGATGAGTGTGTATGTGTGTGTATTTAAAGGGTGCAGCAGCATAACTTCCTTTTTAAAAAACTTAATAAAACCCATTGTATGAATCAGAACTTTTTTTATAATGTAGGCGCATACCTAAAGTTTTGTTTTACATAGTTTTGAAAATCAAATTAAGTAGGTGATGTCCCCCATTCTCCATTCTCCATACACTGAGTAAACCGATTTCTGGCGTTTGTCATGACTCTTGCCAGTATAGCAGGCGTTATGTCGGCAATTTCTTCCTGGATGTTGGTCTTCAAATCTTGTAGGGTCCTTGGACGGTTCACATAAACACGGGATTTTAAAAAAAACCCATAGAAAAAAATCACAAATCTGGAGAGCGGGCCGGCCACTCCAAATCCCCTCTAATTGAGATGAGGCGCTCTGGGAAGTGTTCCCTCAAAACAGCCATCAATGCTCTTGAAGTGTGTGCAGTTGCACAAACTTGTTGGAACCAAATGTCCCCTAAGTCCAACCCATCTAGCTGTGGGGGGAAAAAATCTTGTAACATGTTTACATACCTGTCCGAATTCACTGTCACTGCGACTTCATTTTCTTCAAAGAACCAGGGACCAATAATTCCAGCTGAGGAAATTGCACACCACACTGTGATTTTAGGTGAATGCAAAGGCCTTTGATGCAATTCTCAAGGATTGTTGTCAGCCCAGTAGCACATGTTTTGTTTGTTGATGGATCCACACAAATGAAAATGGGCTTCATCACTAAAAAAAACAATAGTGTCCTGGGGAATGACTTCGAGAAGAACCTCACAAGTGTTCCCCCGAGAATTGAAGTCACGTTCAGAAAGCTCCTGCACAATCGGCATCTTGTAAGGATGGAAATGAAAATCATCATGAAGAATTCTCCTCACAGAATGATTGGAAAGTCCAAGGACAGACGCATGTTTGTGTGCAGAACGCCATGGTGATCACAACATTGAAGCTCTCACTGCCTCAATATTCTCAGGTGATCTAATGGGCCGAGGGACTCCAATTCTTCGTCTTGTCGCACTTGCAGTTTGTCTGAATGTAGTGACTAACATCACAATTAATTTCCAGTCCGGGACAGGGGCCAATGGGGTTAAATTAAAGCTATTCCAAAAGGCGTGCTGGGTTGTGATCACAGAACATCCGCTCGAAAAGTAGGCCTCAACGGCAAAAGCACACTCCTCACTGTTCCAACGCATGATGGCGACTGAACTGTGTCAGGACAAAACTTTATACTCCCGCCTCTCGAACGAGACCACTAATGCTCCGTTAAGTCTTCAACCGATTGAATGGCGTGCATTTTTTAAAAAGGAAGTTATGCACCCTGTATACACACACACACTATACTTGTTGGCTTTTTAATGTGACAATTGATTGCAGCTTAATATGATTATCTTCACTCAGACTTTCCAAACAATTCCACACTTTAACCTAATTACAGGGTTAGCTGTGATTTCCATGCTTCTTTTACAATACATGAGGTTGAAAGAAAGTACGTCTTAGAGCAGTGTTTCTCAAACTCCTCCAGGTGTTTTAGACTTCAGCCCCGAGAAATCCCATCCAGCTTACCAGCTATTTTTGGAAATGTGGGGATCAAAGTCCAAAACATCTGGAGGAGCAGAGTTTGAGAAACACTGGCCTAGAGAATTGAGCTATCTATTTGAGAAAACAGTAGTAAGAAAACAGGAATTCATTCACATATTCAGTGCAGGTCAATGAGACCTGTATGGATGAGCCAGGTGGAGTAGACTGGCCTGGCTTTTTCCAGCTAGGCGCCTCATCACACTAGAGCATGGATCCACTTTAAATCCATTTTCTGCCTCCTGCACAATTCTGGGATTTGTAGTTTAGTGAGGCCCAGGACCTATCTGATTGAGCAGTTTAAAAGCCCCTCTCTAAACTACAAAATCCAGAAGTCTGCAGGAGGCAGCAACCAGATTTAAAGTGGATCCATGTTCTATTATATAGCATCAATCCAACCTGACCACATGAGAATGAGGACTTGTTCCCTTTGCCCTTCACCAAAATATGAGCCCACTCAAGTGATGAGGCTGAGTTGGTTTAGAATAGCGATGCCAAACTTGTGGCCCTCCAGATATTGTGGACTTCAGCTCCCAGAATTCCTCGCCATTTGGACAAGCTGGCTAGGGGGTTCTGGGATTTGGAGGCCCAAACATCTGGAGGGTGACACGTTTGATACCTCTGGCTTAGAGGATCAAGGGTACCAACCATCCTATTGGACACCAGCCTTTGTTTGAACTATCTTAAGTGGTTATACAATCACAGTATGTTGGAGAATTTCAACATTCAAGAAGACATTTTGAAAGTAATAAAAACTATGGGAGAGTTATGTATGACATTGGTTCAACACATACAGCAGATAATACATTCAAGCAGTTATGAGGCTGGATGTCTTGAATTTGGGGCTGGGACAATGCCCCTGCCTCCATTGTTTTGGTTAGATTCATTCCTGGTGATATTTAGACAGACAGAGTCCACTCTCTTCGGTACACTTCAATAAATTTCTGGAACCCAAAGCCTGTGCAACAAAATCAAAACCATAATTTAAGAAATACGTGCTTTAAATCATGTCAGTGTGACTCAAGATGGGGGTCACAATCCCTTTGATGTTGCTAATGTCAGTTTATGGGGAGAACTGTTTCCTTTCTTTATTTCGGACATCAGATTACTGGGGAACAGAAGTCTATAATCTTACAAGAGACATGCAGAAGATGGCATTCTGGCAGGTTGGATTTTATTCACCCTGCTCTATGTTACATCATGAAAAATGACCTGCCAATATTATTTCCCCTTTGCATGGAATGCCTGTTTATGCCACTCCGTAAATTTACTCTATTGTGTGAATGAGTTGTGGAGGTGATGATGATTATTCAGGCTTGCAGCACCCATTACCAGGATACAAATGTAAATCTAAAGCTAAGCATCGCACCAAACCTAAGAATTCTTCACCTTGGAGAGCATTTTCAAGTAGGAAAAAATGTGCAGGCAGCATGAACATTGTCACAGGTGATAAATACCTTGGTTTTGCTTTGTATTGTGTATATGTGGCATACATGGACAATTGCAGTAGCAGCACTACCCATGGTGGACAGAGGACCCAGGCTTTTCCTAACAAGATAGATAGATAGATAGATAGATAGATAGATAGATAGATAGATAGATGGATGGATGGATGGATGGATGGATGGATGGATGGATAGTGAATGTTTGTATGTGGGTATGTATGTGGCAGCTTTCTGATTGGCTGCCACTATCACAGGCCACTGTGAACAGCATGGGTGACGGACCTGGACAAACTTGGCACACATAGCCCCCATGACCCCCTCTCTGTCCTGGTGAGGTTTGGGGAGGACGGACAATGGATGATGGGATTTGTAGTGCTTTCAAACCCTTTGGTTCCCACAGACCACTGCGGCCCCCAACCCATGACGCACTCTACATCCTACTGCTGTTTGGAGGAGGGCAGACCATAGATGATGGCACTTGAAGTACCTCCACTCACTTCCCAAGACTGCTGCAACCCACATCCAATGACTGATCAAGATTAAACTTGGCACACATAGCCCCCATGACCCCCTCTCTGTCCTGTTGAGGTTTGGGGAGGACGGACAATGGATGATGGGATTTGTAGTACTTTCAAACCCTTTGGTTCCCACAGACCACTGCGGCCCCCAACCCATGATGCACTCTACATCCTACTGCTGTTTGGAGGAGGGCAGACCATAGATGATGGCACTTGAAGTACCTCCACTCACTTCCCAAAACTGCTGCAACCCACATCCAATGACTGATCAAGATTGAACTTGGCACACATAACCCCCATGACCCCCTTTAGGACCTGGTGAGATTTTGGGGAGGACGGACAATGGATGATGGGGTTTGTAGTACTTTCCAACCCTTTGGTTTCCACAGACCGCTGCGGCCCCCAACAAAGACCGATAAGGACCAAACTTGGCACACAGAGCTCCCATAACACACACTCCATCCTGGTGCAGTTTGGAGGAGGATGGACCGTGGATGATGGTACTTGCAGTACCTTCACTCACTTTCTGGAACCACTGCAACACTCATCCAATGACTGATTAAGACCAAACTTGGCACACAGAGCCCCCATGACGCATTCTACATTGTGGTGCAGTTTTTAAGGAGGATGGGCCATGGATGATGGGACTTGCAGTACCTTTACTCACTTCCCGAGACTGCTGCAACCCTCATCCAATGACTGATCAAGACCAAACTTGGCACGCAGAGTCCCCATGACCCACTCTACATCCTGGTGCTGTTTGGAGGAGCATGGACCATGGACAATGGGACTCGCAGTACTTTCACTAACTTCCAGAGAGCACTGCAAGCCACATAAATGACTGATAAAGACCAGCCTTGGCACACAATCCCTTTCTCAAATAACCTGGGCACCGCAGGGTCCCCAAGCTAGTATATATATATAAATGTTAGAAGCAGTTGACAGAACAGACAAAAAAATGTGCAGGTTTCAGCTTTTGATAAAGCCACAGCACCACCTACTGGAAATAGTAAATATTGTAGAATTATTTTTCAGAAACAAATGCATTAGCTGAGATAGCACCTCTCAAGGAATCTAAAGAGGTGTGGGGTGGCTAACACCCCCACACAGTCCCATTATGCCAGGGAACAGAACCATGGGCATGATGCTGTATGGGATTTACCCTTGCATAAGCACCATGGTTATGGTGTTATGCAGTGAATCCCGGATTAAGCCTCTCACCAATATCTGTTTTTACTGGGAAGTAGCTACTATGATAAAAAAGGAGTCTGTTCCCATGTCACCCAGGAAACATCTGGCTGCTGTTCCCACCCCTTTCCGTGATTGATCTGTGGTCTAACAGGCAGAAATAGGGTCTGTCAAATTCTTACTTATTGGGGGCAGGAGCCAGCTGTTGCAAAAGCAACAGGGGAACAGATCCTGTCAATCACAGTTTGTTTGTTTTTTTGTCGTGTCAGGAGCGATTTGAGAAACTGCAAGTCGCTTCTGGTGTGAGAGAATTGGCCGTATGCAAGGATGTTGCGCAGGGGACGCAAAGATGATTTGATGTTTTTATCCTCATGTCCCTGCATGAGGAGCTGGAGCTGATAGAGGGAGCTCATCCGCCTCTCCCCGGATTTGAACCTGCAACCTGTCAGTCTTCAGTCCTGCCGGCACAGGGGTTTAACCCACTGCGCCACAGGGGGCTCCGTCAATCACAGTGATAATTCCACACAAAGTGGAGATTTTTATGATCCCTATGTAGCCCCTAAAGTAGAAACTACACAGGAACCATGAATATGTAACAGTCAAGAGTGCATCACTCCAGGTTATGCATTCACAACTCCCACAGAGAAATGCAGCCCATATTTGTGCTCATTGCTACAATTGTATGTTCTTTTCCTGCAAACTCCGCAGGGATCAGCATCCAGTGGCTCAAGGGTTGGGACCAGTCCATTGACCACCACTTTGAGAAGCACTAGATTGGAAAACTAACTGTTTTCTGTATGTAGTTTGTTTGGCTTTGTTTTTTTGGTTTTTTTGGGAGGGTTTTTTTGTTTTTGTTTTTTACATTGATGGCAAAGAACCACTGTGGGATCAATCCCAATTTGCTTTTCTTTCCATCTGGCTAGTCCGAGGTATAGTATGAAATAATATAACACGTGCTATAGAGTAAATCAAAAGCTTCCTTCCATTTTCCGTATTCATGGCTAAATTTTAACTAGAGGCCTCTTCCATCAGTGGGAACCCTGTATGCAAGTCATTTAAAAAAAAAAAGTAAAATAGTTAAGGCAGTGGGATATATTTCGCCCAGACTGGAGAATATTTGCAAATGATAGTCATGCTTAAATATCTGACAGAGTCTCATGTCAAAGATGGAAGATGTTTGTTTTTTGCTGCTCCATAGACTAAGTCAGAAACTAATGGATTTAAATTGCAAGACAGAGATTTGTCTCTTTGCTCTAAAAGCTTTCCAGCAATGGAATAGACTCCCTCAGAAGGTGGAGAATCACCCTTTATTGGAGGTCTTTCAATAAGAATTGGGTGATCTGGGTTGTTGTAGGTTTTTTTCGGGCTATATGGCCATGTTCTAGAGGCATTATTTCCTGACGTTTCGCCTGCATCTATGGCAAGCATCCTCAGAGGTAGTGAGGTCTGTTGGAACTAGGAAAAGGGGTTTATATATCTGTGGAATGACCAGGGTGGGACAAAGGACTCTTGTCTGTTGGAGCTAGATGTGAATGTTTCAACCAACTGGGTGATCATCTGTCAGGAGTGGATTCCTGAAGGAAGACATCACACTTTAAGATTCTAAGGTATTTGGGAATTAATTTAGTTCTGTTATCTATATCTTCACCCCACTAAATGGTAGATCGGGGTTTTTTAACGCAGATTCCATAATTCAACACCATTCACTTTTCGCCCCTTATTCAATAAGTGAATAACAAAAGAGCCTGAAACCAGATCTTCAGGATCTTCATCATTAGAAACTTTGCTTGCACAAACTTTCTAGTCACACAGAGAATGGCAATTATATTTACCTAAAGACAGCTACATACCATCTTTCTGTTCATATGAGGAGTGGGCAGGGCCAGAGCAGCCATATTTGTCTCTGTATTCACCCTTTTTATGTCCTAATACTTGCAAAACGATGTGTTACACCAATTAGACTTATTTAGACATACATGCATCTGCCCCCGAATTCCAATAAGTGATTCTCAAGGATTCCTCTCCTCATTTTAAGAAATTTATTTTAAGAAATAATAGCATTCCATATTACATGAGGTTCATTTGCAGAGAATGTGACACAACAATCAACCATATTGATTCATAGTTCGATTTAGGGTCTCACAGTAATTGCATAATGTTAGATACACAGTGCTATTGTTTGTTTTTTAAAACATCTGCATTGATGTTAAGTCAAATATGGTTAAGGGAGTTATTCAGTTGGATAGTACAGTTATTATCCAACTGCTTAAGGCTAGCTCAGTCTAATTGTAGCTCTCTTAGCCAACAAATGAAGGGGGGGGGGGCTGACTGATTTAGCATCTTCTACACTGAAATATAATCCAGATTATCAAATCAGATAATCCACATTATCCACTTTGAATTGGATTATTTGGGCCTATACTGCCATATAATCCAGTTCAAAGCAACAACTAGGGTTTCCTTTGATTGTGACATCAAGTCTGCTGTGTGCTCTACCCTAGCAGGTATTCTGTTTCAAATCCTGGTACTAACATCATTAATTCACTAGATGGCCCTATAGATGCTCACAATCAACAGTATGATGGTTGTACCAAAGAAAAACTAAACTCAGGGCTTTGACAAGCTGTTCCCCACATTATTCTTACCTAGACTTAGGATTATTCTATAATGCTGTTCCTCCACTGGTTATTGAACTGTCACAGGGCCCTTCCACACGGCCATATAACCCAGAATATCAAGGCCAAAAAAAATCTCACAATATCTGCTTTGAACTGGAATATCTGAGTCCATACTGCCATATATTCCAATTCAAAGCAGAAAATGTGGGATTTTATTCAGCTGTGTGAAGGAACAACAGAGTGCTTCTAAAACAACAAGAAACTGCAGCACCAGTAAATGTCATAGCACTTCTCTTATGACAGAAGAAAATATAAAGGTAGTAACGGCCTTTTTGAAGATGAAACAAAGAGAAGTTTGGGGGTTGGAAAGGAATAATAACACTATGTAACAAAACTTGAAAAAAAATCTGTTCCTGGTTTGAAAGTGTGATTTCCTGTTTAATTGTGCAGTCCTTACTTTGAAAGTAGTTGTTATACTCCAGAAACTTCATTTTGGTGGCTGTCACAAACTACCGTATATTCTGGTGTATAAAACCACTTTTTAATCCAAGAAAATCTTCTCAAAAGTCCGGGGTCGTCTTATACATGGGGTAGTCTTATACATAGGGTAGTCTTATATGCTGGAGTAGTCTTATACACTGGAGTTGTCTTATGCACGGGAGTAGTCTTATATAGCGGGTGCTGAAACTTCCAATCGGATTGGAGAATCTGTGGTTGCCGCATATTGTGGGGGGAGCTCAAAAATGGCATTGCCCATGTCCCTGCTGTATGCAGCGACTGTATGAAAGCATTAAGGCTGTACAAGTATGGTAGAAGAAAATCCCTTCATCAGGATTCGTGGACAATGCGGTCCCAATTGTGAGGTGAAGGGGCACCTCACTGGGAAGGTGTAAGTGAAAGGAGGAGCAAGCTGCAGGCGTCCGGGGTGCCCGGGGTATGGAAAGAGATAGAGTGGCTCTGGACCCAGAAAAACACACCTCTTTTACCTGTCTGGCCCACCCCTGTCTGGCCCACCTATGACTGTACCTCCTCCTCTGTCTCCCAGATCTCGCTCCTGAAGACTACAGTGAAGCGGTGCAAGTGCGCATGTGCGAGATCTGAGAGGCAGAGAAGGAGGTGCAATAATAGGAAAATTACAATATTGAAATCAAATCTGATGCTTTTTTTAAAAAATTGGTGTGCGTTGGAAGAGGGGTAGTCTTATATGGCGAATATATCTCAAACTATATTTTAACTGGAAAAGTTGGGGGTCATCTTATACGCCCAGTCGTCTTATATGCCAGAATATACGGTATGTTGAATTGGTTGAGACTCAGAGATTGAAAAGCTATAGCAAAATGTGCTGCAGGATGTCTGGTAAAAACAAAGTTTTTGCAGTTTAATAAACTTTTTCCATGTTTTTATGATAGAATCAATAAGGAAATGACATTTATAACCCAGTAACAAAAATCTTGTTACATAGTGCAATTATTATCATCATCATCTGCAGCTACTCTAGTATCATGGATAAAAAAATCATAATCTCCTTGGGCACAGGGACTTCTGTAGCACTTTAAAGGCTCCTAATTCTTCTTGGGCACTCCACATATTTGATGAAGCAAGATGGAGTCCACAAAATCTAATGCCACATGCATCTAGCTAAAGACCCTTGGTTGTTGTTTTTCCTGCAATAAGAAAGCTACATCCCTATCTTGATCTGCAAAATTCATGTGTGCAACATTTTTTTTCCAAATTTCCTAAAATTAATGTCCAAGATCCTACATCAGGAAATGTATGTGCCTTGCATAGCTATATCTCCATAGGTACAGCTCCCCCAAACCCCACCTTGTAAGCGAGGCAGGCCCCACATGGCCATTTCCAAGTTTTCAAAGGGTGAAGAGATAGGTAGTGACAAGCAGTAACATCAGTGATCATCTTTTTGTTTTAGGAAAGTACCCATGTGAATTGGCCACAGTCATGCGAGGATTGGTGCAGGATACTTTATGACCAATTTCCTTGTACTCCCTGATGCCCCACCACATTTTAGTGAGACTTTGATTTGCTTTTCTTGCTCAGTCTTCCACTTTTGCAGAAACACTTCCTGCAGCAAAACATGCAACACTTCATGGAAATGAACAGTGCTAGCAATGATGCAGCCAGGAGGAAGGCAATGACATCAATAGAGTGGTACTGGACCCAGTTGAGGTCATGGGCTGCTGGCCTCAGATGGGGAGCTCCCTTGTGCTTCATCACAAACTCCACCCAATGCACAGCAAGATCGAGAGGGTGGATGGGTCTGTCCAGGTGAAGTTCTGAGAGGCGCTGGATATTCTCTTTATATCTGAAAAGCATATTTAAAATGTTTTACAATATACTTTTGGAGGAATACTACATGCAGAGGAAAAAAAATAATGAAGGCATGAGATCCTGGATCAATAGCGCTTGAAGTTGAAGTGTAATAAGAAATTCAATGTGCAGATTTGACAAATATGAATTTAATATGATGTGTGGGAATGAATGGAAGAATGGAAGGATGTGTGGTTGGAGTTAAAATTTTTGGAAACACCAGTATAATATTAAGTCCTGCAATGCCTAACTACCTGCTTGCTGGAACTGTTATCAAAACCTGCTAATGAGAACTGATAAGAACTGTGACAATGGTTCTTTCAAGTTAAGGAAATGTTTGCAACATTCCTTATGTTAAGAAGGAAGTCAACACATTGGTGTTTGTCAACACCAATCAAGAAGATCAACATCTGTCCAGGAAACTGAGATGGATCCAGGATAGAAGATGTCTATCATTCAGGCATGTAGCCGGAGGGGGGGGGGGGGCTTAGGGGGCTTCACCCCCCCCCCCGAAATTCTCATGGTGGTCTGCGAAAAGGCCTTACTGGTACAACTGTTATGTTTATTCATATCATGATCTGATCACCATGCTCAATATATCTCATATGCATGGGGGTATTGGGGTAATGATACAAAAGGTTTGCTAAGGTAGACCCTCTTTCATTCAGACTCAGCCCCACCCCCCGAATCAAACTCAGCCCCCCCCCCGAATCCTGGCTACGGGCCTGCTATCATTAATTTACAACTTTGGGACTACATCAACAGAATATTTCTATAAAAGACTCAGTCTAATAATGCTCAAATTGTGACAAACAGAGACGCTGTTCACCCACTATGCTCTGCTCCATGGGAAGGAGAGAGATTGTGTATTCGGAGAGTGTCAGATATGCTATGGGAAAGCATGATTCTGGACACTTTGGGGCTTCTTTCTCAAGGGAAGAGGAAGAAGTGTGCTTTTGGAGTCTTGGGTTTTGTGCAGGGAGTCAGGTTCTGTTGTATGGAAAACAGAGATCTGGTCCTTGGCATTGTTCTTAGGGAAGAAGTTTTGGCATTTTGGTGTTTTGAAATTATGGCATTATGGAAGTTATGGAACTATATGTTGGCAGGCTGCAGGAAAGCAAGGTCTGGCCTAATAGGTGCTTCTCCAAGGAGGGAGAAAATGATACGGTAATATTTGGGTGCATGTGGATGAATGTGTGTACATGTGTGTGAATGTTGAGTGAAAATGTAATTCCCCTTTGTTTGTTTGTTAACCAATGTAATTGTAAATCCAATGTAGTTGCATAGAATATGTATGTCCAATGTAATTCTTTGTCTAAATGTTTTCTGTAATCTGATATACCTTCGCACACTGGAAATTGCAATAAATGAACCTATGCTTCAAAGTTCTTGAAAAGTCATTCATGACAAAGTGAGCTCTACCATGCCACAGGACGCAGCATTAAAACCTAAGAGCAGAGGATATATGAGCTGCATACAGCTCCCGGGGGGTCCCTAGCACCCACAAGATTTTAACAAATAATGGCCCAACATTTCCTTATGTATTAGGAGATGCCTCATCTGTTTTAAAGTATGGAGGGAGGGGCACTTTCTCAACAAGGAAGTAAACTCAAAGTTGAAAAAAAGACCTAAAACAATTGAAGGAGACTCCAAAAATGGCATAAGGACAATAATTTCTGTGGGGGAAAAAATCAAAATAAGTTCAATAAAATTGAGTGATTGTGTCCCAGTGCAGTTCCTGTTCAGGAAAGGAGTATCCAGGGCTGCAGACCATGTGATAAGAACTGGGCTTGTTCAAGACTCAGACTCCATTTTGGAAACAGTTCAGTTTAGACTTCAATGCAGAATCTGTATGCTTGGAGACTTCAGGAGAAACAGATGTATGCTTTTAGAAGTTAGTTGAAACAGACAGCAGTGACTCTATTAAACTCTAAGAACACAGATAATCTATGGACTATTGATTCTATTTTTTTTTTATTTATTTACAACATTTATATGCTGCCCTTCTCACCCCGAGTGGCTTACAAGGTATATATACATACAATATATTATATTATTAGCATAGTACAATATCAGTTTTAAACATTGCTATATTGTACTATACCAATTATATTGTAATATTATTAGTAATATTACATGTAATATAAATATATAATTATAATATATTTTATTAGTAGTAGTATTATATTGCATTACATTATAATATTATAAATATTATATGTATTTATATTATGATATGATATGATATGATATTATATTATATTATATTATTAGAATGGCACAGGAGACAAGGTGGAACTGTCCCCTGCCCCCCCCCCCTCTTCACTCTGGCCCAGAACGGCAGTTGGTGCAGGGGGGGGGGAGGGGTCCCCAACTGATGGCATATGCAGGAGACATTTAAGAAAGATGCCCTGTGTTACCTACACAGAAAAAACTACTTCAATTCCTATTTGTAACTGGATTGAAAAAGCTAAATACCTGTATGCTGAATACATGAAGTTTGTGAGTAAACCAATTGTGTTACTTTAAAAGAAGTCTCTTGAAAGCATATTTTAAAAGAGAGTAGATTTTTTTGGTCAACTAAAAGGAACACTTCTGAAACTCTGCTGAATGTGTGTGTGTGTGTGTGTGCATAGGCATATCTTTGTTCCTAACAGTTCAAAGAAATATTTAGGACGTCAGCTTAACAGCTCAGAAACCTAGTTGCCTTGCACAAATGACATTTTTCTAAAAGATTGTGACTCTAACAGTTCATGCTTTTTACCAAGAGGTTATGGCATCATTTTTCAAATGGTTGTGACTCCAAAGATCATAAAATCTCCCAAAGGTTATGGAGATTTCCATTTTCCAAAATGAATCAGTTTACTTCCCCGAATAACTAATGCATACCAGTGGAAGCAACAACAATAAACTGTAGCTTGATAGGTAGGCGGGTAGGTAATGTTGTCTTACTAGCCCTGTGCATTACAGGCATTTAGTTTTGAATGTGCAAATTGCTTGAGTACAACCAAAAATTGAATCTAGTAATACTGTGCCTTTCCTACTCACTTTTTATCATAAATAACAGCTTTCAGGGCTTCAGATATGTCCTTTGCAGTCATTTCAATTATATTCAGAGCCACTCCTGCTCCTCGAGATTCCACCCGCTTTGCATTATCCATTTGATCCCCGAAGAGTGGCATCAGCACCATTGGTACTCCATTGCAGATCCCTTCATATACCCCATGAGAGCCTGCGTGAGTGATAAAGGCTCTGGTTTTGGGATGAGCTGTTGAATGAGAAGAGAATAGTGGTAAAGAAACACAAATAGGTTTGTTGTATCCTTCTTGGTACATATGATTAAAATGCATGGATATAGTTGACATCAACAAACATGGAACAAGCCATAGAAGAGGAATTATCTTTCTACCACTATCGCTTCTGTTGCTCTCTATTTTCCATCTCAGGTTGTTAGCAGTAGTTCAGCTTAGGGTCTCATGTTCATGTTAAAAGTGTGTTCAGAAAAAACAAACATAGCCAAGGGCTGGGATAGGTATGAACTGACAAAGACATTTGCACAGTCACATATGAAACTTCCTCTGCTGTTGTTCTGAGTAAATTTCCTTTGTCCCCTTTGCAACTACCCTTGGGCAAAAAATTATCAGTACAAAAATTTCAGTCCACCATAGTTCACATATTTCTTGTGTCCTTTCCAGTTTGCTGCTAAATGCCACTAAATCCAAAGTGACCTGAATCAATCATAATAGAGTTCTAAATAAGTGCTTTTGTGGAGTAGAAAAATGTATATGTAGTCAAGGTTCTCAACGTATGGTATTTTGAGGGAGAACGGTTATGAGCTGTTCTGTGTGTCTACAAAGCTTTCTATTCTGCTTGTTGACAGATTAGAAATGGAAATGCCTGCACATTTTGCCTTTGCTCGCTGTCATGTCTGTTTCAGGGTGCTTCCCTCACTGTGTGCTGCCATTGGCCAGGTGGAACGAGAGCATGCTGTGGACTGACTGCATAGCCAGAGCTTTCCAACTTTCCTGGGGTCCATGGCAGCCAGATGCATTTAGGCTTTCCCCTCCTCATATGTTTGCTTTTTATAGGATTTTCTGCAAACCAAGTAGTCCCTCTCCTTCCCCTCCTTCTCCTTCAAACAGTGCTGGAGTGAGAAATCCTACAAAGAAAAACTGGATGTGTCCTCAAAAGTGAAAGTGGCAGTGGCAGCAAGAAGGACCTTGGAGACCTTGGAGTCCTTGTGGACAACAAATTAAACATGAGCCAACAACGTGATGTGGCGGCAAAAAAAGCCAATGGGATTTTGGCCTGCATCAATAGGAGAATTCTGCTTTGGTTAGACCACACTTGGAATATTGTGTCCAATTCTGGGCACCACAATTGAAGAGAGATATTGACAAGCTGGAATGTATCCAGAGGAGGGCGACTCAAATGATCAAGGGTCTGGAGAACAAGCCCTATGAGGAGCGGCTTAAAGAGCTGGGCATGTTTAGCCTGAAGAAGAGAAGGCTGAGAGGAGATATGATAGCCATGTATAAGAGGAAGTCATAGGGAGGAGGGGGCAAGCTTGTTCTCTGCTTCACCGGAGACTAGGTGTCAGGATGTGGTGTTCGAGTTAAGTCAACATAGCTGAATTGAATCCTCCTTCCTGACATTGAAGTGAATTATGACTTGATAAGGGGCCATCTGGCTGGAGATAAATGCTTTGTTCCTTGGGGAAAGGAATGTAGCCATAACTTAATATAAGGGGGGGGGGTGCAACAGGAGGGACATACTGCTGGCCGTTTGGCGGGAAGATCCTCAGATCTAACTTCATTCTCATCCTGGTCAGACTGAATAATAAACGTGTATCCAAGGATTTCCTTTCTGTTCTGAGATCTGCCTGGAGCTGACACTAGGAGATGGAACAATGGCTTCAAAGTACAAGAAAGGAGATTCCATCTGAACATGAGGAAGAACTTCCTGACTGTGAGAGCCATTCAGCAGTGGTTGAGGCTCCTTCTTTGGAAGCTTTTAAACAGAAGCTGGATGGCCATCTGTCGGGGGTGCTTTGAATGCAATATTCCTGCTTCTTGGCAGGAGGTTGGACTAGCTGGCCCATGAGGTCTCTTCCAACTTTATGATTCTATGATTCTATGACCTCATCATATGGAAGTTTTCCTCTGTTTCTACCTGTTTCTGCATACTTCAAAGGTGGACTCTCACGGAGCCCATCAAACGACTCAGGGCAGCTTCTGGTGTTTGCTCATGGGATTTCATCTCCATAGAGTGTACAAACAGGGGATTTCAAAGATGGGCCTAAATCGACTCCACTCCTTTCCCTGTGCATAGAAATGCTTAAAGACCGGTTTTCCCTGGGATGGGAAACAGTGGATTTGTCCACATTACTTTGTGATATTTCAGTGTGAATGTTCATGTGGTGATCTGCCAGTGCTCCTTCTGTTTCCATTAGTGGTTTAAAGATGGAGTGGGTCCCATTGAAAGAAGTGTTTTTAAAAGTATGACTGTCTCCTTTAGGTTATGGGGGATGCTCCCATGAAAAGTGGTGTTTCAAAAAGAATGCCTGTTTTAGAAAGTGTGCTCAGTCCAAGCCACAGTCGATTCCATATCCTTGGAATGGTTGAGCTAGAAAGGGTCTTCTTTAAAGATGGAACCCCATGAAACGCCGTGCAAAAAAGATAATCCTACCTCTCCCCACCCCCTTTGTGGGATGAAATCCTTAGTCTTTCAGTTTTTGTATTTTGGGGGAAAAGGGAGATTAAAACTGCCCTCAGTTTCCTTTCAACAAGTTTCCTTTATTAGTTTCCTTTTCTAACTCACTCTTCTAAAGGAGATTCAAAAATTCATTAATCCAGAAACACATCCCTCCAACTTTAAATTAATTTTTAAAATCATGTTTGGAATTACTTGTGGATTTTTCCAGATACAGTGCATGCTTGCTTCATGGTAATAACTTAGTGGAGAAAAATATACTGGAGGAGTTTCAAGTACAGATAATAAGACAACCCTTTTTTTGTTTCTAGCCCAGACATACCAAGCAGGTCATTTTGTGGAAGCCACTTGACAAGCTTTGTGTTCTTGCCAAGGTTGGGTGGAGTTTCTCCTGTGTACCGCCACAGCACCTTCATGGATGAAACGAACATGGTTTTTGTAAAGTGAATACAAACAGATGTCAACAGATAGTTCTGGTCTGTGTGCCCCAGGTAGTTGTCAAAATAGCCCAAGAACAAGAGCTAATAAATATTATTGCAAATTTATTTGCATATTTGCAAAGATCATCAGGGTTTTTTGCATGATTCTACTTGGAGTAATCTATAGTTTCAAATAAAAGCATTTAAACTTTTGGGGCATGTCATGTTAAATTAGAAAAAACAAATACTAGCTTTAAGATCATTTTTAAAAACATGGGAAAGGAATTGGGAAAAATTATGGAGAGCAACACACCTCAAGAATTTATCAATTAGGATAAAAGAAAACTACTATAAGATGGTATGGAAATGGTACCTGACCCCAACAAAAATACATAATATGGATAAGAGTTGTTCAGAAAAATGTTGGAGGGGTTGCCAAGAAATGGGTACCACATGTGGTGGCAATGCAAATATGTAGAGAGTTTCTGGAGAAAAGTTATAGTAGAAATAGAAAGTATTATGAAGAATTTTTTTATATAAATCCAGCAACTATACTGTTATCTATTTACAATACAGATGAATGGAAGAAAAATGAAAAGAATCTGATAACAATGTTGTTAACGGCTGCAAGGCTACTAATAGCAAAATATTGGAAAGGAGAGGTGGAAATTAAGATAGAAGGATGGTACAAGGAAATTTGGAAATTAGCAATAAATGACAAATTAACATGCAATTTAAAAGTTAAAAAAGGCCTAGGGAAGGACAATGATTTTGAAAATATATGGAAAATATTTATTGAGGAAACATTAAGGAAAGAAGATGGGAACCAACCCCCACCAGAAGAAATGAGGTTCTGGTGGGAGTATAAAGAAAAGAAGAACTCTGGAGATGGGGAACTCAAGGGGTAGCACAACTGGGGAAAGGAAAAAAAAGTAATTATATGAATTATAGAGATTGTTTTTGTAATGAAAGGAATATAAATGCAATAAAAAATATTAGGTGTTTAGAAAAAAAGAGGAGAACAAGTTGAATCACTGTAAAGAATCTGGCTTAAAGAAAAGAATGAAGTAGTTTTTGTTAAGACTTATACATCTTTATTTCCTACTTTTCTTTCATTATATTGTTCCACCTCTTTTTATGTATATAGCATTTCTTTTGTGGAAAATTATATTAAAAAATAAGAAAAAACATGGTGCCACATTTGCAAAAAGGTCAACAAGATTTTATGCTCTAAATAAATAGAAATGAATGTTCAAAAGTTTCCTTTCTTACCGTCTGAGGTACTGTTCCCAGTCCTTCAGCAATTTCCATGGCTTTTTTCATTGGAATTTCAGAGACCATAGAACCCAAGGAAAACACCACAATGCCATGTTCACCCGATTCATTTATTATGGCTTCGAATTCCTACAAAATAAATTGCAATCAAAATTATTTGTGTCGAATACAACAAATAATATTTTCAGTTCAAACAGCATTTCTCCCAGAATAGGTAGCTAGGAACAAAAAACAAAACATTGGTGAGTGATTGGCAAATGTTTCTTCCAAAACAGTCAAGAATCTGTATATAAACTAACACAAATAGACTACACAGAGAAAGTTTCAATATTGATTGAATGGGAGTTATAACAAAAATACCACTTTCTTAGCAAAGTTTTTAAATTTAAAATTTTCAGTTTAACTGTCATTGTAGACCTGTTCAGTTCACCTTAATATACTGAAAATCCCAAAACATTGTAGAAAGTTTTAATTACTGTGAAGGCTTGCATCTGTAACAATTTAATACCCCTTATTGCATTTTACATCTCAGCTATATTGCTCCAGCTCCAGCATATTTACGACTTTCTTACAAAGGCCAGGCAAAGCGCTCTGCTTTGACTGGCTTCGCGGAGGAAGGAGAGGGGCAGCAGATTGAATCCGTTGCCTGGGTGTAACTCCCTCTTAGCGACACTTTCCCCATCACACATGGGAAGCATCGCCCTTCTGGAGAGGATCTGTGCTGGCTTCAGTGGAACTAACAAAATGAAATTCAACAGTGACAAATGCAAGATGTGGTCATCGCTAATAGTCAAAAGGGATTTATCAAAAACAAGTCATGCCAGACTAATCTGATCTCTTTTTTCGATAGAGTTACAAGCTGGATAGATGCGGGGAATGCCATAGATGTAGCATACCTGGATTTCAGTAAGGCCTTCGACAAGGTCCCCCATGATCTTCTGGCAAGGAAACTAGTCCAATGTGGGCTAGGCAAAACTACGGTGAGGTGGATCTGTAATTGGTTAAATGGATGAACCCAGAAGGTGCTCACCAATGCTTTCTCTTCATCCTGGAAAGAAGTGACGGGCGGAGTGCCACAAGCAGGGTTCTGTCCTGGCCCGGTCCTGTTCAACATCTTTATTAATGACTTAGATGAAGGGTTAGAAGGCAGGATCATCAAGTTTGCAGATGACACCAAATTGGGAGGGATAGCCAATACTCCAGAGGACAGGAGAAGGATCCAAAACGATCTTGACAGATTAGAGAGATGGGCCAAAACTAACAAAATGAAGTTCAACAGGGACAAATGCAAGGTACTCAAATTTGGCAAGAAAAACGAAATGCAAAGATACAGAATGGGGGACGCCTGGCTCGAGAGCAGTACGTGTGAAAAAGATCTTGGAGTCCTCTTGGACAACAAGTTAAACATGAGCCAACAATGTGATGTGGCGGCAAAAAAAGCTAATGGGAATTTGTCCTGCATCAGTAGGAGCATAGGGTCTAGACCCAGGGAAGTAATGCTACCCCTCTATTCTGCTTTGGTTAGTCCACACCTGGAATATTGTGTCCAATTCTGGGCACCACAATTCAAGAGAGATATTGACAAGCTGGAATGTGTCCAGAGGAGAGCAACTCAAATGATCAAGGGTCTGGAGAACAAGCCCTATGAGGAGTGGCTTAAAGAGCTGGCCGTGTTTAGCCTGAAGAAGAGAAGGCTGAGAGGAGATGATAGCCATGTATAAATATGTGAGAGGAAGCCACAGGGAGGAGGGAGCAAGCTTGTTTTCTGCTTCCCTGGAGACTAGGACACGAAACAATGGCTTCAAACTACAAGAAAGGAGATTCTATCTGAACATGAGGACGAACCTCCTGACTGTGAGAGCCGCTCAGCAGTGAAACCCTCTCCCCTGGAGTGTGGTGGAGGCTCCTTCTTTCGAAGCTTTTAAACAGAGGCTGGATGGCCCATCTGTCAGGGTGATTTGAATGCAGTATTCCTGCTTCTTGGCAGGGGGTGGACTGGATGGCCCATGAGGTCTCTTCCAACTCTTTGATTCTATTATTCTATGATTCTATGAACACCGGAAGCCTCCCATGTTGTGAGGGAAGTGTCCAAGGACACTTCCACGCTGGTTGAGAACGGGGCCTCTGCTGGAAGTCACATGACATTGTGTGGTGGTTGGCATGAAGCTCCATCCCCAAAATAGGTTGGAAGTGTCCCAGGACACTGAATTTAGTGAGTGATGAGGTCATACGCCTAATTTCCTGACATTTTTGTCTGAAAGTTGGAACTATTTAACTGCATGTTTATGCAACCAAGAGTAAATCCATATCTTCATAACCACAGCAATGCTTTAATTTCCCTAAAGAATCAAGATATTTCAACTCATAATAGAAAATAACAACTGTAGCCAGCCAAAGTAAGGATCCATCCAGTTTTACAATTCGGCCTTGATAACAGGTCACCCCTCCTGTTTAAGGAGCTCCACTGATTGCCGTTTATTTTCCGAGCCCAATTTAAGGTGCAGGTGCTTACCTACAAAGCCCTGAACGGTTTGGGACACCCTACCTGCGTGACCGCATCGCTGTCTACGAACCCACACGCTCTCTCCGGTCATCTGGAAAGGCCCTGCTCATGATCCCGCCCGCGTCACAAGCGCGCTTGGTGGGGACGCGAGACAGGGCCTTCTCCGTGGTGGCCCCCCACCTCTGGAACACCCTCCCGAAAGATCTCAGACAAGCCCCTACACTGGCAGTCTTCAGAAAGAATTTGAAAACCTGGCTGTTCCAATGTGCCTTTTCAGATTAGGAATCTCCCAGTACCAAATCCCAGAAGCACTTTAATTACCAAGATCACCGCACACTGCACACCGCACTTATATTATAATCCCACACCCCTCCGATACATCAGCACTTTTAATCCTGTACCCCTACTCCGGCCGACTCAGTTTTTAATAATGTCTTGTTGTGTTGCTTTTGTTATTGTTTTTTGCTTGACAGTTTTTATTTGCTAGGTATTGTATTGCTGTATTGTGTTGGGCTTCGGCCTGTTGTAAGCCGCATCGAATCCTTCAGGAGATGCTAGCAGGCTACAAATAAAGTTATAATAATAATAAGAAGAAGAAGTTGGTGTAACATTAAGTAAAAAAAATATTACTTTTTTTAAATTAAAGATTTTATTTGCATACAATAACAACTTACAGTAT
The DNA here is from genome assembly GCF_037176765.1 of Anolis sagrei. Lineage (NCBI taxonomy): Eukaryota > Metazoa > Chordata > Lepidosauria > Squamata > Anolidae > Anolis > Anolis sagrei. The sequence continues at coordinate 161,795,834 of NC_090021.1, forward strand.
AAACAAAACACAAAACAGTAAACATTTTACAAACATATAGCCCCACCACCAAGGCCTGAACAAGTATCATTTCCTTCACCATGTATTTATAAATCAACCATTAATCAAATGTCATATCCAAAATTCCTGACCTGCACATGAAGATAATAAGAAAAGAAACACAGTTCACTGATTATCATGAAGATAGTAAGTGCTAGAACAATAATATTATTGCATATTTCTCTTTAAATTGCCGTCACTGTTCCAAACAAAATACAAATGCAGTTTCCGACTTGAAAGTAACTTTCATCCTAGTGAGTGAAAATAAGTAATTATGTTTCTACTTTTCAATATTTTCTGTTCCTTTATTTACCTGTTAGTCCTTTTGGATGAAGGTGCATTGGTCCATTTGCACAGTAGGATTTTTCTTGTTATTTTAAGATGGACTTATTTTTGTTGCCCTGTTAGCCTATTATATCCCTTTGTTCTAAAACAATGTTAAAGAGTAAAATAGTGATTTGCTGTTTCTATTTACCTTTTATCAATCTTATCCTTCTTTAATTAGCTTAAAACGAAAACTCTGACAAGTACGAATGACATGGAGATAGAGAGAGAAAAGTTCCAACCTGAGTTAATGAAGTTTTTCTTCCACAGTTTATACCACCAATGAAGACCATGTTGGGCATGACAGGCCTTGGATATTCAAATACAAAGTCGTAGCGCAGAAGCCATATAGATGCTTGGCTATAGAGCTCTGTTATTGTCATATCTTGCTGTAGGAATTCCTTGCTTAGAACTTCATATGGTGAGTAAAGAAGATAACATATTATGAATTCCAGTGAGCCAACTAAAACATTCTTCACTCTTTGGTTAAATGTCATTCGATCAGTATTGCGTGTGAAGAACTTTGGTACATACGAATATGGGTTTGGACACTGAGTTGCCTCAAAATCCAGACCACAGGGGATTCCACGTAAGTAGTAAACTGAAGGAATGGATAAATACTCAGCCAGAATTTGCCCACATGGAGACACTGGATCTATCAAGACAACATCAAACTGATTTTCCTCAAGGTAAGTAATCAGTTCTTTGTTGTACAAGAGCTGCTTGCAGTTGTCAACGAAGAGTGCTGTAACATTTCTTACGTTTGCAAAACTCTCCATCGCTTTTGTGAGAAAAGGCTGGTGTGCAAAAATCCTGTGGCCAAGCTTTTGGAATTCTGCTTTCAAGTATTCCTTTGTGTGGTTGACAGCAAATGTTTTCATTGTGTAGGCTCCAGATGGCTTCATCCACAAGTTTGCTTCAGGGGCAACAACTACTAGTTCATGTCCTCTCCGCTGAAGGTTTTCGATAACTGGTTTGAGACTGAGCCAGTGACTGCCATCCACAGGCATTACCAGCACCTTCCCCCCATCCGAAAGGCTCCAGAAAAAGAAAGTAAGCAAAATCCATGAAGGTAGCCGGCAAACACTTTGAAGCATAGTGTTTGCTACTTTGAAAGTCTTGTCAGTTGCCTTGTCCAATATGACAAGAATATAGAAGTCTTCTTTTAAGCAAGAGAAGAAACACAATTCACTGATTATCATTCAGCCCTTTTCTCTGGCACATTTTATTGCTGAACTTGTACAGAAGCACAACGGAGTTGCAAAATATGGTCAAAGGTTGACCCTGCCAGGCCCATAGCCGGGGGAGGGAGTGGGAAGGGTTTTTTTAACCTGACACATTTGGGGTGTGTGTGCTGAACTCTTAACCCCCCCCCCCCCCCCCCGCGCGCAGGCTATGGTAGTTTGTTAACTACTACATCTTGTGGTGGTTAACAAAGGAGAAACATTTTCCATCACATTTTTATAGATATGCATTAGAATGAGCATCTTATTGTTGTGAGCCCCACATTCGCCATCAATTCTGTCCATTTCTCTAGCACCTGAAGGATTTTGCAGAAGTCAGTATGACTCCCAAACCAAAAACAGACAAAAAAGGTTACCTACCTTTGACACATGCTAATACAAATAAAATAACAAACATATAATTTTACAATACCATCTTACAAACCTTGGATAATGGCTTCTTCTGTGCACAATTGACGCCTCCAATATAGATCATGTTAGGCATCACTGGCCTGGGGTACTCAAATATAAAGTCATATCTCATGAGCCAAATGGATGTTTTACTGAAAAGTTCCGAGACTGTAGTCGTCCTCTGTAGAAACTCTGACGCAAGTTCTTCGTGTTTTGCAAAAAATAGACTGCAAAGTAAAAACTGTAGTGGTGAGGTTAATAAATTCTTCACACGCTCAATAAAGCTCATGTGATCTGAGAAAGAAGTAAATCCCCATGGGACGTATGAAAGAGGGATTGGACACTGAGCTGCTTTGTAATCTAGGCCACATGGAAGTCCACGCAAAAAGTACACAGTAGGCAAGGACAGGTATTCAGCAAGGATTGGCCCACAAGGCAGTATCGGATCTGAAAACATAGCGTCAAATTTGCTCTGTTGGAGGAATGTGACTAGTTTTTTATCATACAGAAGACTCCTACAAGCAGAAGCATAGAAGGCTGTAATTCTTGTTGTATTCACGTACATTAGAAAAATCTTCTCCAGGAATGGAGCATCATCAAAGACAGCCTTACCTAATGAACGGTAATGGGCGTCCAACTCCTCTTGGGTATAAGGCACTGAGTGAGTCCTTACAGTGAAGTGCTCAGATGTCTGCATGAGGAGGGTGTTTTCTGGCATTAACACTACAACTTCATGCCCTCTTTGTGCAAGCTCCTTTAGTGCCATTTCCATGCTAAGCCAGTGGCTTCCATCCTGTGGCACAACCAATAGCTTCCCACTTTCAGCCAAGTGCCAGAAAGAAAGCAAAAATGTAATCCCAACCGCTACATGGCTTCTTGATTTCAAACATGCCATCTTGATCCTGATGACACCTAGACTCACTATGTATTCTGTATCTGAATGGTGTATATTGTAAAATTTAGCACAAGCATGGCCTATAAAACTACCAATTTAATGGGAAAGTCAATGTTTAACATGTGCCCTCCTTTGAAGCTAAAAGTTTTTTTATCAAGTACCAATCAAGTTCATGTTGTATATTAACAAACATCCCTTGGGCAACCACAGTTTGATAAGATGATTCAGCATACTAGTATCTATTTATTATATGCCGCATGGAGGTCACACAAGTTCATAGGCACCTTTTGAAAGCAATAAAGACTACATTCAAGCAAGGTGAAATATATTATATTTCCTTTTACAATGATTTCTTTATTAACAAGGCTACCTCTTCTAACAGTTACCCATTTGTTTTTAACACCTTAAAGCAGCATTTACTGGATGGCTGCGTGCCAGTAGGTTGAGGGTGAATCCAGCAAAGACGGAGATCATATGGCTGGGTCAACCGGGCAGTGGGGATATCCAGCTGCCTACCCTGGATGGCAAGGCGCTACGCCCGTCATCATTGGTAAAGAGTCTCGGAGTCCTTTTGGACCCTCTGCTGACGATGGAGGCCCAGGTCTCCGCCGTTAGCAGAACCGCTTTTTTTCATCTGCAGTAGGCTAGACGGCTGGCCCCCTAACTGTCCAGGGACGACCTAGCTACGGTGATCCAGGCCACGGTCATCTCAAGACTGGACTACTGTAACACCCTCTACATTGGCCTTCCTCTGTCAGTGATCCAGAAGCTCAAGTTGGTACAAAATGCAGCTGCTCGGCTTCTTGCAGGAATTCCGATGAGATGCAACATAACACCAATCTTACTGCAGCTGCATTGGTTACCAATTGAGCACCAGATCACTTTCAAAGTGATGGTACTCACCTTTAAGGCCTTGCATGGTCTGGGGCCGATGTACCTGAGGGACCGCCTCACCCCCCTACCAACCCCAGAGATCCCTCCGCTCTGAGGACCAAGATCTATTGGAAATTCCCAGTGTCAAGACCTTGCGCCTAAGAGCAACCAGATGCAGAGCCTTCACAGCAGTGGCACCATCACTCTGGAATACTCTGCCACCTGAAGTCCATGCCTTGCGGGACTTATAAGCTTTCCGCAGGGCATGTAAGACATATCTGTTTCGACAGGCCTTTGATTTTTGATATTGCTGTTTTTAAATTGTTTTAAATTGTTTTTAAATTGTGTTAGATTTTAGCAATTCTTGTAAGCCGCTCCGAGCCTCAGGGGAGTGGCGGCATGTAAGTTCGAATAATAAATAAATAAATAAATATTTCTCAACCTGGGGGCCAGGACCACTGGGCAAGTCGCAAGAAGGTTTCAGAGGGGTCACCAAAGTCCATCGGAAAACATATTTCTGATGGTCTTAGGAACCCTTTGGCAGAGAAGGCTGAAGATCTCTCAGCCTGTCCTTCTCTTCCTTTTTGGAAACAGATGGCAAAATCTCCAACCTAAAGCTCTCCTCTGCTGTGATTGGTCAGCCTCTCAGCCAAGGGGAGGGCTATTTCTGAGAGTGCATGTGGGGAGGGGAGAGCAGGCATGTTCAGCACATGGCAGCATGGTTTGCATGTGTGAGTGAGGGAGAGCATGTGAGGCTGGAGGGAGGGTCACACCAAGTCCCTTCAAGGCATGGGGGTTCTTTGTGAGAAGTTTGGCCCAATTCGATTGTTGCTGAGGTTTAAAATGGTCTTTGATTGTAGATTAACTATAAATCCTAGCAACTACAACTCCCAAATGTCAAGGTCTATTTTCCCCAAACTCCACCAGTGTTCACATTTAGGTATATTGAGTATTTGTGTCAAGTTTGATCCACATCTGTCATTGTTTGAGTCCACAGTGCTCTCTGGATATAGGTGAACTACAACTCGAAAACTCAAGATCAATGCCCACCAAACCCTTCCATGTTTTCTGTTGGTAAGGGAGTTCTGTGTGCCAAGTTTGGTTCGATTCCATCATTGGTGGAGTTCAGAATGCTCTTTGATTGTAGGTGAATGATAAATCCAAGCAACGACGACTCTCAAATGACAAAATCAACCACCACCACCCCCAACACCACTAGTATTCAAATTTGGGCGTATTGGGTATTTGTGCCAAATTTGGTCCAGTTAATGAAAATATATCCTGCATATCAGAGATTTACATTGTGATTCCTAACAGTAGCAAAATTACAGTCATGAAGTAGCAACAAAAATAATTTTATGGTGGGGGGGGGGGGGGGGGTCACCACAACATGAGGAGATGTATTAAGGGGTTGCGGCATTAGGAAGGTTGAGAAACACTGTCTTAAAGCATTTGGTCTTTCTCAGCTATCTCTTTTCCTGGAAGTTTTGAGAGATTCCCTTAGTCCTCTTTGAATTTTTCAAAGAGTCATGTTCTGTATAGCTGACAATGTTCTTAAGAACATACTTCTAAAATGTATGTATATAACATTAATATGTTATAATATATTTATTGCATCCTTATTAAAAAAAAATAACCAAAAAGCAATGTATCACTATGTACTACATTAAGATCAGAATCTATATTTATGTATTACTAGCCGTCCCCTGTCGCCCGTTGCTGTGGCCCAGTCTGTGTATGTGTGTTTTGTGTGTGTATATATTTGTGTATATGTGTATATATGTGTGTCTGTGTATATATGTGGTTTTGTGCATGTGTTGTAATGTGGTTTTGTTTTTGTTTTTTGCTTTTTAAGTGTCTTCTGCTGTGCTTTTCAGTGTTTTTATGAGTGATGGTCACTTGTTGGTCTGATATGTGTATTATGTCCAAATTTTGTGTCAATTTGTCCAGTGGTTTTTGAGTTATGTTAATCCCACAAATGAACATTATATTTTTATTTATATAGGCTATATTTATATTTTCTTTCAATTCCTTCTGCTGCTTAAGTGATAAATACAATTTTTCACTTAAGCACATGGTTTTATTCTCATAATCATAAAATTACTAGTTCAGGATGTTTCATGCCTGAACACAGGTTTCAATTTTCACATCCAGTAAAATGCCAAATTAAAAAAAAAACACTTTGGAAACTTCAGCACACACCAGGCCCAGAGCTGAATCTGGTCCTTTGGGCTTTTCCACCTGGTCATGCCATCTCCCCATTAATATTGTATGTGTTTCCCCATTGTGGAAGGTGGAAATACTTCTACAATAATGGAAGTAAAAGTTTTTAACTAAAATATCTTTGCATTTTTGGCCTTGCCAGAATTCAAACTTAGCCCTTGGGAATTTTTCTGTAATTGACTTGATGCCCTTTCATGCATCCTCACGACATATTTAAAGTTTTACCAAAATCATGTGGCTTAGTTTCATTGAGATCCTGTTGTCTTTTTCATCTAAATTTTAAAGAAAAGGAGGGGCATTTTCAAGTCATTTTGCCCAAAGCTGGACATGAAGTAGCTCTCTTTCACATTGTTATCAAATTTAACCCCCCCTCCCCCACTTCCCATTCTGCCAGTATATTCACTAAGTGTGACACCAGTTTGTACTGATGCCCCATAAAACCTTTGTAACATAAAACGTTTGCAACAAATGAGAGTCATGGTGGAACAAAGGTTAATTGTATTGATTTGTTAGCTTGCATAACAAAAATTGTTCCTTATCTAAGCAGTTCTAAAGTATGAACTCTGCACAGAGTAACTTTTACGTTCACTCCCTTCTAATCTAGACAGCAATCATTGCAAAAACCTCCTCTCATGACCTGCGGTTTTGAATCATACTTAAGTATTTAGGCTATCAGGAATACAGGAATAAGAGAGCTTGTCTGGAGAACAAGCCCTATGAGGAGCGGCTTAAGGAGCTGGGCATGTTTAGCCTGAAAAAGAGAAGGCTGAGAGGAGATATGATAGCCATGTATAAATATGTGAAAGGAAGCCACAGGGAGGAGGGAGCAAGCTTGTTTTCTGCTTCCTTGGAGACTAGGACGCGGAACAATGGCTTCAAACTACAAGAGAGGAGATTCCATCTGAACATGAGGAAGAACTTCCTGACTGTAAGAGCTGTTCAGCAGTGGAACTCTCTGCCCCGGAGTGTGGTGGAGGCTTCTTCTTTGGAAGCTTTTAAACAGAGGCTGGATGTCAGGGGTGATTTGAATGCAATATTGCTGCTTCTTGGCAGAGGGTTGGACTGGATGGCCCATGAGGTCTCTTCCAACTCTATGATTCTATGATTCTGTGATTGTAACAGAATCGTGATCTTGTGAGACCAAGACACAATCTTTTTTCTTTTTGAGAGCCAGTGCGGGACAATGATTTGCCCACATCCCTCCCAAAGTGGAGGGGGAGGTGTATTTTGGGTAGCTATTTTGTGTAGCTCCAAATGATAGGGAAAAGGTTGACAGGGCAACACATGTTGTGCCCTTTCTCTCATCTGATGGGGACAGGGTGCCAACACAACCTGTACTGTCCCCACCATGTGATGGGGTAAGAAGGAAGGGCACACGGGAACACCCTGCACACTTTCCCTTTTTGCCCAAAACTGCTGGCAAAACGGCACAGCTCATGAGGAAAAGATTCATTCCAAATTTCCGGGGATCCGGGCATGGTCAGCTTGTCCACTTTGGGGACTATTTGCATGTATCTAAACAATGCCAATGCAAAGTACAAATTCTATCAAACTAATCTTTTAGGATTCAGGTTGTTAATTTAAGTACATTTTACTCCCGTAGTTTGTGGGCCGTTATTTAAGCACACTTAATTTAAAGAACCCATTTCCAATTATGCTGAAAACTCATCAACACCAAAACAAATACAAAGGATTCATTAAGTGGAATACAAGCAAGTCCCTTTTCTACTCCTGGGTGTATTTGCCTGGAGACACCCTGTTTTCTTAAGAATGTTTTAACAGTTCACACTTGGGGAGGCAAGGTCTTCTGTAATACAAGAGGAAAACAAGGGTGGAATTTGAGAACTAAGGTGGGATCTACACTGCCCTATATCCCAGGATCTGATTCCAGATTCTCTGATTTGGATTATATGAGTCTACACTGCCAGATAATCTGGGATATGAAGATAATCTGGGATCAGGTCCTGGGATATATGGCAGTGTTTTGGTTTTGGGCTGGAGTGTTACCAGTATGCTGATGACACTCAGCTGGTACCCGATTATTTTCATCAGTGCCTCGAGGCCGTTACTGGATGGCTGGGTGCCAGCAGGTTGAGGGTGAATCCAGCAAAGACGGAGATCCTATGGCTGGGTCAACCGGGCAGTGGGGATATCCAGCTGCCTACCCTGGATGGCGAGGCACTACACCCGTCATCATTGGTAAAAAGTCTGGGAGTCCTTTTGGACCCTCTGCTGACGATGGAGGCCCAGGTATCTGCCGTTAGCAGAACCGCCTTTTTTCTTCTGCGGCAGGCTAGCCGGCTGGCCCCCTACCTGTCCAGGGACGACCTAGCTACAGTGATCCAGGCCACGGTCATCTCAAGACTGGACTACTGTAACGCCATCTACATTGGCCTTCCTCTGTCGGTGATCCGGAAGCTCAAGTTGGTACAAAATGCAGCTGCTCGGCTTCTTGCAGGAACTCCGATGAGATGCCACATAACACCAATCTTACTACAGCTGCATTGGTTACCAATTGAGCACCGGATCACTTTCAAAGTGATGGTACTCACCTTTAAGGCCTTGCATGGTCTGGGGCCGAAGTACCTGAGGGACCGCCTCACCCCCTACCAACCCCAGAGATCCCTCCGTTCTGAGGAGCAAGATCTATTGGAAATTCCCAGTGTCAAGACCTTGTGTCTAACAGCAACCAGAACCAGAGCCTTTAGAGCAGTGGCACCACTACTCTGGAATACTCTGCCACCTGAAGTCCGTGCCTTGCGGGACCTATCAGCTTTCCGCAGGGCATGTAAGACATATCTGTTTCGACAGGCCTTTGATCTTTGATATTGTTGTTTTTAAATTGTTTTAAATTGTTTCTAAATTGTGTTAGATTTTAGTCTGTTCTTGTAAGCCCATCCAAGCTCCAGGGGAGTGGCGGCATATAAGTTTGAATAATAAATAAATAAATAAATAAATAAAACAAATAAAATAAACCAACTGTGTTTACTTATTACTATAGGTGCTGTATTGCAACTAGAAATCCTTACAAGACAGAAGTCATGCCAAGATGTAGCCAACTGTGCAGGAATGCTACACATTTATATTTGCATTTTTGCAAAAACAAACACACACCAAAAAACTTTGTTCAGTCATCATCATCACTATTATCACCACACGGATATTTGAACCATTTTTCAGAACAGACAGGCAGTTTATGAGAGTTAATAAAACTACACACTAAGTTTGTACAAAATATTGCTATAATTTAAGGCATCATAAAGTTGAAACAATATAAAAATAACCACATAAAATAAAAGCAAGTGCAATATGACAATGGCTGGAAAGCGGAATGGGAATTTAAACCTTTTAGAACAGTTGTTCTCAACCTTCCTAATGCCGCGACCCCTTAATACAGTTCCTTATGTTGTGGTGACCCCAACCATAACATTATTTTCATTGCTACTTCACAACTGTAATTTTGCTCCTGTTATGAATCAACGTGAAGATGGTTAGTGTGATGGTCTTGGAATAAGATTTCTTAGAAGAACGGAGAGCAGTTTCAACACTGAATAGGCATTAGCAAGATGATAGGAGCCCCTGGTGGTGCAGTGGGTTAAATCCTTGTGCCGGTAGGACTGAAGACTGACAGGTCGTGGGTTCGAATCCGGGGAGAGCACTAATGAGCTACTTCTTTCAGCTCCGGCTCCCCATGCGAGGACATGAGAGAAGCCTCCCACAAGGATGGTAAAACATAAAAACATCCTGCGGTCCCCATGGCAATGTCCTTGCAGACGGCCAGTTCTCTCACACCAGAAGTGACTTGCAGTTTCTCAAGTCGCTTCTGACATGAAGAAGAAGAAAAGGAAGACGATCAATGTGTAATGACTTAAAAACCTTCCTGTTCTTAAATGCACTTCCTGTTCTTGATCAGGACTGGTCAGCACACAATCAAGTCTTACTCATTCACCTTGATGTTCTAATCTGGAATTTGGGGATATCACCACTCTTATATGCTTGGGAAACGCCCAGTACGTGTAACTTTTTTGCCCTAAGGTTGTCAGTGTAATCTGACATGCAGGATTGGGTGCAACTAGGAAAATCCATTGCCAGACACAAGACACTAATGTAGGAACATATTGGCATGGTGGTGGTTAGGAGATCATTCCTTTTCCGTCCATTAATAATCTACCACCACAATTAGAAAGGACAGAGTTCACCAGCCTTCCTGATGTTGTGACTTGTGACATGTTCTTTTGCCCCCCCCCTCCTCCCCCCTCCTCTCCTCATGCTTTATGTATAACCTGTACTATCTCCCCAAAGGGACTCTGCATGACTTGTACATTTCGGTATTAATGTTAATGAGACACTTGTGTTGTGATGACAAAGAACACTTCTCCCACCCTTTGGATTCTCCCCTAAACTCATTGGCTCAGTGATCTTGACTTTTATTTTAAGTTGGCAAGGATTAACAAATTAAAAACCAATATAGCTCTAGTTCCCAGCAGCACTCTTGCTTATAAGGGGAGAGAGAACTTATTGTCATAGATTCATAAACTCATAGAGTTGGAAGAGACCTCATGGGCCATCCAGTCCAACCCCCTGCCAAGAAGCAGGAATATTGCATTCAAAGCACCCCTGACAGATGGCCATCCAGCGTCTGTTTGAAAGCTTCCAAAGAAGGAGCCTCCATCACACTCCGGGGCAGAGAGTTCCACTGCTGAACGGCTCTCACAGTCAGGAAGTCCTTCCTCATGTTCAGATGGAATCTCCTCTCTTGTAGTTTGAAGCCATTGTTCCGCGTCCTAGTCTCCAAGGAAGCAGAAAACAAGCTTGCTCCCTCCTCCCTGTGGCTTCCTCTCACATATTTATACATGGCTATCTCCTCTCATCCTTTTCTTCTTCAGGCTAAACATGCCCAGCTCCTTTAGCCGCTCCTCATAGGACTTGTTCTCCAGACCCTTGATCATTTTAGTCGCCCTCCTCTGGACACATTCCAGCTTGTCAATATCTCCCTTCAATTGTGGTGCCCAGAATTGGACACAATATTCCAGGTGTGGTCTAACCAAAGCGGAATAGAGGGGTAGCATTATTTCCCTAGATCTAGGCACTATGCTCCTATTGATGCAGGCCAAAATCCCATTGGCTTTTTTTGCTGCCACATCACATTGTTGGCTCATGTTTAACTTGTTGTCCATGAGGACCCTAAGATCTTTTTCACACATACTGCTCTCGAGCCATTCTGTATCTTTGCCTTTTGTTTTTCTGCCTAAGTGGAGTATCTTGCATTTGTCCCTGTTGAACTTCATTTTGTTAGTTTTGGCCCATCTCTCTAATCTGCCAAAATCGTTTTGAATCCTGCTCCTGTCCTCTGGAGTATTGGCTATCCCTCCTAATTTGGTGTCGTCTGCAAACTTGATGATCCTGCCTTCTAACCCTTCATCTAAATCGTTAATATAGATGTTGAAGAGGACCGGTCCCAGGACAGAACCCTGCAGCACTCATCATCATCATCCCCCACTTTTATCTGGTAGCTTACAATATTTAAGGGCACATCTACAGCAGGAAAATTAGCTCAGTGTAAATCGACTCATGGAGCATCCCCGGATTCAGCACTTATGAGCTGTTATCCAAATGGCCCAGGACAACATCCACTCACCCCCTACCTTTGTTATAGTTCTGACCATAAGGAAAGACATACAAAAAATTACAGCCCAATTCTTTTTCTTTCTCTTTCCATCTTTTTGCTACTTCAAAATCCTTTATCTCCCTTGAACCCATGCTCAGTTCACAACTTCTTTGGCTCACGAGCCCTTCATTTATTTTCTCTGTTCCCACCTAAAAACGGTTTGTTGTTATTATTATTATTTATTTATTTATTTATTTATTTATTTATTTGCTTTATTTCTATACCGCATATTTCAGCCCAGACAGGCGACTCATCCTGTAAATGTACTTTTTATTTTACCACTCAGTCCAGCTCTTTTTTTAGAGGGGAAACTCAGTGTCTATATCTTTAATTTCTTTTAGGGTACCACCTAAGGCAGGGGTCCTCATACTTTTTAAACAGAGGGCCATGTCACAGTCCCTCAAACTGTTGGAGGGCCAGATTGTAATTTGAAAGAAACATGAATTCCTATGCACGCTGCACATATCTTATTTGTAGTGCAAAAATACTTAAAACAATGCAATAATTAAAATGAAGAACAATGTAAACTAATATAAACTTATTAGTATTTCAATGGGAAATGTGGGCTTACTTTTGGCTGATGAGATAGCATTGTTCTTGTTATTGTGTGCTTTCAAGTCATTTCAGACTTAGGTTGACCTTGAGTGAGGGCCGGTTAAATGACCTTGGAGGGCCGTATCCGGCCCCCGGGCCTTAGTTTGAGGACCCCTGACCTAAGGATAGTGAAACCCCTTAAAGGTACAGACGTGGAACTCCTGTGTATTTCAGGAATGTACTGGCTTCTTTTCCAGTTCTTTCATTTCTTCAGGTAATGTTCCTCCAGTGGAAATGTTCCGGGGTCATCCACAGAGGGAAGATATTACAGGGTGCTCTAGGGTACTTTATAGTTTTAATGGTTCTTAAGCAGTTTAAAATATTTTACTTGACTTCTATGTTTAATTTTAAATTGACTTCTATGTCTATTTAAATATTTTTATGTTTTGGATTTAAAATTGTATTGTCTTTTAATACTGCAAGCCACTTTGTGCCTTGATTAAGAGAAAAAAAGTGGGATGGCATTGTTAATAATTATAATATTAATTATAATCTGTTAGCACCAGCCTAATTTTCCTTGTAAAAGGGTATTCCAGAAGTGTCCCTCAATACAGACAAGACACACACGCACACACACGTGTGTGTGTGTGTGTAGTCATACAGATCACAAGTAAGCAAGCTACTAGATTCTAAAGCAGCATTTTGGCTTGATTTATCAGAGTACTCAGTAAAGTTAACCCAAAAAGAAATACTCAAAATTTTAATTTATGGTTGAATTACCTGAGTTAAGTTTTTCTTCTGCACACAGTTGATGCCTCCAATAAAAACCATGTTGGGCATTGTTGGTCGAGGATATTCAAATACAAAATCGTACCTCAGCAGCCAAACAGGTGAATTGCTAAAAAGATCTAGAAGTGTGACATCTTTATGAAGAAAGTCAGAAGCTAAATCATCGAACTGAGAGTACACGTACTTGCAAAGCAAAAAATCCATCGACCTAATTAACATATTAGCCACACGCTGAGGAAATGTCATGTTGTCCGTAAAAGAGGAAAAAAAAGTGGGAACAAATGAAGGTGGACTTGGGCACTGGGCTGCTTTCAAGTCCAAATTGCAAGCTATTCCTCGCAAAAAATTCACAACTGGAATTTGAAAAAATTCAGAAACTATTGATCCACAGGGTACTGAAGTAGCTGTAAGAATAGCATCAAAGTGAGACATGTTGACATAATTCATCAAACCTTCATTGTGTAATAAAGAATGACAGCTCGAGTGCATCATGTTAATAAATTCTCTTAAATTCTCATGTATCCGAATAACTCTCTTGATGAAAGGTTCATCAGAGAAAACCGAATGCCCAAATTTCTGGTAAACGTCTTCCAGTTGTTTCTGTGTGTGTGGTACTGGATACATCTTGGTAGTATAGGATAAATCTTTCAAGAGAAGGCTTGTTTCTGGCACCAGAACAACTATTTCATGTCCTTTCAGACTCAGTTTCTTCAGTACCTTACTCATGCTGAGCCAGTGGCTTCCATCCATAGGCAACACCAGGAGCTTTCCAGCGTCCGCAGAAGGAGAGGAGATGAGAAGGGAAAGTCCCCAGAGGACTACAGAGAACAGTGGAAGTGGGAGAGCCATCTTGTCTTCTTAAAAGGGAGGAAAGGGACTTCACGCAGACAATGGGCATTCAAGGTTTTATAGTGTGGAGTAAATATTTACTTGCGCAACATTAGCACTCTACTGCAAATGGTCAACCACATGCCTAACATAGGTGGAGAAAGCCTATTGGGGTCAGTGCACAGGACTTTGCTGCCTCTTTGGGATGGAGAAACAGTTGCCTTACTGTTGGGAAATGGCAGTCCCTTTATTTCTTAAGAAAACAAACCGGATCTGTGTAATGAATCAAGACCTTTTTCAGAAAGGTGGAAATACATGTGGTGGCAGAGCACGAAAGGGACGCTCTTATTTGGCTTAGAAAGGTAAAATCTCCCTCAGATATGTCATATGTATTTTATTTTGTTTTGTTTTTTAAAAACAATATAAGAGAATAAAGTACTGTATATACTCGAGTATAAGCCTAGTTTTTCAGGCCCTTTTTTAGGCTGAAAAAGCTCCCCTCGGCTTATATTTGAGTCATGGTTATTTATTATTTTAATCTGTTATTAGTATTACTTTTATTACATTTATTATTTTACTCTATTTATTATTATTATTATTATTATTATTATTAGGAGTAGTAGTACATTTACATTATTTTACTCTATTATTAGAGTAAAATAGAGTAAAATAATATTTTACTCTATTATTAGGAGCCCCCGGTGGTGCAGTGGGTTAAAGCCCTGTGCCGGCAGGACTGAAGACCGACAGGTCACAGGTTCGAATCTGGGGAGAGCACGGATGAGCTCCCTCTATCAGCTCCAGCTCCTCATGCGGGGACATGAGAGAAGCCTCCCACAAGGATGATAAAAACATCAAATCATCCAGGCGTCCCCTGGGCAACGTCCTTGCAGACGGCCAATCCTCTCACAACAGGAGCGACTTGCAGTTTCTCAGGTTGCTCCTGACACGACAAAAAAAACTCTCTATTATTATTACATTATGATTTCTCTCTATTTATTATTGTTATTATTACATTTATTACTTTATTCTATTATTTTTATTACATTTATTATTTTACTCTCAGTATTATTATTGGAAGGACAAGTAAGTACATTTGCACTGAAGGTTAGAATAATAGTTTAATCACAGGTGCACAGTCTTATTTTAAATTACAGTTTTTATATAAATATTCAAAAACATTTAACCTACTGATGCTTAAATTAATGTGATTTTATTGGTATCTATTTTTATTTTGAAATTTACCAGTAGCTGCTGCATTCCCCACCCTTGGCTTATATTTGAGTCAATACATTTCCCCAGATTTGTGTGGTAAAATTAGGTGCCTTGGCTTATATTCGGGTTGGCTGATACTAAGTATATACGGTATGTCTGTTCGCACTCATCATTTTCCATATAAGTAGTAGCTATGAGTCTAGGACTGATAAAAGGGGGATCAATATGCCATTTCAAACAATGAGCTCTTCCAGTGGTGTGAAGTGTGAGTTCTCATAGAGTCTTGAGTTTTGCAAATTGCTATCACTACCATGTACAACTTCTTCTGTTTGTAGTAATTTATTTGATTCTCACTCTTCCAGAGCTTTTTTAGGAAGGTGGTGTGTGAGTTTGCTGAAATGGATCAGTGGTCTGAAGAACAAATCTTCCAATGTTTGAAAAAAAATATTGGGAGTTACTGTATAATGGTGCAAAAGATGCACTATAGCACTCTGATTAAAGGAAATAGACCCTGCTTTGTTCTTAAATGTTTCAAAATTAAAAACATGTCCATTGTAAAGGGAAAAGATAAAATGCTACCGGCAACACTTGGAATTACCAGAAAATAGTTTAGAACAGAAACATCATAAGGATTTTTTAAAAACCACATTGAGAAACATTTCTCTATTTGGCAAAAGCCCTATATCACGGGAACGGATTTGGGGAGGGGGGGGGTGGTTTTACATCACAGGTCATTGACATTTTTTGGTAAAGTAAAATTGATACTGGAGGAAAGTTCTGAGAGTGCCTTGGACAGCGAGAAGATCCAATCAGTCCATACTTCAAGAAATAAAACCTGACTGCTCATTGGAGGGAAGGATACTAGAGGCCAAGATGAAATACTTCGGCCACATCATGAGAAGAAAGGAAAGCTTAGAGAAGACAACTATGCTGGGGAAAATGGAAGGAAAAAGGAAGAGGGGCCGACCAAGGGCAAGATGGATGGATGGATGGTATCCTTGAAGTGACTGGATTGACCTTGAAGGAACTGGGGGTGGTGACGACCAACAGGGAGCTCTGACGTGGACTGGTCCATGAAGTCACGAAGCGTCGGAAACGACTGAACAAATGAACAACAACAATAATTGATATGTTGATCAATATAGATTATTTCTTTATTTATGGGGTAGAACAGGATTATATCTGCAGACTTGGAAGCCCTTTCTGGGGGACTGAATCTTAGAATCATAGTATTGGAAGAAACCTCGTGGGCCATCCAGTCCAACCACCTGCCAAGAAGCAGGAAAATCACATTCAAAGCACCCCTGACAGATGGCCACCCAGCCTCTGTTTAAAAGCCTCCAAAGAAGGAGCCTCCACCACACATTCCAGCTTGTCGACATCTCCCTTCAATTGTCGTGCCTGGGATTGGACACAATATTCCAGGTGTGGTCTGACCAAGGCAGAACAGAGGGATAGCAGGACTTCCCTGGATCTAGACACTATACTCCTGCAGATGCAGGCCAAAATCCCATTGGCTTTTTAAGCTGCTGCATCACATTGTTGGCTCATGTTTAACTTGTTGTCCATGAGGACTCCAAGATCTTTTTCACACATGCTGCTGTCAAGCCAGGCTTTCCCCATTCTGTATTTTTGCATTTCCTTTTTTCCGCCTAAGTGGAGTATCTTGTATTTGTTCCCGTTGAACTTCATTTTCTTAGTTTTGGCCCATCTCTCTGATCTGTTAAGATCATTTTGAATTCTGTTTCTATCTTCTGGAGTATTAGCTATTCCTCCCAAATTGATGTTGTCTGCAAACTTGATGATCATGCCTTCTAATCCTTCATCTAATTCATTAATAATGTTGAACAGGACTAGGCCGAGGACAGAACCCTGCTTATGGCACTCCACTCGTCACTTCTTTCAAGGATGAAGAGGACCTCTGGGTTCATTCGCTTAACCAGTTACAGATCCACCTAACCGTAGTTTTGCCTAGCCGACATTGGACTAGTTTGTTTGCCAGAAGGTCATAGGGGACCTTGTCAAAAGTCTTACTCAAATCCAGGTACGCTACATCCACGGCATTCCCCACATCTACCCAGCTTGTATCAAAAAAAGAGATCAGATTAGTCTGGTATGACTTGTTTTTGATAAATCCATGTTAACTATTAGCAATGACCACATTTGTTTCTAAGTGTTTGCAGACCACTTCCTTAATGATCTTTTCCAGAATCTTGCCTAGTATCAATGTGAGGCCAACCCAACAGTAATTGTTTGGGTCATCTTTTTTTTCCCTTCTCGAAGATTGGGATCACATTGGCCCTCCTCCAATCTGCTGGGACTTGTCCCGTTCTCCAGGAACTCGGAAATAAGTTCCACTAGTTCCTTCAATACTCTTCAATGTAGTTGATCTGGCCCTAGGGACTTGAATTCATTTAGAGCAGCCAGGCATTCCTGGATAACTTATTTCCCAATTTGGGGTTGAGTTTCCACTAATTCTTTATCCACTCCATGTTTTTGAGGTTGAGGATGACTTTCTTTTTGTGAGAAGACTGAGGCCAAGAAGGCATTGAGTAGTTCTACCTTTTCCCTATCCCCTGTCAGCATTTCCCCATCTTTTCCTTGAAGAGGCCCTATCGCCTCCTTGTTCCTCCTTTTTCTACCAACGTTAGCAAAGAATCCCTTTTTATTGTTTTTAATGTCCCTGGCAAGCCTGAGCTCATTTTGTGCTTTGGCCTTGCAAACCTTTTCCCTACAGGAGTTGGTTATTCATTTGAATTCTTCTTTGGTGATTTCTCCTCTTTTCCACTTCTTGTGCATGTCTCTTTTGAGTCTTAGCCAAGTTAGAAGTTCTTTGGATATCTATTCTGGTTTCTTTGCACTTGTCTTATTTTTTCTCTTTGTTGGCACTGTTTGAGTATTTCACTCTTGAAAAGCTCCCATCCATCTATAACTCCCCTGTCTTTTAGTATCAGTGTCTACGGAATGCTGCTCAATATTTCCTTCATTTTCCTAAATTCCAGATTGTGGGTTTGACTTGCCTTAGTTTTGATTGGACAAACTTCAGAAATGAGAGATGGTTAAATTTAGAAGGCCATGATCTATGTTTTGGATGGCATCAGAAGGCAAAAGCACATGCAAAATTTAATAATCATTTTACAAGGCGAGCCATACTAAGGATATGGAACAAGTACAAGATTAAATTATGTCTAAAACCTCACTATCAATTTCAATGGAAGTAACATTTTACAAAGGAGATAAGGAGGAAGAAGATCAATAGAGATTTAATAGTATATTAAGATGATAAATACAGATTTAAAACTCAAGATGAATTGATAGATGCAGGACTTCACCTACAGTCATACAGATATTGGCAACTGAAAGAAAGATTTACATTTGAATGTAAAAATATTGGATTCAAAAGAGAACAATCAGAATTGGAAAAGGACTTATGTAGTAATGAAGAACACCTCATTGAAAATATATATAAAGTATTACTGATGATGGAAATAGAACCAGAACTGATAATGTTGGACACAACATAGAACTAGATAAATGGGAAAGAATTATGGACTGTTGGTTAAAAGATAATTCTGTGCTATGACCTTGGAGAAAATGTTTATAAAATGAGGAACAAGTGGTACCTAAACCCAGCAAAACTTGTGAAAATATATAAGGAAAGAGATAATACGTGTTGGAAATGTAAGGTACAAGAAGGAACTTTCTTCCACATGTGATGGTCTTGTAAAAAGGCAAGGGAATTCTGGGGCAAAGTACAAAAAACATTGCAGGAATTTTTCAAATCACAGATACAATTAGAGTCTGAATTATTTTTGTTGGGAATGCCAAATAAACAAGCAAAATAATTAGATATAAAAACCAAACATTAACTTATAATAAATAAACATTTGCATGGCTTGTTAAACAGACTTATTTTTCTTTTTATGAAGTAGAGCTGAATCATTATCTGCAGAGCCTACTGTAAACATTGTTTGTAGTTGCTAATAGATTTGTGTAAATGTCTAAGTGTCTCTTTGTTCAGAAACCGTTGCCAAATTTTTTGTGACCCCAACAATGCATTAAGGGGACCCCTTTGGGATTGGGGCCCACAGTTTCAGAGGCAGTGTTCTAGAGGACCCTGGAAATAAGGAGCTGGAAAGTGTATAGATACAATACATTGAAAGCAGGCAGTCTATGAAAGAAGTGCAGGGTTAAGAGAGAATCTGGCTTGCCTTCCACATGCCCAAATCAACTCTAGAATAGCAGGGTCTAAACTCCACTTCCGTGGCTGGATTAGCAGTTAACCGAGGTGGCCTGATCAGGCTGGAATATGTATTTTCTTTTCAGACAAAGGACATCAGGAATTTTTATTGTTGTTCTTAATTGCCTCCAAGTGGACTTTGAATTATGCTGATCTTATAACTTAGTGTTCTTGGCAAGATTTATTTAGAAGAGGATTATAATTCTCTACAGCTAAGAAAGAATATGATTTGCCCAAGATCACCTAAAGGGATTTTTATGGCAGAAGAGAAACTCTACCTTTGGTTTCCTGGACTAGTCCAAGACTCAGACCACTAGCTCCTTCCCACAAACTCTGCAAAAGCTTATATAAATGACATTGTGCAGGAAGCATTGAGAACTTGAGAAATCTGAATGATGCAAGAATTCTGCAATCATGATTTCCATGATATATATATATATATATATATATATATATATATATATATATATAGTGTATGTGTCAGGAGCGACTTGAGAAACTGCAAGCCACTTCTGGTGTGAGAGAATTGGCCATCTGCAAAGACATTGCCCAGCGGACGCCCGGATGTTTTGATGTTTTGCCATCCTTGTAGGAGGCTTCTCTCATGTCCCCACATGGGGAGTTGGAGCTTACAGAGAGATATCGTCCACGCTCTCCCTGGATTTGAACCTCTGACCTGTCAGTCTTCAGTCCTGCTGGCACAAGGGTTTAACCCACTGAGCCACCGGGGACTTCTCATGATAGAATAGAATAACTTTATTGTCATTTATTTATTCATTTATTTATTATTCGAACTTATATGCCTCCACTCCCCTGGGGCTAAAATCTAACACAATTTAAAAACAATTTAAAACAATTTAAAAACAGCAATATCAAAAATCAAAGGCCTGTCGAAACAGGTATGTCTTACATGCCCTGCGGAAAGCTGATAGGTCCCGTAAGGCACAGACTTCAGGTGGCAGAGTATTCCAGAGCGATGGTGCCACTGCTGTAAAGGCTCTGCGTCTGGTTGCTGTTAGACACAAGGTCTTGACACTGGGAATTTCCAACAAATCTTGGTCCTCAGAATGGAGGGATCTCTGGGGTTGGTAGGGGGGTGAGGCGGTCCCTCAGGTACATCGGCCCCAGACCATGCAAGGCCTTAAAGGTGAGTACCATCACTTTGAAAGTGATCCGGTGTGCAATTGGTAACCAATGCAGCTGTAGTAAGATTGGTGTCATTGTACTATTTCATAATTCCATAATAATGCAAAACCATGGAGTTCACTTTAGTTGCAGCAATAGGATAAAAGCTGTCTCTCAGTCGGCTTGTTCTTGTCTTTGTCTCCCTGCACCATCTGCCAGATGGTGATAAGATTTTTAAAAAAGAATGTTATTATTTGCACTTGTTAACCGCCACTCTCAGCCCGAAGGTTATCATTGGGTTGTTGTAAGTTTTTTCGGGCTATATGGCCATGTTCTAGAGGCATTCTCTCCTGACGTTTCGCCTGCATCTATGGCAAGCATCCTCAGAGATAGTGAACCTCAGTGATAGTGAACCTCGAAGGCTTTCATCCATGAAAGCCTTCGACAATACAATGTTATCATTACTGCTTAAAAGAGTGCTTGAAAGTAACATATTGCTATCGTAGGTAAGTATCCTATCAACATAGTTACTTGTAACTACTTACCTTTTTAAGTTAATAAGAATGGTATATTTAAAAATGACTGAACAAGCAGAAGTGACATTACAGTGTTTGTGTGATTAGTAAAAGCTTCTAGTTGCTTACTAAAGTAATCTCTAAAGGGCATTTTCCCACCTTTTTGATATTATTTTCTTTTCTCAGAAAATATCTCCCACCAAAAGTTCCAACTGAGGGAAAAGCAACAAGTACGTGGCAAAGTTACTTTTTCAACAACTTGACACTTGAGCTCATCAACATATCTTTCCATTTCTTTTCCCTGGATTGTGCCCTTTCATGGGGTGTCTCAGCAGTTGATCGGCCCTTTACCCTGATCCATTCCCAGCTGTTTACTCTGACCAATTCCCTCCCAGTCAATCCTGGCACAGATCCTAGCTAGCCTCTTTTCTGGCCAATCAGGGGAGGGAATGGGAAGTGGTCAGAACTGTATAAGCTGTATTGTAGTTCTCTGTATGATTATGCTTGTACATTTTGAAACAAATTGCTTATACTTGCATCCTTTTGGGCCAAATTGTAATAAACCTCTGTGACTTATCTTCAACATGGCAAATTGGTTTCTCTGTCCTGTCCTATCTGGTTTAGCATACACTCGCCAGGCACGGCTTCTCTAACCATGGTCCTAGCTAAATCACTACAATGCAACTGCAGAAGAGCTCTCCCTCTTCTCGTGTACCATGACAGGGAAGCCTACAGAAGGTAGGCATTTCTCTTTGTTATAAACCCATCAACATTCAACAACTGCTTGCTGCAAGTAGAAGTCAGTGAAAGAGTTTCAAAAAACAACATAACCATAAGATTAACAAAAGAAAATATAAGCATAAAAATTGATGGCGACAATTTTTGACTTCCGGTGGGTAATGGCGACAGGGCAGCCGCGCTAAGAGAGAGCTCTTGGTGACGGACCAGCGGTGTGGCGGTTTAGGGGTGCTAGACACCCCACACCTTGTGCCGGATTGAGTGCAAAGGTGTTGTGAGCCCGAGTTTGGCACGTAGACCCCAAAGATCTCCCTTCCCTCAAGGAGGGGGGGTCGAGAGGGCCCGTGCCATATCGGGAGACATCCGCCCCGCAGGGAGCGAGCCGCTGACATCGAGCTCGCCTTAACTGCCACCATCCCATTTCCAAAAAGAAAAGAACAGAAGAAACCCACGAGGGAGGGGCGCAAGTCCCAAAGAAGATTTCACACCAGGTAACGGGAGAATTCCCTTAATCCAAATTTGTGGACTTTGGAACGAAGAAAGGTGATTAAGAGACACCGGAAAACAAGGAGAAAAAGAAGATCTATACCCCCATCCCCTTTTCACCCTTTGAAGTGGGAAGCGGGAAGGGACGGAAACTGGAGGAACGAAGGAAGGTAAACGAGTAAAGGAGGGGAATTTACGAGACCTGGGAAAGGAAAACCTAAGAAAAAATTAAAATTAGCCTAAACATTTGGCACAGCAATATTTGGCATAATTAATATAAAGTATTACGGAAGAAATAATTAAGATAACTAATATAATTACTAAGGAAGTATATAAGAAGCCTTGAAAAGCCTCGAAAGAAAGCAGTATAATTGACCTTGGAGCCATATTGTTTGGTCTATGAGCCGCCCTTCTTCATAAACAATCTGGGCGACCGGAGGCTGGAGACCGGAAGAAGGAAGTGAGGTCAGCGAAGTAAGAGGAGGTGACGAGCGGCAGAGGGCTTGAAGCTTAAGGGCGGAAGTGAGTGGAAGAGGGCGGAAGACGGAAACAGGAAACAGGAAATCAGAAAACACCAAAGGTCATAGAGAAAAGACGTTCCAGAGAGGCAAGAAAGGCAAGAAATAAAGAGTCAAAATAAAGATAGAAGGCCGGTGAAAACGAGGACGAGAAGCAGACGTACCAAGCGAGGAGCGAGGAAGAGAAGTAGACGCAGCTAGGAGGAGAAGTAGATGATAAGAAGAAAGAAGAAAGAAGAGCGAGGAAGAGAAGTAGACGTCTCTCCAAGGAGCGAGGAAGAGAAGTAGACGGAAGGATAAAAGAGAAGTAGGAAAAGCGAGTGCGCCATCTAGTGGAGAAGACTGATAGTGCAAGAGTAAAAGACAGAGAAGAAAGAGAGTGATTTTTCCAGACGAGATTAAATTGAATAAATTAGAATAAATTACAATACTACCTATAGCAGTACAAACTAATTGATAAATTGATAAATTGATAGTATAAACTAATTGACAAATATTAAGCGAAGTATTAATTAGTAATTACCAAACAATATATGAATTGACTAAGTATAAACTTTGAGTGTTATATAATTTAAGTGATTGCCTTTAATTAACTAATGAATTAGAGGACTAATTTGATCTTTTTAATTCTTAATTATATTTTTTAAAAAAAATCTTCCTTAACAAAGGTTATTACCAATATAAATATATATAAATACTCTATCTTTTGATTATATTGGAAATTTAACACATGAATTGGACATAGAGGAAGTTGAATACATTGAAATTAATGAATTAATAGCTCATAAATATATGTATTGAAACATAGCTAAATTAAAATTTAATAAGTAACATAACATTAATTATTTGGAAGCCTGGAGGCTAAGTGACAGATGACAACGAAGGCCAACACAGAGAAAGAAAGAGATATACGTACCTACGCTAGAAGAGGATCATTAGATATCAACCCAAAGATGGAGAACATATTGAAAGAAATAAAGGCTCTAAAGAAGGAAATGACAGATAAACAAGAAGAACATTTTAAAAAACAAGAAGAAAGCTCTAAGGCTATGACAGAAGAATTTAAGAAACTTAAGACAGAAGTAAAAGAAGAATATGCACAAATGAAAAAAGATATTACCCATTTATATGGGGAGGTGAAAGAATTGAAGAGTAGTAAGGAAAAGAATGAAGAGGTTCAATCCCAGATCTTGAAAAAGATCAAAGGTCTGGAAAAACAAAATGAAAAGCTAGAATTGGAACAGGAAAAAACGCTCCAGAGGCAAATGGATTACCAACTGCGATTTCGAAATATTATAGAAGAAAAGAATGAGGACATCAGAAAAATCATGTGTGAATTGTTGGCCAAGAGTCTGAGGTGCGAGGAAGATGAGATTGAACAAGAGGTTGATCAGATTTATAGAATTTCCTCTTTGTATGCCAGGAAAAATAAGACGTCGAGAGATGTAATTGTACAGTTTTCCAGACGAACAATAAGAGATGACGTTTTGTATAAGAGTAACAGAGATCCAATTTTTTACAAAGAAACAAAAATTGCAGTACTTAAAGAATTCCCTCAAGCAACACTAAACAGAAGAAGGAAATATTATTTCCTTACTGATGAATTGAAGAAGCGTGGAATTAGGTTCAGGTGGGAGAGAGTGGAAGGGGTGATGGTGACGTATAAAGAGGAAAGATTTTGGTTAACATCAGAACAGAAAGCGAAGAATTTTTACGAAAATTTAACGAAAGAACAAGAACAAGAAGAAGAGCAACAAAGAGATAGAAAAGGAGAAAGAAAAGATGTAACCCCTAGTCAAGGTAATCAACCTAAGAAAGCGAGACATTTCTCGCCAAAAAGCTATGGATCACCCTCCAAAAACTACAAAAGTCGAAAAACACCCCTTCAGGAGTTAAGTGAAGGTGCCTGCGGATCAGATGAAATGGCAATTGGTTTGGCGCAATTGGATATTGGCGATATGGGATTGGACTTGAATAAGAATGATTAAAATGGAGGAAATGCAAATAAAATGTTTTTCAAACAACATTAATGGTTTGAATTCTCCCCAGAAGCGCAAAAAGGTATTTGATAAATTGAGAAGATTAAAATATGATATCATAGCACTACAGGAAACACACATCTCCCATAAACATGTGGCTTATCTAACAAATAAAAAATTGGGACAAACATACTATTCATCCTGTGAAAAGAAAAAAAGGGGTGTGGTGACATATGTGAAAGAAAATATTCCATCAGAACTGGCATTTAAAGACTTAGAGGGAAGATGTTTGGCAGTTAAAATTACAATGGGAAATGCAAAAATTTTAATCTGTAATATATACGCACCAAATGACTCAAAGGCAAACTTTGCAGACTACCTGAACTCTAAACTTAAGGAAACGGATTTTGATGAACTTATGTTGATTGGCGATTTTAATGGGGTAATGAATACTCAAAAAGATAAAAGTTTAAAGAAAAGAAAAGGGGGCAATGCTAGGCTCCCTCAAAAATTTTTTGACCTCCAAAAGGAGTTTGAATTAGAGGATATCTGGAGAAGTAGAAATGAAGCGAAACGGGACTATACCTTCTACTCATTTAGGCATCAGTCTTGGTCAAGAATTGATATGGCATGGGTTTCAAGACAACTATCTACTAAAATTTCACAAATAAATATACTTCCAAGAGACATATCGGACCA
Source organism: Anolis sagrei (assembly GCF_037176765.1). Taxonomy (NCBI): domain Eukaryota; kingdom Metazoa; phylum Chordata; class Lepidosauria; order Squamata; family Anolidae; genus Anolis; species Anolis sagrei. The sequence goes on from NC_090021.1 coordinate 161,821,156, forward strand.
CTGTCCAATAGAAGTAATAATAAACCATAGAAAACAACAGAGGAAATGGAGATTTGATGAGAATTCAGTTAAAAAAGAAGAAGATAGAGAAGTCTATAAAAAACTAATTCAAGAGTATTTAAACTTTAATGATACAGAAGAAATGAATCCACAAACTGTGTGGGACGCATTGAAAGCGGTGTTACGAGGCCATTTGATTCAGCATGGAGCAAAGAAAAATAGGGAGAGAAACAAAAAAATGAGAGATATAGTGGAAAACATAAAAATAAAGGAAACTGAACTGAAAAAAAAACCGGAAAAGAAAAGTTTAATTAAGGAATTAAAAAGGTTAAAGCAAGAAAGAGATGGGTTGGATCTTGAATATCAAGCTAGGCAATTAAAATTCTTGAAACAACAGACATTTGAGAATGCTAATAGGTCAGGGAAATGGCTCGCAAGACAAGTAAGGAAGAAGAAACAAATTAAACAAATAACAAAAATAAAGATAGGAGATAAGGTGTTAACGACGGACAAGGAAATAATTGAGGAATTTAAAAAATTCTATGGACAACTTTATGTTAAAGAAAATATTGACAAAGAAGAGATTATGAAATATATAGGTAAAAGGAAATTCCAAAAGATTACAGAGGAAACCCGGGAGAAGTTAAACAAAGAAATTACGGTTGAAGAGATTGAACAGGCAATAAATAAAATAGATGCCGATAAGGCACCAGGACCAGATGGATACTCAGCAGGATTTTATAAGGTATTTAAACAATCTTTAATACCTATTATGAAAAAGGTCCTAAATGAGGCAATGTTCTCTCAAAAAATCCCAGATACATGGAAAGAGGCGGAAGTAGTTCTAATTCACAAAGAAGGTACTCCGGAGACAGAGATTAAAAATTATAGACCTATCTCCTTATTGAATGTAGACTATAAGATTTTTGCAAACATTTTGGCAACAAGGCTTAAAGAATTTTTAAGTGACTGGATTGGGGAGGACCAGACAGGATTCCTCCCGAAGAGATCGATGAAGGACAATATACGTACAGTGATTGATTTATTGGAGTATTACGAAACTAACCATCAAAAAGAATTCGCTATGTTATTCATTGATGCAGAAAAAGCTTTTGATAATTTAAACTGGGACTTCTTTAAAATATTGATTCAAGAATTGGATATGGGAATGAATTTCAATAATGCAATTAATGCTATATATAACACACAAAAAGGAAAGCTAAGGATAAATGGACAATTGACGGAAGAATTTCCTATAACTAAAGGTACTAGACAAGGTTGCCCCCTATCTCCACTTATTTTTATAATGGCCTTAGAGCCATTGATGAGAGAAATAAAGGAGGATGAAAATATTAAGGGGGCAAAAGTCGGAAAATATGAGTATAAAATAAGAGCTTTTGCTGATGATCTGCTAGGTATAGTAGAAGACCCAGTCAAGAATACTAAATATTGGTTACAGAAACTCAATGAATACGGAAAGGTAGCAGGTCTCAAATTGAATAAAGGAAAATCAAAAATAATAACAAAGAATGTGAGGGAAGAGAAACAAATAAAAATACAAGAAGCCACAGGTCTGGAGATAGTAAAGAAGATGAAATATCTGGGAATATGGGTCACAGCAAAAAATAACCAGCTGTTAAAGAATAATTACGAAATCACTTGGACAAAGATTCAAAAGGACCTTCAAAAATGGAGAAGCTTAAAACTTTCCCTACTGGGTAGAATCTCTTTGATTAAAATGAATATATTGCCTAGAATGTTATTCTTATTTCAGAATATTCCCATTGTTAGGAGTCAATCTCTTTTCCAAAAATGGAATAAAGAACTTTTAAAATTTGTGTGGGCTGGGAAAAGGCCAAGAATAAAATATTTGAATTTAATAGATAGTAAGACAAGAGGAGGCCTGGATTTCCCGGACCTAAAAATATATCACGAAGCATGCGCTCTTCTTTGGATCAAGGAATGGATAACACTTGATAAAGAACAATGTTTAAATTTAGAGGGTTTTGACTTGCGAGTGGGATGGCATGCATATGTTTGGTATAATAGAGAATCTAAAGAAAAAAACTTTGGCAATCACTTTGTAAGATCATCTTTATTACGTGTATGGCAGAAATATAAAGACTATTTTTATAAAAAAACACCACTATGGGTATCTCCAATGGAAGCTCATCAAAGAAGGTTGTTGGGTTGGAGAGAATGGCCTACTTACAGAGATATATTAAGTAAGGGGACACAGGAGATTAAACCATTTGAACATTTAAAAGAAAAGTATAAAAACCTCACTTGGTTACATTATCTTCAAATGAAAGATTATCACAAACAAGATAGAAAAATAAACTTTGAATTGGAAGAAACTTTTTGGGACAAAATTTTAAATATGAAAAAGAAAATAATAACAGCTGTATATAGAAAATTATTGTCCTGGGCAACAGAAACGGAGCAAGTTAAAAATTGTATGATCAGGTGGGCGGAGAACTTAAGAAGACCTATCCACTTTAAGGAGTGGGAACAAATGTGGAACAGGAAGTTAAAATATACTTATGCGACGGACTTGAAAGAGAATTGGATAAAGATGTTCCACAGATGGTATACTACACCTGAAAAATTGGCCCAAATGTATGGGAATATGTCAAATAAGTGTTGGAAGGGATGCCAACAGATAGGCTCCTTCTTCCACATGTGGTGGACCTGTAAGGAATCTACGAAATATTGGGCTCAAATACATGTGGAGGTACAAAAAATATTGAAGAAATCTTTCAAAAAGAAACCTGAATACTATCTATTAGGTTTTACCGACCAAGATTTAAAGCTTAATGAAAATGAGGATAGGTTGTTTACATATATAACAACGGCAGCAAGAATAACTTTTGCTAGTGTCTGGAAACAAGAAAAAATCCCAGAGATTGACCCATGGGTGGAGAAGATAAGAGAAATAAGAGATATGGATACTTTGACATTTTACTTGAAAAAGAATACGGGCAAGTTGATAAAGAGGACAGATTGGACCCTCTTTTGTGAGTATGACAAAAGAAGAAGAGAACAAGAGGATCTATAGACAGTAAAAGGGAAATAATGGACTTAAAAAACCGAAGTGTGAAATGGAAGTCAATTTTATTTAGTATGATGTGTTTAGTATAGGGTTGTGTTGTGTGTGTCTTTTTTTTATTTTTATTTTTTTTCTTTTTTTTTCTCTCTCTTTCTATGTCTTTCTGAACTTTCTCTCAAATTTTGTTCTCACTCTTTCGATGTATATGTTAAAAAATTAATAAAATTTATATATAAAAAAATTGATGGCGACAATTTTTATGCTTATATTTTGTTTTGTTAATCTTATGGTTATGTTGTTTTTTTTTACTTTGTATGTTTTGTGATGTTACCTGGGAACCGCTCTGAGTCCCCTCGGGGAGATGGAGCGGTATATAAATAAAGTTTTTTATTATTATTATTATTATTATTATTATTATTATTATTATTCATGGTAATTACTTTCAGATCTTTATCTCTTCTCATCAAACACATCTATGCATGAAATGAATAGTTAATCATATTATGGCATCCTTGACGAGTCTCTTCCAACATGGTTGTGGAGTCCTCCTGCAGACTTGAGTCAGCAGCCACTTACTGACTGACTGCCACTGGGGTCCATCTCCTCCTCCCTACCCTTTTCTCATTTCACAAAAATTGGAAAAATTGACAGTCCCTTTCTGGCTGGCTGAATGCTGGCCAACTTTCCCACCAGAGAGAGCAGATCAGGGGCCGAAGTGCTGGTGGAGGAGAAGCAGGAGCTGTTGCCACCAAAAATGATGCCAGGTAGACCACAGAAATAATGCCACCATGCAGAAGGAGAGGCATGAACACTACCCAGCTGCTGTCTCATAGCACAGACTAGCTTGGGAGAAGTGGTGCCACTACTGCCAAAACTCACACATTTTTGTCTAATCAAAAGACAACACAGCATAGTCTTCAGCATCAAAGCTTTTGCTGAGATGAACTAAATGCCAAGCAGTCCCTGGGCAGCATCAGAGTAGAAGGTGATACTGGCAAAGATCTCTCAGAGACAACGACCATAACGTCGTGGCTAACACTTGCAGTCCCCAAGTTATAGACTTATTCTCAAGTTGCATTTGTAAGTCAGAACAGGTACATTTAAGTGTAACTCCAACCAAAATGCTGTCTATGCTTCTGTTTAGAATATTTCACCTCACTTTCTGTCCCTTGAACATTGGATTTTGAAAAAGTAGGCTTCTTATGGAAACAAGGATTGGTGATAAAGCTTCAGTGGAGACACCTTTCCCCATGATAATGCTTTCAGGAGTGGAATTCCCTTCCAAGGAGTAGATTTTTCTCACTTCCTGTTGTCTCACCCCCATTTGTAACTGAGTTGTTTGTAAGCTGGATGCTTGTAACTTGAGGACTGCCTGTATTGCACAAGGGGAGACAAAGTAAACCCCCTTCTGAAGATTTTTTTAAAACCAGGCAATCTCTATGATTATGTTTGTCTGTTCACCTGCTCAGCAGAGAAAGAAAAGTTCACATTTGCACAACACATCATAGGAATGGAATGGGAGATGCATGAATCAGGAGGAGCCAGGCATGTAGCCAGGGGGGGAGCTTAAGGGGCTTCACCCCCCCCCCCAAATTCTCATGTTGGTCCGTGAGAACATTATTTAAACTGTTATGTTTATTCATATCATGATCTGATCACCATGCTCAACATATCCCATATGCATGGGGGTATTGGGGCAACGATACAAAAGGTTTGGTAGGGTAGACCCTCTTTCACTCAGACTCAGCCCCCCCCCCCCCCCGAATCAAACTCAGCCCCTCCCGAATCAAAATCCTGGCTACGGGCCTGGGAGGAATAAAATATAGTACACATCAAATACAATGTACAAGTATTGCAATACTTGGAGTAAGCCAAAGTAGACAAGAATGGGACATTTTGAGTCAGATAATGCCAGTATTTTAGGCAGGAAATGAAAAGATAAGATGAAATGAGGTGGTATCAATAGTGAAAAAAGACAAAGCAATTCAGTCAAAGGATGTAATGCAACATATGACTTAATTATGGCAATAAGACTTCAGGAAAAGCAGTCAACATGACCTTAAACCAAGTTTATGCATCAACCATACACCAAAACAGGACTTCTTGTTAATTGTAGGCAAAAGGAAAGAAAAAGGAATAGAAGCAAAGACTGCAGGAAATCTTTGCTTAGACTCTAGAAATAAGACTGACTAAACAAATTTTGTGAGACCAATAGTTTATTCATTAAAGCGCATTGTTCAAATAAATAAAAAATCATGGATATCACCTGTTGGCCAATATAGAAACTAGATAAGATCTTGAAACATACTTATACTGTATATAAGTTGGAAAATCAATTTCAAAAAACTAGCCTGCTTGAAAAACATTAGCAGCTCTTTGACTCTTCCCCACTTCAACAAAGAGAGTGCAAAGGGAGCCGGTGCTTCTTTAGACTCTTCCCTACAGACTAAGCTCTCACTACATTATTTGAGTCTCCACTGACCATATAATGCAATGTTCAATTGCATTGTATGGCAGTGTAGGTAAGGCTTTAGTCTGGCAAAGAAAACCTCAAAAAAGCCCAGATCCTCTATACTCAATTCACCTCCATGAGGTGAACTGGGAACCCCCCGGTGGTGCAGTGAGTTAAACCCCTGTGCCAGCAGGACTGAAGACCGACAGGTCGTAGGTTCGAATCTGGGGAGAGCACGGATAAGCTCCCTCTATCAGCTTCAGCTCCTCATGTGGGGACATGAGAGAAGCCTCCCACAAGGATGATAAAACATCAAAACATCCGGGCGTCCCCTGGGCAACGTCCTTGCAGACGGCCAATTCTCTCACACCAGAAGCGACTTGCAGTTTCTCAAGTTGCTCCTGACAGGACAAAAAAACCAAACCCTGTATGTATCAATGAACCAGCCCTTTAAAGACCACTTGTGCTATTTGTATAATGAATGGATAATGAGTGATCACCAATTGATACCCGTTGAAAATGTGAAGTGCCCGTCCTTGGAACTGATGTGCACATGAATCATTCAGAGTTGGGACCTTACCATGAAGGACATTGTGTTAAATGATTTTTAAAAAACTAGAATTTCTAATGCACTAGATGAGTCAAAAGATGATGCACGTGGGAAAGTGAAAGGGAGGGAAAAAACATCTTCAGTGAGCAGTGCTGAGGACAGCGCATCAGTTATTGCCAGCAGTGACAGTGACACAGAGTTTTTGGACAAAGAAGATTAAAATGTTGTAGTATTTAAATTTGCTTCCTGAACACTCTTGGATATGCTCTCAAGTTGTTTTCAACATAGTTTTATTAAAATATTACTTTGGGGGGGGGGGCTTTATAAAAAAGAGGGGAAATGTGACTATTATGTGATGAAATGATGATGATGATGATGAGAAGAAGAAGAAGAAGAAGAAGAAGAAGAAGAAGAAGAAGAAGAAGAAGAAAGTTGATGAAATCATGGATCATATCCTCAGCTGTTGCAAGAAAATCACACAGACAGACTACAAACAAAGACACAACTCTGTGGCCCACATGATTCACTGGAACTTATGTCACAAGTACCACCTGCCAGCAGTAAAGAATTGGTGGGATCAAAAGTTTTGGAACACAATACGCCAGACATCACAATTGTGGAAAAGAAAAAAATCTGGATTATTGATGTCGCCATACCGGGTGGCAGTCACATTGAGGAAAAACAACAGGAAAAACTCAGTACAACATGATTAAACACAAGATAAACAGGAAAATAAATAACAAAATATATAAAATAACAAATAAATTAAGACCTCAAAATTGAATTGCAAAGGCTCTGGCATAAACCAGTACAGGTGATACAGGTGGTCCCAGTGGTCATTGGCGCACTGGGTGCCATGCCAAAAGATCTCAGCCGGCATTTGGAAACAATAAACATTGACAAAATCATGATCTGTCAACTGAAAAAGGCCACCGTACTTGGATCTGCGCGCATCATTCAAGAATACATCACACAGTCCTTGACACTTGGGAAGTGTTCGACTTGTGATTTTGTGATACGAAATCCAGCATCTAGATCTCATTTGCTGTGACATACTGTGCTTTTGTGTCAATAATAATAATAAACTTTATTTATAACTCACCACCATCTCCCCAAAAGGGACTCGGGATGGCTAACATGAGGCCAAGCCCAAAATAATACAACATGATTAAACACAAGATAAACAGGAAAATAAATCGTAACAAAATATATATAATAACAAATAAAATAAACAATATAAAATAGCACAATAAAATCAAACACAGAGAGTGGGCCAGATGAATGAGGTAAAATGTTGAAAGATTAAAACCCTGTGTAAGATAGGGGACAAAACTGCATTTATAAGAGAGGACCTGAAAGAGAGGAACAATGGGATTTGGCCTTTATAGGGGACGGGGAAGGTGCTCTATTCTGAGGGCAACTGTAGGTGGAAGCAATCAAATGGGTTGAGTGGTCACTCTCCGAACGCACATCAGAAGAGCCAAATTTTTAGATCTCTCTCGAAAGCAGCTAGGATAGGAGCTTGCCTGATCACCCTAGGTAGCAAGTTCAAGAAGTGGGGGGCCACAACAGAGAAGGCCCTCTCCCCCATTCCCACAAGTCGAGCCTGTGATAGAGGAAGGGGCGAAAGAAGGGCCAATCCAGAGGATCGAAGAGATCGTGCAGGTTTGTGGAAGGAGATGCAGTCACAAAGGTAGGTGGGTCCCAAACTGTTCAGGGCTTTATACAGTAACTTTGCTACTGCCGCTTGCTGTTCTTGTTCTAGCATTACGTTCATTCTGCCTCTGATCACATCAGTGTTATTTGTTTAGAAATAAGTTCTGGGTTGGAAGTATGCTGTTACCAGGTTTAAAACTGAGCATAATCTGTAGCTCACCCCACCCCAGTTTCTCATTATACTGTCTTATCCTTAATATAGAATCACAACTATATTGAGAAAAACACTGCATACATGCTAAGTATTATCACTTTTTAAAGGGAAAGATCAGTTCAAAGCATATGGAAAAATATAAAGATCTGTAGTGGGAGTATTAAGTAGCCCCAAGCATCTGGAAAATGTAATGCACTGTTATCCAAAAGGATGGTCCTGTTTGCGAAGATTTAAATGAGCATAACTGTGTACTGAATTATACTCATAGGCTGGGGGGCAATTCTACTGCAGAAACTATAATTCAGTATCCTAGACAAATGACTTTAAAATGAATGAATAAAAAGATTTACAAACCTGAGATAATGGCTCGTACCCAGCACAGTTAATCCCTCCAATCATGACCATATTAGGCATCAGTGGTTTGGGATAACTAAAAGCAAAGTCCTCTTTTATCAGCCACACAGATCCATTACTTAAAAGTTCAACAAAAGTCATATCCCTTTGTAGAAATTCAGAAGCAAGCTTTGCATAAGGAGGGTAAACAAAACTACAAAGGAAGGACTCTGTAAAATGGATCAACATATTTTTCACACGTTGCGGAAATGTCATATGATCTGAATAGCTTGTGAAACCCCTTGGGACATAGGAAGGAGGCCTTGGACACTGAGCAGCGTCAAATTCATATCCACATGGAATTCCTCGCAAGAAAAATACCGAAGGGATGTCAAGGTACTCTGCAACAATCTGGCCACAAGGCCAGAAAGGATCCGAAAAAATGGCATCAAATTGGTTCTCTCTGAAATACATTTTCAGCTCTTCATTATACAGTAAATTTGTACAACTTCCCAGGAACATAGCTGCTGACTTTTTCATGTGCTCAATGAGCTTTGTAATCATAACTAAAAAAGAAACATCTTCAAACACATGATCATTGAAGCTTCGAACATTTTCTTCCATTTCTTCAGCAGTGAAGGGGACTGGATATGTTTTTAAGGTATAGAAATCCTCCGCTGGCTTGATGCGCAGACTGACTTCAGGTGCAACAATTACAATTTCATGCCCATTCTGCCTGAGTTGTTTTAGCACCGGTTTCATGCTGAGCCAATGGCTTCCATCCACGGGGATCACTAGAAGTTTCCCACCAGAAGCAAAATTCAAACTAGCCAGGAACAGCAGAACCACATTGGAAAAAAATACAGGAGCCATCTCTTGCCTCCGCCTCTGACTTCGCAAAGAATGAACGTCTCCAAGTAGCACTTATGCTTCAGAGCTGTGCTGTGGATCCTTTATCATTCAGTCTTGCTCTTTTATTCCCTATTTAAGTTAATGTTTAACTAAATGGAACATTAACTTTTGAAAAGAGCAAATATTATTTTTTTAGGGGAGGGAAATACTGTACTCTGCATTATGTCCCTTAAAGGATTCCAGGTAAATGATAGAACTGTTCTGTAACTCTCTCTCTCTCTCTCTATATATATATATGGGTTTTGTTTTGTTTTTTTTGCTCTACTTTTCCAACCCTCTTTTGGTGAATCATCCTGCAGTAAATGCAATGGTTGCTTAACAAAAACCTTTTCACCAGAAAGAACAAAATATTTCTTATCTTGTAATATCTGTATACACTGAAATATGGGAAACAGACTTGGAGTCATAGAGTAGGACCTCTGTCCTACAGAACTGGTAGTTGCGGTCTTTTCTTTTCTTTTTCTTTTTTACAATCTTTATGGCTAGGATACAGGTTCCAATTGTGACTTCCTTTACCGTATATCTTAATTAATTACCCCTTTAAACCCCCCACCCACCTACCCTTACCACCCTCTTCCCATCTCCCTCCCACCCCCATCTGGGTTACTTGAATCAATACGTTGATTTAATTGTCTGGAAGGCCTGATTTAAAGTTCTGTACTTATCTTTTCCTTCTGTTTTGTCGATTACACAAGACCATTTCCTAAACCAATCTTGTCTTGACTGAATATTCAAATATTTATTTTTCTTTTCATAGATGAAATCATTAATTAAATATTCAGAGAGATACGACCACCAGGTTTTCAGGTCCCACCTTGTTTTATCTTTCCAACCTCTGGCGATTGGGGCATGTATAGCGGCTATCATAAATGTTAATATATCTGACCATTCGTTGTTCCCCTCCTTTACCTCTATGTTGAGGGACAAAAATCGAGCTTTATTCCAATGCTGTTTTTGCTCTATTATTTCCTCTATTACTTCTCTAACAGTATTATAGTATTTTTGAATTTCAGAGCAGTCCCACCACATGTGTGAAAAAGTGAAAATGTACCAATCTCCCCGCATTTATGCCAGCATTTGTTAGAAATGTTTTTCATAATGTGAGTCAATTGAGAGGGGGTCCTATACCATTTTGAAATTATTTTCTTTTATGTTTCTTTTATTCTTAGATGTTTAATTTCGATCCAGGAGTTTACTAAGTTTTCACTGAAGTTTATATCCTGTTTCCAAGCCTCTACTAAAGCATATTTTGTATTATAGGATAAGGTTATTAGTTCATTATATATTTCCCCTATAATGCCTCTCTCTTTTTCTATTTTCCAGCCAATTATTCTATCCAATGGGGCATCTGATGTTTCTTTCTTTTTTATTTATTTCCTGTGCTCTTTGTGACAAGCGTAACCAAGCTAACCAATACTTTAAGCCACATTTGTCCTTTATCTTATCCCATTTTTTTAATATCCCCATTAGGTTCCAAGAGGTCTCCTAGCTTATTTACTCCATTCTCTTTCAGGGACCTGATTAAATTCTTAAATGTTTTATCTTTATTTTCCAGGATTTCTAGCAGAAAGGGATCTATTTTATTTATTTGTAATTTATTTTGCCATTTCTTCCAAACCTGCAGTGTTGAGTAGTTGCGGTCTTACACAACTAGATCCTCAAGAAAATTCTATGATATATTTTCACCAGATGTTACTATAACATCTTCCTGGAGGATCCCGTAAATTTGTATATCTCTATATATTTCCTAAATCCTCCAGTGATTCTGTACGGTAACTTCAAAGTGGAAGTCATTCATTTCAATAGTGTTTTTCTTTTTAATTTTTTTTAATTTTCTTTATTGTATTGTTAACAACTATTTGTAATACATTTATCTTTACTTTACATTGCTTTGCTGATTCATTTCAACAGTGTTCACTATTAAGCATGAGGGGTTGTTTTTGTTTTGTTTTTGTTTTTTTGCTTTTTCTTCAGGAATTTGTCCCCTATGGCTAAATGGGTCATACTGTATTCTGCTCCTATCTATATAAATAAAAATGTAATGTTCGTTTGTGGGATAAACAGAACTCAAAAACCACTGAATGAATTGACACTACATTTGGACACAGGACACCTAACAACCCAATGTATGTCCTTCACTCAAAAAAAATGATTTTGTCATTTGGGAGTTGTAGTTGCTGAGATTTATAGTTCACCTACAATCAAAGAGCATTCTGAACTCCATCAACGATGGAATTGAACCAAACTTGGCACACAGAACTTCCACGACCAACAGAAAATATTGGAAGGGTTTGGTGGGCATTGACCTTGAGTTTGGCAGTTGTTGTTCACCTACATTCAGAGAGCACTGTGGACTCAAACAATGATGGATCTGGACCAAACTTGGCACAAGCCCTCAATATGCCCAAATGTGAACACAGATGGAGTTTGGGGGAAATAGACCTTGACATTTGGGAGTCGTAGTTACTGAGATTTATAGTTCACCTACAATCAAAGAGCATTCTGAACTCCAACGATGGTGGAATTGGGGCAGACTTCCCACACAGAACCCCCATGATCAACAGGAAATACTTAAGGCCATCAAGTCCAACTCCCTTCACCAGGGCAAGAAAACGTAATCAAAGCCCTCCTGACAAAGTCATCCAGCCATAGAGATAGATAGATAGATAGATAGATAGATACGATTCACACACACAGAGATATACTGTAGTATCATAGATTTGAAGGACAATGATATCTTGCATGTTCCAGAGTAAGCAAACCAGACACTCTCCACATCAACACTGACAAAGACACAGCAAGAAATACTGTTTACCCATTGCATATATTAGAAATCAACACTTTCTCATTTATTTTCCAGATCAACAGACTGGGCTATAGCAAGGCGTGGCAGGGGACAGCTAGTATTCTATATAGCAATAGGTAACTACCAATGTTGGTCCTCGGTGAATATATTGCAAGCTGCACTTTATGCCTTCCAAAATTGTGGTCATGTCATTGAATGTAACAATGGCAATATTTGTAGAATTGTTTTAAAATAAATTGTCGGGGACAGCCATGTTTTTAAACGCAACTACTTTTATTTTAAAAAAAAACCTCTCAAGAATCAGCTTGCACTTCAGCCACCTCAACTTCAGCCGCTTCTTTCGTTGAGGCGGGTGAAGGAAGGTGACGAAAGGAACATCATCGTTTGGTGTCGCAATAAGAGACACACCTTGTGCCGTCGATGTGGGTCTAAAGCCTATCACCTCCAGAAGTCCACTTGTGGGAAATGTAGATATCCTGCTAAATGCAAGAGAAAGTATAACTGGAGTGCTAAGGCCAAGAGGCGCAATACTACTGGCACTGGCTGCATTCCGTGCGGGGCATGGGACAGAGGCTGTGCTGGTCTCCATCACAGATCACCTTCGATGCCAGCTTGACCAGGGCGGGTCAGCACTGCTTGTGTTATTGGATCTCACAGCAGCATTTGACACAGTTGACCATAATCTTTTGACCCACCGCCTTGCTGCTGTTGGAGTCAGGGGGACAGCTTTAAACTGGCTGTCCTCCTTTCTTCACAACCATGGACAGCGAGTGGAGAGGGGAGGCCTGGTCTCTGAGAGGTCCCCTCTATCTTGTGGGGTTCCTCAGGGGGCCATTCTCTCCCCTCTGTTGTTTAACATCTATATGCGACCACTTGCTCAGCTAGTTCGAGGTTTTGGGCTTGAGTGTTACCAATACGCTGATGACACTCAGCTGGTGCTGAAGATGGAGGGCAGACCGGACTCTGTACCCGATTATTTCCATCAGTGCCTCGAGGCCGTTACTGGATGGCTGCGTGCCAGCAGGTTGAGGGTGAATCCAGCAAAGATGGAGATCCTATGGCTGGGTCAACCGGGCAATGGGGATATCCAGCTGCCTACCCTGGATGGTGAGGCACTACGCCCGTCATCATTGGTAAAGAGTCTGGGAGTTCTTTTGGACCCTCTGCTGACAATGGAGGCCCAGGTCTCCGCCGCTAGCAGAACCACCTTTTTTCATTTGCGGCAGGCTAGACGGCTGGCCCCCTACCTGTCCAGGGACGACCTAGCTACGGCCATGGTCATCTCAAGACTGGACTACTGTAATGCCCTCTACATTGGCCTTCCTCTGTCGGTGATCCGGAAGCTCAAGTTGGTACAAAATGCAGCTGCTCGGCTTCTTGCGGGAATTCCGATGAGATGCCACATAACCCCAATCTTACTACAGCTGCATTGGTTACCAATTGAGCACCAGATCACTTTCAAAGTGATGGTACTCACCTTTAAGGCCTTGCATGGTCTGGGGCCAATGTATCTGAGGGATCGCCTCACCCCCTACCAACCCCAGAGATCCCTCCGTTCTGAGGAGCAAGATCTATTGGAAATTCCCAGTGTCAAGACCTTGCGTCTAACAGCAACCAGACGCAGAGCCTTCACAGCAGTGGCACCATCACTCTGGAATACTCTGCCACCTGAAGTCCGTGCCTTGCGAGACTTATCAGTTTTCCGCAGGGTATGTAAGACATATCTGTTTTGACAGGCCTTTAATCTTTGATATTGCTGTTTTTAAATTGTTTTAAATTGTTTTTAAATTGTGTTAGATTTTAGCCTGTTCTTGTAAGCCGCTCCGAGCCCCAGGGGAGTGGCGGCATATAAGTTTGAACAATAAATAAATAAATAAATAAATAAATAAAATATGAGCATGAACAATCTGGAGAGTGTGCTTGCAACTATACAAAGAATCAGGCTGAAGAGGAGAAGCTGTGCTTCTTGATTGCTCTAACATGTAATTTGAGAATTTTGCAGTACTAGTAACACAGTACTGTAGACACACTGTCCAGACTTTTCATGCTCATTGATTACTCAAACATGTCATTTCGGAATTTCACCTGTACTCTCAACTTTGCCCGGCATCAAGCCTTACAACACACAACATCCATTGGCAGAAACCTGTTGGATCATGCTTGTTCTAATATTAAAATACTGGAAACAAAATTTATGGAAGCCCTCATGCACAATGTCTACAATCCATCTTGGAGAGGAGAATGCCTTGATGACCCCACTGGGATTTAAGTCAGATATAGGCAGTGCCAGGGGGCCACATTTCAGGCCTATTTTTTTTATTTTTACTTTGAGGACTTTATCGTATGAACTTGTTATTTCACTACAGTTGCATTATCATTGGCCTTATCTGCACTGCACTGGAGGACAGTTTCAAATTCACGTAATCTAGTTCAAAGCAGTTACATGTACAGTAGTTGAGGCACTGATAGCAGGTACACATCAGGTTGAGCACCTTTGATATTATACCTCTCTCTAGTAGTGTAATCATGCTGATTTACCATGCTGTAAATCCATGATCATACCTCCTCAGACACTCATAACCCTGTCTTCCTGCAATACTGCATTTTAAAAAACACATTGCTATTATTCGCTCAATGGTGCAATTTCAGTATTAACAACAAAGAAAGGCATATGTATATATGCCTTTATGTGTGTGTGTGTGTGTGTGTGATAAATAGCTTGGGAATAGCAAGGAAGAGAGGAAGAGGAGGAGAATTCCACTCCCTCCTGTTACGTTACTGCTGGCTGGTCCATGAGGTCACAAAGAGTCGGAAGTGACTGAACAAATAAACAACAAAACTGTGAATAAAAACATTCCTACTTGAGTTATGATGACTGATTAGGGTAGTCAATGACACTGTTACGACATTTAGAAATCTAGCATTGAATGTAGAATTTGGCATCAATTTTCCATTATCATAAATTTGATTTTCCTCTGGGGACTAGGACAGACAAGGAGTTGGAGCACTTTGTGTTTAACTGGGTCCCTCGTGATCTTTTTGTAAAGACTAAGGGTTAGGTTGTTTTTTTGGGCTATATGGCCACGTTCTAGAGGCATTCTCTCCTGACATTTCGCCTACATCTATGGCAAGCATCCTCAGAGGTTGTGATGCCCTTCTATTCTGCTTTGGGCAGACCTCACATAGGTGTCCAATTCTGGGCACCACAACTAAAGAAGGGTATTGACTCTAAGCTGGAAAATGTCCATAGGAGGAGAACTAAAATGATGAAAGGTCTGGAAAGAATGCCTTATGGGGAGCGGCTTAAAGAGCTGAGGATGTTTAGCCTCAATTAAGAGAAAGTTGAGATGAGACATGATTGCCATGTTTAAACATTTGAAATGATATCATAAGGAAGAGGGAGCTTGTTTTCAGCTGCTCTGGAGACAAGAGCTCAATTGTGCAATAAATTCAAAGAATAGGAGAGAAGATTCCACCTGAAATTAAGAGCTGTTCAACAGTGGAACTCCCTGCCCCGGAGAGAGGTAGAAGCTCCTTCTTTGGAGGCTTTTAAACAGAGGCTGGATGGCCATCTGTCTGGGGTACTTAGATTGTTCTTTTCCTGCATGGCAGGGGGTTGAACTGGATGGTCCATGGGGTCCCTTCACAACTCTATGATTCTATGCTTTTAAATACATATAACTCAACGGTTCTCAACCTGGGGGTTGCAACCCCCAGGGGGGGTCGTTTGGCCATTTCGGAGGGGTCGCAAGGCCGCCTCCTTTAGCCCCTGCCCCAATGCTGCGCCCAGCTCTCCTCGCGTGAAGTCTCCCTCGTCTGGGCCGCAGTCCCGTCTACCGGCAAGGCCACAACCAAGTCGAGGCCTCTCCTCGCATGAATGCTCCCTCGGCTGGGCCGCAGTCCCGCCTTCTGGCAGGGCGGCGATCCAGCCGGGGGGATCTCCTCGCAAGGAGACACGGAGTTAGTCATGGGGGTTCTGTGTACCAAGGTTTGTTCCAATCCATCGTTGGTGGAGTTCAGAATTCTCTTTGATTTTAGGTGAATTATAAATCCCAGCAACTACAACTCTCAAATATCGAGGTCTATTTTCCTCAAACTCCTCCACATTTGGGTATATTGAGTGCTAATTCTGGTCCAGATCTATCGTTGTTTGAGTCCACAGTGCTCTCTGGATGTAGGTAATTTTCAACGGTAAGCAAACAGTATTTTGACCCCCCACCAAACCAATCACTGATATATATTTTCTGTTCATCGTGGGAGTTCTGTGTGCCATATTTGGTTCAATTCCATCATTGGTGGAGTTCAGAATGCTCTTTGATTGTAGGTGAACTATACATCCCAGTAACTACAACTCACATATGTCAAGGTCTATTTTCCCCCAAAAGCGCCTCAAGAGTGCCCCTGGGCAAAATCAACTATACTGCAAATGCTTACTTTGCATAATAGGTTGAGCCGCCCCTGGGTGAACTACAACTCCAAAACCAAAGGACACTGCCCACCAAACCCTTCTAGTATTTTCTGTTGGTCATGGGAATTCTGTGTACCAAGTTTGGTTCAGTTCCATCGTTGGTGGAGTTCAGAATGCTCTTTGATTGTAGGTGAACTATGTTGTTGTTCATTCGTTCAGTCGTCTCCGACTCTTCGTGACCTCATGGACCAGCCTACGCCAGAGCTCCCTATCGGCCGTTACCACCCCCAGCTCCCTCAAGGTCAGTCCAGTCACTTCAAGGATGCCATCCATCCATCTTGCCCTTGGTTGGCCCCTCTTCCTTTTGCCTTCCACTTTCCCCAGCATAATTGTCTTCTCTAGGCTTTCCTGTCTCCTCATGATGTGGCCAAAGTACTTCAACTTTGTCTCTAGTATCTTTCCCTCCAGTGAGCAGTCGGGCTTTATTTCCTGGAGGATGGACTGGTTGGATCTTCTCGCAGTCCAAGGCACTCTCAGCACTTTCCTCCAACACCACAGCTCAAAAGCATCGATCTTCCTTCGCTCAGCCTTCCCTAAGGTCCAGCTCTCACATCCGTAGGTTACTACAGGGAATACCATGGCTTTGACTAGGCGGATCTTTGTTGCCAGTCTGATGTCTCTACTCTTTACTATTTTATCGAGACTGGACATTGCTCTCCTCCCAAGAAGTAAGCGTCTTCTGATTTCCTGGCTACAGTCTGCATCTGCAGTAATCTTTGCACCTAGAAATACAAAGCCTCCACGGTTTCTCCCTCTATTTTCCAGTTGTCAATCATTCTTGTTGCCATAATCTTGGTTTTTTTGACGTTTAGCTGCAACCCGGCTTTTGCGCTTTCTTCTTTCACCTTGATTAGAAGGCTCCTCAGCTCCTCCTCGCTTTCGGCCATCAGAGTGGTGTCATCTGCATATCTGAGGTTGTTAATGTTTCTTCCAGCAATTTTCACCCCAGCTTTGCATTCATCCAGCCCCGCACATCCTCGCATGATGTGTTCTGCATACAAGTTAAAAAGGTTGGGTGAGAGGATGCAGCCTTGCCGTACGCCTTTCCCAATCTTGAACCAGTCTGTTGTTCCGTGGTCAGTTCTGACTGTTGCTACTTGGTCCTTGTACAGATTCCTCAGGAGAGAGACAAGGTGGCTTGGTATGCCCATCCCACCAAGAACTTGCCACAATTTATTATGATCCACACAGTCAAAGGCTTTAGAATAGTCAATGAAGCAGAAGTAGATGTTTTTCTGAAACTCCCTGCCTTTCTCCATTATCCAGCGGATATTGGCAATCTGGTCTCTCGTTCCTCTGCCTTTTCTAAACCCAGCTTGAACATCTGGCAACTCTCGCTCCATGTATTGCTGGAGTCTTCCTTGCAGGATCTTGAGCATTACCTTACTGGCATGAGAAATAAGGGCCACTGTACGGAAGTTTGAGCAGTCTTTCGCATTTCCCTTTTTTGGTATGGGGATATAAGTTGATTTTTTCCAGTCTGATGGCCATTCTTGTGTTTTCCATATTTGCTGGCAAATGGCATGCATCACCTTGACAGCATCATCTTTTAAGATTTTAAACAGTTCAGCTGGGATCCCATCATCTCCTGCTGCCTTGTTGTTAGCAATGCTTCTTAAGGCCCATTCAACCTCACTCCTCAGGATGTCTGGTTCTAATTCATTCACCACACTGTCAAAGCTATCCTCGATATTGTTATCCTTCCTATACAGATCTTCTGTATAGTCTCGCCACCTTCTCTTGATCTCTTCAACTTCTGTTAGGTCCCTGCCATCTTTGTTTGTTGTTTGTTTGTATAGGTGAACTATAAATCCCAGCAACTACAACTCTCAAATGACAAAATAAATCCTCCCCAACCCCACCAGTATTTAAATGGGGGCATATTAGGTATTTGTGCCAAATTTGGTCCAGTGAATGAAAATACATCCTGCATATCAGATATTTACATTATGATTCATAATAGTAGCAAAATGACAGTTACGAAGTAGCAACGAAAATAATTTTATGGTTGGGGTCACCACAACATGAGGAACTGGATTAAGGGGTCACGGCATTAAGAAGGTTGAGAACCACTGATATAACTGTACATCAAATGTTTGTATCAAATTAAAAGCTTTTAATCACAGTACTATTTCTATTATCAACATTCTTTACTAAATTAAAACCCCCATCTGAATGACTTTTTAAACAACATTGAAATTTACAAACCTGAGACAATGGCTCCTTCCCAGCACAGTTGATCCCTCCAATCATGATCATATTAGGCATCAGTGGTTTGGGATAACTAAAAGCAAAGTCCTCTCTTATCAGCCACACAGATCCATTACTTACAAGTTCAGAAAAAGTCATATCCCTTTGCAGAAATTCAGAAGCAAGCTTTGCATAAGGAGAGTAAACAAAACTACAAAGGAAGAACTCTGTAAAATGGAACAGCATATTTTTCACACGTTGCAGAAATGTCATATGATCCGAAAATCTTGTGAGACCTCTTGGAACATAGGAAGGAGGCCTTGGACACTGAGTAGCTTCAAATTCATATCCACATGGAATTCCTCGCAAGAAAAATACCGAAGGGATGTCAAAGTACTCTGCAACAATCTGGCCACAGGGCCAGAAAGGATCCGAAAGAATGGCATCAAATTTGCTCTCTCTGAAATACATTCTCAGTTCCTCATTATACAGTAAACGTTCACAACTTCCCAGGAAGAAAACAGATGTCTTTTTCATGTGCTCAATTGTATTAGCAATCATAAGTAAAAAAGGAACATCATCAAATGCCTGACCACTGATGCCTCGAATATTTTCATCCATTTCTTCAGCAGTGAAGGGGACTGGATATGTTTTTAAGGTATAGAGATCCTCTGCTGGTTTGATGTGCATATTTACTTCAGGTGCAACGATTACCAATTCATGCCCATTCTGCCTGAGTTGTTTTAGCATTGGTTTCATGCTGAGCCAATGACTTCCATCCATGGGGATCACTAGAAGTTTCCCGCCAGAAGCAAAATTCAAACTAGCCAGGAGCAGCAGAATCACACTGGAATAGAACACGGGAGCCATCTCACTGTTTTTTACGCTTTCTTTGCAAATGCTGGGTGTATCCTAGTAGCTATACAAGTCATAACAGCAACCTGTATCAAAGATCATTCCAAGCTGGCCTTTTATGCCCTCTTTATGTAACTGTTTAAGCAAGTCAAACATTAACTTGTGGGAGAGGCCATTGCATAATATCAATGAACAGGTTTGATAGGCAGGTGGATCATCGAATTTGCAGCATCTCCCTTTAAAGAACATTTTGCAGAGGGTCTAAATGGGAGAACTTTGTGGGCATGACTTTGGCCTTCCTTTCTGCCTGCCCTCTTTCCTGTCCCAAAGTCTCAATCTCAATAGGCTCTATTCTTCATGCTATAGACATGTTAGCCCATGTGATACCCTTTCCATAGCAACAAGTTTCCATGAAAACATTTTCTTGAAGTTGATATTTATAAAATATATGTTCATCCATAGGTAAAACAGTAAGATTGTGAGATCACTTCATGACAGATAGGGAATATTCATTTTACCAACCTGCAACACTAAAAGTGTGCAGGATCCTTCCATGTGACTCCTCATATGGATTCCATGTTGTGGGCACAGACTTTAGAAGAAAGTATGTGGCTCCATCTATAATGACACTATAACACAACTTCAAGACACCACAAAACAATGGTGGCCATAAAATGCATACCACCAATGTATGTTGCAGCACACATTTATGTGTATACAGATTCAGCCAAAAATATGCTGAAGCAGATGTCAGTGTATCCCAGTTACACTGACAAAATTGACTTCATCCCGCTGAAGTCAAATTATAGACTCCTGGAGGGAGGTTGCCAAAATGTACCCCAAGGCCATGGCTGTGCAGCAGGTTACCCTTGGCTAATTGATTACCTAATTCACTTCATTTTATTTCTTAATTAGTCGCTCTCCACCAAGGTGTTCCGAGCGACTTACAATTTAAAATAGCATTTCACAATATAAAAACATTCAACATAAAAACATTCAACGGTGACTATTTGGCAAATTAGATCTAATTACTTAAATGCACAACCAAACAGTCACGACTTGAGCGCCTTTACAAAAGGTCGCAACTCCGACATTGCTCTAACTTATGGAGGCAATGAGTTCCACAGAATTGGAGCATAGGTTGAAAAAGTTCTACGCCTTGTAGTTTCCAGGTGTACCTCCCTAGGGCCCGGTCTGTATAGGAGATTTTCCTGGGTGGATCGAGGTAACCACTGATGGAGAAAAGGAATGAGGCGGTCCCTAAGATATAAAGGTCCTTGGCCATTTTGAGCTCTAAATGTCAGGATCAGTATCTTGTAAGAGATCCGATGTTCTATTGGTAGCCAATGCTAATTGATTAACTTTCCTTTTTGGTTTCACTCCATATGCTTCTGGAGCCCTGTGACACAGCTCTCCTGATTTGCAGGAGGTACAAACTTATTTCATTAAGCCAACAAAATGCCTCTCTTCCATTGAATTTTAACACACGACCTCATCTGATGGGCTGCTGGAATTGCCACACATCATGACAAATCCAGTGGTGCCCATCAGGGATGTGGGGAGCCCATAGTCTACACCCCACATCACTTAACTCACCTGTTGTCCCACCCAACAATGGTGCCCGGCTTCCCCTGTTGACTTCTATTCAACATGGGAAGCCTCCAGAATTGCCGCTGCGGTGTCATGTGCTGGTTTGCTTATACTTTTGCAACAGAGCCTCACCGGAAGTTGCTTTATGTTGTGGGATGGGAGCCAGAGGGCTCCGTTGTAAAAGTATAGGCAAATTGATGCATTTCCTGCCAAAAATGTCTCTTTCTTTCTTCTTGGTCCTTTCATTTCCCTCCATTCTGCCACATCATTGTATTTTTTTGAAAAAAAATTAAAACCCTTTAATAGGTTTACATAAAACATTGAACAATCATGGCAAGAAGTAGGTGTTTACACAAAGTGTTAGTTATTGTGCCAAAGACCAAAATGTTATATTTCATGTCCTGGCTCCAACATACTTTAGGATACAGATATGACAATATTTTCACATTGTCATATGTGGACAATGGAGCACAAGTAGTCCAAGATATTTTTTGCCACCTGAGGCAAAGAACAAGAAAGTACCTCCACCCATTTAATGTGCAAAGTCTTACTATACTGAAAGTGTTTCTTTTTCCAACACTAACAATGGGACAATGCCCCTGCTTCACCTAAAAAAGAGATGGAAACCTTGGCTGCATTTCCCATCATTTCTAATCTGTACAAGCAATTGGGAGCTACCATCCCACAATCATTAGAAGGCTAAGTAATCCTTAACTATGACCTAAATGTAATAGTCTATCATAGGGGACCCGAAGAAGACCTTGTAATAAGAAAGTCCCACCTTCTGCCAACTGATTTGTATTTATGTTAATCACTAGCAATAAGCCAGGGCAAAGTGTGGTTGCCAAAGCCCACCATGGGTTAAAAAGGTTTTATTTATTTATTTATTTATTTATTTATTTATTTATTTACTGTACTTATACCCCGCCCTTCTCACTCCCAAAGGGGGAGTCAGGGCAGCTTACAAACTATGGCAATAATTCAATGCCAGATTCAGTAAAACACAATATTATACTAGGTCCAAGGTGGTGATGGTTTTTGTTGCTCCAAAATGTCCAGATATTATCTCTGAGGGTACATGAGCAATATTTCCACCATGTTTGAATCATTCCAGGTAGCAACATAAAACTGATTAAAAAAAAACCAAAAACAAATCAAATTCTATTCTCCCTATAAACATGCCCTAAAAGAAAGACCCCAAATCATGTCCTCATGATGTCTAAATTACATTGAGAGTATTTAGGGGCAAAAACCATTTTTAATTAAAATGCAGGTGCAGGGGAGTGTACAGTGTAGCCTTCCAGGGTCTCCTGGTGGGCTAATGCACCTCCTTAATTTTCCACAATTGTCCACCTTTATAATGCACATAATAGCTGTGGAGAACCCAGTCCCGTTGATACATAGCACCTACCTGTGACAAGTGTTTACCTTCCTCACAATTTATTCCTCCAATGAAGACCATGTTTGGCATCACAGGCCTGGGATATTCAAATACAAAGTCATATCTCAAAAGCCAAATAGAGCCATTTCTATAAAGTGTTGGTAAGTGTATTTCTCTCTGGAAAAGTTCTGAAGCAATCTCTTGGTATCTTGAGTACAGAATTTTAAATAACGATGTCTCCAAGAAGCTAATGAAGAGGTTCAGCAGTCGCTGACGGAAGGTCATATGATCTGTGTATGAAGTATAACATCTTGGGACGTAAGAAACTGGATCTGGACACTTGCTGACTGCTAATTCTAAATTGCATGGAAATCCACGAAAGAAGTACACAGAAGGAACAGAGAGATATTCAGCAAGGATCACACCGCAAGGCAAAGCAGGATCTGTAAAAAGGGCATCAAATCGATTCTCAGCTAGGTACCTCATGAATTCCCTGTTCTTCAGAAGGATGTCACAACTAATGGACTGCATCTCAATTAGTTGTATCAAGACCCTATATGCGCCTATAATCATGGCAGGAAAAGAAACATCTTCAAATGGGCTGCTACCAAGCGAGTTTAAACCTTGGACAAGATCATCTTGAGTAAATGGCACTGCATATTTTTTCACAGTGTAATACTTCGATTCCTTGATCAGGAGGTTAACCTCTGGGACCACGACAACCATCTCATGACCTCTTTCAGCGAGCTTCTCCACCACTGCCCGCATGCTGAGCCAGTGACTTCCATCCACAGGAATCACCAGGACCCTCTTTCCCTCTCCAAAGCAGATGATGGCAAATAGAATGAGAAAATAGATGGGAAATCCCTGACGGCATGTGAAGGGGTGGTCCATCTTCAAGGACAGAATATAACCTCTCTGTTACACCAAACAGAATATATATTATTCTTGGGTGGCCTTTGCTAATGATTCAGAGATAATTGCAAAAGCAATAAGCTAACTATTAACTATCTAAAGTGCTTCTTTTGCTGAAGTAGCAACACTGATTTAATTGGATGGAACAGGAATCAACCTCTTCAACTGGGTGACTATCTAGGCTTTGGGGCATTAAGGCTTCCACATGACCAATGCATAGAGAGCAAAATATCGCTAGACAGTTACCTTCATTTTTAAATCAGTACTTTAAGTTTGTCCATACATAGCAGAATGAATGGTTTCCCAGGTAAATTTGATGCACCACTTGTGAAATTATGTTTAAATTAAAACATAGAATTATTCTTTAGCTATAAATTTATTATTATTGGTACCAAGCCAGATGACCTCCAAGGCTTCTAGTGGTTGACCATACAATAATAATTGAGTTTCATTGTTATTACTGGTAGATCCACAAATTTGGAACACATCTGCTAAGTTGATTAGAAATGTCATAAATAAATAAATAAATAAATAAATAAATAAATAAATAAAATATACAGGCACTTCCCAGGTTATGAACAAGATAGGTTCTGTAGGTCTGTCCTTATGTGGAATTTGTATGTAAGTCAGAACAGGCCCAGTGTGTGCTGCTAGTTGGTGCACAGTGGGAGAACCCGATTCCCCAGGTTTGCAATGGAAAGAGGCAAAAAGAAAATGGAAGTGTTGGCCAGGGGCTGCTCAGTCATTAGCGCTTTCCCTTCTCCACAGGATGAATCTATATCAAAACCCATAATTTTGCTTCCCTCCCCCAAAGCCCAAACTTGTGCTTGACTTGTACATGAGGTTGGCATACATTTCTCCTCAAATCTCAAGAGGGACTGTGTGGATGGGTGGGAGAAATGAAATTATGAATTTGAGTTTTCTT
The DNA here is from genome assembly GCF_037176765.1 of Anolis sagrei. NCBI lineage: Eukaryota > Metazoa > Chordata > Lepidosauria > Squamata > Anolidae > Anolis > Anolis sagrei. The sequence goes on from NC_090021.1 coordinate 161,845,452, forward strand.
CTGTAATAGTTAATAACATACGCAGGCCTGTAGCAAAGGGGGGGGGGAGGTGTTCAAACTCCCCCTGAACATTTTCAGGTTAAAAAAACTGGTTTACTCATGAATTTTAACTGCTTAACCATATTCCCATGCTAAATATATGAGGAGCAAAAATTAAAAGTCTCTCCAGAACTGCAAGCACTATCTCAACCAAATTATTTGCATTGTAGTTGCCTACCTTTCACCAATTTACATTGCAATTGCTGCAAAAGCCTATATAGTGGAAACAACCAAATTGGCCCACTCACAACTAGCAGGCAAAGTCTAAAGAGCAGGAGGGAATTTGAAGGCCCCCATAAAGAAGACCACGGGGTGGAGCTGCAGGCTATTTAAGGATGCTTTGCCCCCTTCAGTTTGTGGTAGGAGGCAGGTTCCTAATGGGAGAATAGGCCTTTCCCTCCTTGCTCTATCTTCTCCCCCTTTCTAGAGGATAATAGGGTTTCCATTGCTATGCCTTTGCCCCAGGGATTAATTCTACAGTTTGGGCAGTTTCTGTCATTGGCATTCATTGGCAGGGGTTTCCCAGCAGAAGAAATGCCTAAATGTCTATCAAAGCAAATAAATGTTTTTGAGTTAATGGCAAAAAAGAAAAAGTCAAATATTAAAGACCAAGGATGCAGCAGGTTGAAAACCAATGCAGCAGTTCGTACTGATTAAGACCCCAGAATATGAACACCTGGACTGCATGTGAAAACTGAGGAAACTGCAAACTGAGGTGTCTACCACTGGTTCATCTAACCCAAACTCTGCCAAAGAAACCATGGAACGGGAGCAAAGACAAGAAGCTGTGTCATTGTTAGATCTTGGACTTTATATGAACAAGACTGTTTCTGATGACCAATTGAAAGCTCAATGGAGCCTGATTTTTGTCAAAGTATATTGACACAGTTTTCAAGTATTTCCAACAGATGTTTGGTGCTACTTTGTAACCACTTTTGTGAATCATATAATTTAAATTGTTTTGTGTTTTGGACCTACTCTTCATGATTCGCTTAAAAAATGTTTAAACCCCCCCCCCCCCCCATTTTTCTGGTTATGGCCCTGCACAGTAGCATATTGTATATACAAGGGGTATTTTTAAGTAAGGTCCGTTTGAACACAGGTACACAAGGAAAGTTTATTTCAAAAAAGTAAATTTATTTTCAGAAAGTACATACTTCACTCTATTTTTCGACATAGTTGCCAAGTTTGTTCAAACACTTATCATACCTCTGAACCAATTTTAAAATACCCTCTTCACAAATTCTTGCTTCAACTGAAGCCACCAAATCGTCTGTAATCAAAGAAGGGCGACCGGAGCGGTCCTCATCATAGACGTTGTCACGGCCATTTTTGAATTGTTGTACCCACTTACGCACTTTGCTTTCACTCATAACAGTATCACCATACACTTCACAAATCTGTCGATGAATTTCTGCAGCAGGCAGGTTCCTTGCTGACAAAAACCATATCACTGAGCGAACCTCACATGTGGAGGGTGAGTTGATAGTCTTAAACATTTTTAAAGCACAGAACAGAACCGTACATGTTAGCTACAGAGCGGAAACTGAGCACAGTTGTTCCCGAGGCATGCCGGTACACGACGCACACGCTCGTTGCGGTATGCGCACGAACTGCTAGTGTCTACTCTACAACAAAATGGACCTTACTTAAAAAATACCCCTCGTACATTTTAAAATGTTAGAATTAGCAAATTGAAGTAAATGTGTACTGGAGGTTAAACCAACACCTTACAAGGGATATGGACACATACATAAATTGCAATAACGAAATTTCATAACACACCATATCCCATGAAAACCTGTCACTGTATATATAGATATTAAATATAAGATTTAGTACTTATGTCATATCAACTCAGAGATTTCTCATTATGTTCACATGGTACGCCTACATACTGCAGCTGAAATACTAATGTGTTGTGACACACAATTTGGGAATCTCCGATCTACAGCTTCAAATTATTCAAATAAAATTAAAAAAACAAACCTTGCTTTGTCATTACATACAAAGGACATCATTTTACTACACAATTATATATAATGTGACTTGTGGCACCACAAATGTTGATATCTACGGAGGGTCCTGGAAACAAACCCTAGCAGATACTAATACCAAGGGCCCATGGTAACTAAAATAATCTTTCTTTACATTGTTGTTGTTGTTGTTTATAATATTAACTTAATTTACACCCCATCTTTCTCCTTGTGGAGACTCAAGGCAGTTAAAAATCCACACTAGACAAGTTTAAAATGTGCAATACAATAAATTTAAAAAGCAATTAAATAGTAACGGCATAGTAAAAACAGAATTAAAATATGTTTTAGTGCAAACACATAGCACCATTCTTAAACAGACTTTCCTATCTCATGTCTTGTCTATATTTCCCATTCTACTCTACAAGATCTGCTATTAAAAGATACATGTTATGAGAAAAGTGAATGAACATACCTGTGACAGGGCCTTCCCTTCTTCACAATTTATGCCTCCTATGAAGGCCATGTTGGGCATGAGAGGCCTGGGAAACTCGAAAACAAAGTCATAACGCAAAAGCCAGATTGAACCATTTCTATAAAGTGTTGGTAAGTGAACTTCTCTCTGGAGAAACTCCGAAGCAATATCTTGGTATTTGTTATACAGCATCTTAAAAAGTGATGTTTCAAAAGAATTGACAAACAGATTAATCACACGCTGGAAGAAACTCATTCGGTCTGTATGTCTGGTGTAGCACCTTGGGATGTAGGACACAGGATTTGGAGTCTTACAGATTGCATGCTCCAAACTGCAAGGGAATCCACGAAAGAAATACACAGACGGGAGTGCGAGATGCTCAGCGAGGATGACTCCGCATGGCAAAGCTGGATCTGTAAAGAGGGCGTCAAAGTGACCCTGTTCCAGGAACTTTATGACTTCTCTGTCCTTCAGGAGACTGTTGCAGTTATCAAAAAACAAGTTTATTACATACATGTTGTTGCGATATTCTTGAAGGATGGTGTAAGGAAAAGAAACCTTACGAAAGAGCGTTGTAGAAAACTTCTTAAATCCAGCATCAAGATCTTTCTGTTTGTATGGTACAGAATACGTTTTCAGCGTGTAGTGTCTTGACTCTTTTAGAAGCAAATTAACTTCTGGCACCACCACCACTATTTCATGGCCCTTTTCACTGAGTTTCTCCACAACCGCACGCATGCTGAGCCAGTGGCTTCCGTCTTGCGGTATCACTAGTAGCTTCTCACTGTCAGCAGGGGCGAAAATGGCAAGCAAAGCAAGGAGAAATACAGGCATGCTGGTGGGCCGATGACAAGCAAAGGCCATTGTTCTCTTCCGATGTATCTTGGCGACAAAACTAAACCCTTGCACACCTTATATTATTTTTAATTTTCAGATCAAGAATATAAAGCACACCTGTTCCTATCTTACTGGTGTTCTCTCTGATAAAAATTGCTAATGATTAATCTATCTTCTTTGGCTTGAGTTATTATCCAACTTGGTAGGCATTGTCCCGAAATGCTCTCAAAATAGCGAGGTAAAACTAACAAAATGACACAATCCAGGGTTTGAAGGTGATCCCCACAGTCTAAAGTTTGTTTAACTTTACTCCTTTCACAATAATTTTGGGTCATCACTGCCCATTTTAAGGGACACATGATGACTTTTGTTTTAAAAATAATTTCATCAAAGTTTTTAATTTAAAAAAACCACAAATACGTAAAAACAACAATATTTATGCATACATAAACACAGAAATGCTTGAACAACAATTATATATAAAACTACACAACATACATCTCTATTCCAATTACATACAAGTCTAAACTACAAATGTATACAGGCAGTTCCTGAGTTACAAACATCCAATTTACAAACTACTCATTGTTAAGAACGAAACTGATACAACAGAAAGTGAAAACCTACCCGGGGGGTGGGCGGTGGGGATCACCCTTGAGAGAGTTATCATGGGGAAAAGGTCTCTCCACTGAAACTTCCTCATCAATCCTTGCTTCCACAACAAGCAAAATATTCTAAAATTCAGTTCTCACAGGGACAGATCTGGGGTGAAATCTTCTGAACAGGGGCAGAGACAGCAAAACAAACACTACAGGAATGTTAACCCTTATATACATATATACACATATATACATATATACATAGATATAAAGATATAGATATAGGAAGATACAGACATAGAGATATAAAAATGAGCTGGAGTTACATTTCAAAATGTACCTGTTCCGACTTACATACAAATTGAACTTAAGAACAAACCTACAAAACCTATCTTGTTGGTACCATTGCACATTGGAACCTTGACTTAAGAGCATCCCAACTTAGTCATTTTGAGTTAAGAACTGTTGCTCGGGCTGTTTCGCTTAACACAAAAGTAGCATTTGAGTTCAGAGCTAGTCCCAGAGGAAGTGCTAGCTCGAGAGTGCAGGGCTTTGGGGCTTCCAGGGAGCAGCCTCTGTGCCTTGTGCTCTTGTCCGCTTTGGGAGATTGCTGCCTGCTATGCTCTCGTCTGCTCTGAGGAACTTTGTGCTAGTTGATTTTGTGTGGTTTTTATTCCTGGTATGTTAGACTTCATGAAGAGATGAAGTCAATACGGACTTTAGGAGAGTCGCTCCAGTAATTTATTATTTATTTATTTATTTATTTACTATTCTTGTATACCGCTGTATCTCTCGCCCGAGGGCGACTCACAGCGGCTTTGGTGTGGTCCTAAGGGTCTCACAGAGACCCTTAGGACCACACCAAAGAGGGTCCGCTACCTTGGCGAGCCATTAGAGAAGCCTGATTCCAGCAGTTTTATTAATATTAAAAATTGAAATGAGACTCTTGCCAAGGCGAAGAAGTGGCACCAAGGTTTAATGAGCGATTCAGCTGAAGCGGATGCAATTGCAGTGATATCTTACATGCAAGCATGCCCTTACAAAGTTTGCAAACATTTTTATAGCAAAAAAAATGTACAGAGATTTCAAAATTTCTGCCCTCCCTTCCCCGCCCGGCTTGATGGTGATTGGCTGGTGGCCAAACAGCTGGGAGGAGGCTTGGCGGCCCACCCTCAGCCTGGGCCAATCACGAGGCTTCCCCGCTTCAGGGGAGCCTATCAGGACGCTTTCCCCGCTTCAGAGAATTGACGAATCAGGGAAGAGGAGGCGGGACGATCAGGGACAATGGAGAGTAATAGGATTATGACATTCCTGAAACTATGTGTCCCTGCGTCCGGGAAGTCGGCCAGCTGGGGGACTGGCTTATTGTTTTGCTAATGAAAAGTGGATTGACTTAAGAAGAGTTTTCCTGTCCCTGATCTGATAAGAGAAGTTTGTGATGTGTTTTCGGGTGAGGCAAGACGGAGCTGGGCAGAAGACCCCCTGTGAGCAGTCTGGCCCGTATTGTTTCTATTAATCAAAACTTGACCAGAGGAGATGCCTATCAATCAGACTAACTCAGAGAATCAATAGGAACTTCCTTTGCTATTGTCCATGCAAGAGTTTGTGAAATGTTTGTTTTTGTGAGGGCAACAGCCCCCTCGGGCAGCTGAATGCTTTCTGGCCGTCGCTCTAAGGTTGGGGAAGGGGCCAAGAGTCAGGCAAAGCAAAAGGGCAAAGGATAATTCATAGAAAGATATACATACATTCA